>NC_064877.1:81053146-81123146 GCF_943734665.1 Anopheles aquasalis
CCGTGCCAAGGAGTCGAAAGTTTAATCTTTTAATTATTTCCGTGACGGCTTTTCTTTGGCTCGCAGCCAGCCAGCCAGTAAAAGAGCTGAGCAAGAGCTTTGAGCTTTCAAGTGGTAGTACGCGAAGGTGAGAATGTTTTTTTTCGTTCCGTTGAAGGACCTTTTTTGTGCCACCTCGAAGTGACCGACACGCGGCTTTATGCGCAGTCCCTCCAATCTGGTTGGTTGCTGACGTTTGCCGCTTACCGCTACTGCTACTGCTGCTGCAGATGGTGATGGTCATTCGGTTGCGGCCTAATCACTCATCGCCGCCATTATCCAGAACGATCATCATAAATTGTGGAGACCGTCGGCCGCCATTCGTGTGTGTTTGTCCAGTCGCCACCCCATAATACACACACAGGCACACAAAACGTTTTTTTCTCTTCTGTGGCCACCACTTGATAGCGGCGGTTGCCGCGGCGGAGTGTGCTTGAGGCCAAACCGAGGGGCCAATAAATAAATATCTCATTTAAATTTTCATGCGACTCGGTCGGGCCAGCGGCAAACCGCGCCCGCGAATCACCACTACGACCACCAACGACGACCACGACGATGTGGAGGACGTGCGCAATCTGACGCAATGGGAAAGTTCGCACCATAAATCAAGAGGATCCTGTTTCTGGTCTGTCGACCTCGCCTGACCGTGGCACGCAATGTCGCGTTGTTTGGTGGGGTCGGTGAACGTTCCTCAGTTACTCTACCTTCTCTTCAAACCCTGGGAGTGACGATGACGTTTCGTGGATTGGACTCTACGTATGTTTAAGCGCTCCTTGGACTGCAGAGAAACTTTACTTTCAAACTCTGGCGAAGGTCCTGCGCAGCGCACGCACCACAATTCAGTGTTAAGCGCCTGAAAGACGACACACATGCACGACATCGCGGCCTACTTCTCGATCAATTCGAGAGAACGGACCCCGGAAGCGGATTCCCCGGAAGTTTTTGCGTCAAGTGTGTCCAGATCGGCCGGGAATTGTCACGAGATAAGCATTGGCACTACTGCCGCTACTAGCGAGGCGCCATCAGAAGCTGCTTTCATGTTGCCAAATGTCCTTTTCTCTCCTCACTTCCTCCGCTTCTCTATTTCAATCTCTCTGCTCCTTCGAAGCACCACGAAGTGGCTGAACCTCTGACCCTGCGCAGCATAAGGAATTAATAAAGTATCATCATCAGCACCATCATCATCATCATCATCGTGTCCGTGTTGGTGGGCACGAAACGGCACGAGTGGGACAAATAATCTAAGTGGAAGTTTTACAACCGTCGGCGACGTCGTCCGCATCATCGTCATCATCTGCGGAGAGTTATTCTGATTTTCCACCATTTTCATTTCGGCCTCTGCCTTTCCTTCCTTCCTTCCTTCCGGCGGATGTTCAATTCGTAATGTGCGCGGCCGCGCCCGCGTGCGTGGCGGCACTGGTTGGCGACCAACTTGGCAGCTGGTTCCGCTGGTTGCTCGGTTTGTGGCGGTGGCGTTGACGATGGTGTTGGGCCTTATTTTTCCTTTTGATTTCCATTCCTTCTGTACCGTGGCCTTTGGCCCCGTGGGGCCTATAAGGGTGTGCAGGCGGTGGTCTTTCGTGGGGTGAGTGGGTGGGCTGGAGGTGTCGGAACATGCCCCACGGAGCATGTTCTGTTGGTGGAGGCGGGATAAGCTGGAAATGATGAGGGTTATGGATGCTGGCTGCTGGCTGCCGCTGTTGCTGGATGATAATCGTTGATGGCAGCAGGCAACTGAACGCGAAGTGAGGGTAGTGGTTTGGGGGGGCGCGATACGCACTTCAGCGTGACTTGTGCCGCGATGGTGCGGGGTGTTTTGCGTGCAAACTCCAATCATTCACCTTCTTCTTCTTGTTCTTCGTGGCGTCTTTGTTGGATTTATAATTTATAGTGTTTTATTGGCGGTTTTTGGACGGAAAACTTTTGCGTCCGCTTATCGCTTACCTCTCTTTCTTGGTCTCTTTGTGTCTCTTGAGATTGTCTGTCTGTTTGTGGCGTTGCGCGAAGAGACGTATCGGAGGACCATTGAGGCAGCAAATCTGTTGGAGAAGATTTATCACTTTGTTTGCCCATTTTGTTTGACAGACGGTCGACGACGAATCTCAACTCGAGACGAGGGACGTCCCGGTTTGACATTTGGCGGTTCTCGAGAGACAGAGAGAGAGAGCGCGTGGCATGCAAATGTGCTGAATTCCGGGTTCTTCAATGTCGAACAGATTCGCTGAAAGAGAGGCCCTACAGGTCGGTAGTACAATGGAGAGAAGAAACTTGGATCAAATCTTCGTTCAAAATGGATTTACATGTTAAATCAGCAAGATCCGTTCCACTGCAGGTTAAACCAAGGGCAACAGCGTCAAGAGAACTAAGTAATTTTACGCAAAAAAACGATCCTGATATTATTATTTCAACTTTGCAAAGGAAGAGGTTCATTCTTAAAGAAGTAGTTCAACGTCGAACACTTCAAAACATCCCAAGACAGCCATTCCATTCCACTCAATCAGACAAATCAAAGCAATTGGCTGTCAATCTTGCGGTGGTCTCATCCGTCTATTCCACGCTAATCCACCGTAGTGGTGCGGAGTCTCCCCTAGAGTCTTGTATGTAAATGCTCTCCATCGTCGACTCCGCCGCTGTGGATTGTGAGCTACTCCAAGGAACGTCGCCAGAAGATCCGAGCGTAGGGCCGGGGGCTGTCGTTTGGCAATTAATCAAATCAATCACCCTCGGAAGGCGAAGCGATCGCCACGGCACCATTATGCCCCGAGGTAAAAAGGCGCTGACTTCATGTGCAGCAGCGCAGACATTAAAGTGTCAGGCTGTATAGAAGGCTAAGGAGCAAGAGAGATAACGTGACGGTCCCGGGGATGAGATGGAATAATGATGATCATCTCAGCCAGCTCTCCCTCCCTCTCTCTCTCTCTCTTCCTGTCTCTATGTACTCGCCAGTCAAATTAGCTTAAATGTTTGCAATATCCAAATAAATAATCAATCAGCTCGAACGGCGCAACGGCACCAAGACACAGGGAGACGACACGGAAGATACCGTGGACTTTGAAGGAAGCCCGAAGCCCCTTTTTGCAATTTGTTATGAGCCCCACTCAGCAGCACTGATGGTGAATTGTTTTGCTTCATTTTTCATCATTTCGCTCACGCAAACGGGCATCAGGACGCCGGGAATGGTGGCTTGATGAGGGCTTGAGGCCACCAGCAGCAACACTCGAGATGAACTTCCACTTGACGTGTGGTTGAAAAATGAACCTCTCGCCACACTCCACGCCGGTTGGTGGTTGGTTCCACAACAATACGATGGATCCGATGAGCGATGAGCTGGCAAGCACCCAGGGCCCGAGGGCACCAAGTACCGAGTGGAGCCGTTCAGTTTGTTCAGGGGTCACGAGCGTCGCTCGAAGTCGTCAACACAGTCAAGGAGCAGCAGGAAAGCCGTTGGCCAACTGATTAACAAACGTGAAAAGTGAATCACGATTGCATACGCGTTGCATCGTCAGTTTCTTTTTCCATTTTTCATTCCCGGCAAGCAGTTCACGAAAGATTTAACTAGCAACGATGATGATGACGATGATGATAATACTTTGCTAGTGAAGCGCCTCAAGCAAGGATCTCTAGAGAGAGTGTCGTTGTACTTTCTCGTGTCCTGTCCTCCGAAGCAACAGCAAATCGGTTTTGAAACTTGGTGTGCCCCAAAAAAATCCTGGAAATCTTATCCCAGTTCCGTGCGAGCCGCGAGAGTTACGACAATGGCACCAAAACTGCGCCAAAAAAACGTCGCCAAAGGGCACCATCGACACACTGGTCTGGTCGCAGCTGTGTCGCTCGATGAGCATTTTCTCTCCACCTAGAATGAGAGAGGGAAGTGGAGGCTGCATCTAATGAACATTTATGATTATGCCCCCTGGGGGGAAGCGCGGTAGCAGCCTGGCTGTAGGTGATATACCTGGCTGGAAGGGATCGTTCCCCGGTCCCGGAAGGCGATGAAGTGAAAAATGAAATCAAAATCACCTTCTCTTACTCTACTCCACCCCTTTTTTTGGCGCAACGCCATCACTAGTAGCGCAAACTTTCCGGCGGAGAGGTGTCAAGATGATGAGCTTTCGCTTGGTTTCCCGCTCGGTATGGCCGCGGCACACACGCGGGTAATGCAAAAATCAATTTCATCGAGCATCGTCATCATCATCCTTGGTGGTGATGGTTGGGGTACGGGTTTGGGGTCGCCATCTAACAGCAGCAGCAGCCTTAATGGTTCTTTAATAGCTAGTAATCAATGCTGTCGAAACCATTCGCCGTTACGTGGTGGAGTTGCGTTAGGAGAAGGAGGAAGCGCGATGACAGTCGCTGGTTGATGGTGCGTGAGAGAGAGAGAGAGACACAAGCACACAGGAGAGTAGTATTATCAGTAGAGGAAGCTTCGAAACTGGAACTCTTCCTGCCGAGGATCCCGTTGACGTTTGACAGCAAACAACGCAGCAACAACAACAACGGGGGGGCAAAAAAGAACCGAATCCCGAAAACATTCAGCATTCGCTCGCTGACGCATGAAATTAGATTTGTTTGATGTTGTCTTTTGTGCCTTTGGTGCTGGTGTTGGGCATGTAAAGAGAGGGAGGAATGGTTTGCCATGTTTTTTTTTGTGCCCATCCTCCAGGCCTCGGCCGGTGAAAGGTGGTGGCGTTCCTGTTGGAAAATTTACCATAAATCATCGGTCGCTAGCGCGCTGTCATTGCCCTATGCTTCTGGGCTGGGGAAGTGGTGGTGCTGGTGGTGGTGCGCTGATGGGTTTCGGGTGTCAGCCGGTTCGTTTCGCACTGACGGACCCGGACGGATCCGAAAAGGACCTCCGCGTGTGTAGGCGACCGATGTCCGGCCAACTTTTGATTACGGTCCGGGGTACGGACGGTCGGCGAACCAATCTGCTGACCAGGACGCGAGAAGGATTTATGCTTTATCGTCCAGCCAGCAACACCTGACTCCAACATGGTCACTGTGTGTGTCCGGGTGCATGTTGTTATTAGTTTCCAGCTTAGAGATGATGATAAATATTACAATTCCCTGGTGCGCTGGTGCGTCGTTGGTGTGGCCTCCCCCGGGGGGACGCTGACGGTGGTTGTTTGCATTAAACATTCCACTCCGATTAAGATGCGAGGGCCCGGGTGCAGATTGTTATCTCTATCAACATTGTGTGAGCCCAAAGTGCTCTGCGCTCTTTGGTGAAGCCCTCAAGGAGCTTGTGGAGCACGACTGTGTCACCGTGCTCCGATGCTGAAGTCGTCCAAGGTCGTCACCACCACTTGCTGGATTGGTGCTGGTACCCTGTTCGAAGCGCAATCTTGAGTTGTCTTGACTTGCCATGGAATGCCGTCCGATAGATGTTTGCCTTGTGCCTTGTGCGAGAGAAGTCACGTCAACGTGCGAACGTGGCGGAGAGTGGGTCACCGCACGTCGTCGTCCTGTACGGAGAGCTCCAAATGGCTGGTGACGCACACAGCAACACTCCATATGTATGAAATGCTAGATTAGGATTCGATTCGAACAGCAGTGGATTGACCTAGAACGGCGAGGGGATGGCGTATTCTTGATGGCGTTGACACACTTGTCGCGAGTCGATGTCGATTTTAAGGTAGCTCTCATACCTTGAGAGCGCTAATGTTGTTTGTGCATCGAAATGCTGATCATGTTGATCATTAATCCCCTCGGTGGCCGGTCCAGTTCAAACCGGTTCGCCGGCTCTTCCCAGAAGTCTCGAACTCACTTACAATAATTCGTTTATTGGCTCCCTCAAGAAGTCGCAGAGAGATCACGAAAACCGTAAGTCAACAAACGATCGAACGATGATGCTCATCAGCACTTTACGCTCGAGTCGTTCGCTCAATGACTAATTGGGAAGCACGAGAGGCGCGTGGGCTGTCACAAGACAAAAGCCACGACTTTTTGTCATCGAGAACGTCGATGAAGGGAGGATGGGGACGCCATACTGACTCTAATTACAATTCTCCGCTCCGCAACGAGAAAGAATGTAATCAAGCACCACCACCAGGGCAGGAAGAGGAAGCAAAAACAGTAGCACGGAGGTGGTGATGTTGAGGAGGAGCAATCGATTAATGGAAATTCATCGATCAAACTCGCCCGGGCCCTCGCGTCAGTTTTAATTTCATTGATTTATGATGGTGGCAGCGCGCTCCGGTGTCCGTGTCCGTGTCCGGTCCGGTGTTACACCTTACACCACGTTTTTCTTTGCAATATCATCTGCCCAATTGGTGGACAGGCCACCAATTGACACTTGGATGATCAATAGACACTATTAATTGTGATGATGGTGAAGGAAGGATATTATTATCGTGTGGAGCTTTCGGTCCTTCCAGGTGGCATATGATCGGCATCGGCTCAGCGATCATCATCATGTGATAGCATCCGGTGCGATAATGGCTCCACGCTTAGCACATGATTCATGTTTCATTATTTTTTCATCGGATCCAGCCACGTTCAACGTTCACTTTTCTGGTTTGGTTTTTTTTGGGGGGAAGGATAAAGGATGACTTTGTTGAGCGAGGCCAATCCGTCATCGGTACGGTTATGATAAAGGTGTGACGATCCTGGACCAAATGGGTTGTTGGCAACCCGGGGAACCAGCAAAAAGGGTTTGAATAATGTTGGCTATCGTAACACAGCCCCCACTTCCTCGGCATTCCCGAGAAACCAATTACAAAAGTGGCCAGAGTGCCAGAAATATTGCCAGAAATTAATGATTCCGTAACATCCGCTAGAACGCGCGGGGAGCTGAAGATGCTGAAGAAGAGAACGAGGTGGTGAGGTCGAAAGCATACTAACCTCATTCATTTTACGAGTGACTAATTAGCCGCCCGGAATTCTATTGTCCTAATGGCGTGCGTCTGCCGCCATTTTGTTGGCGTTCGGTTCCGTCGGCGATGATGCTGGCACGATGCTGTGGCACTATTGACGAACATGATTTTTCAATTTTGTCATTAATCAGACGCTGCCTGGGCCATGGCTAGGAGTTGGTGGTTGGTTAAAAGCATCCCTAAAAATGGGGGAACCCAATGGAGCCCCGAAATGGTGAATTCATTTTGCGCATCACCGGCACAGGTTAAAGACTTTACTTCTTAATGGTCTGGCCCCGTTAACAACGGATGCTTATTTCACGTTCACGTTTCTTTTTAATGTTTGCATATGCTGTCATCAGGTTCGGTTTGGTTCGGGAAGGGCGGGGATGGGGGGCGTGGCCATCATCATTATCGTAAAACCGTATAGCGGACCATGGGCCAAGTGCCCTACAAGGAACGCACTTTGCACTTGCTTTGTGGCCAAGGCCATTAAAGGCCAGAAATTGACGCAAAAAGGGCAAAATGTCAAAAGTGGTGTCCTGTCTGTCGGTCTGTTCCCTGCCCCGGAATCTCTTCTTTTCTACCGTCTTCTCTACGTTCCTCGCAAACGGCACCTCAGATTCGATGCTAGCCTTCCAAGATGCGAACTCACGAGTCTCTTCCTCAAAGTTTCCTCAGTCTCCTTTCAATTATCGCCGCATCAATCCTTCTCGTTTCGTGGCCAAATTGTACAAACCGATTACCTCGTTTCTTTAACCACCTTTGCAGACGAAACCGGGACCGGGATGCCAGTTGCTGCAGTGTTGCAACGGATGAGGATGAGAAGAGGGACCCTCAGTTGATGATGCCTGCTCCTGCTTCTTCTGCTGCCCCACCTTCGAGGGTCTCGTCAACGACTTGTAAATGTATTTTTAATTTAGTCTAAAAAGAGCCGCTACGAACTCCTCCAGCTTTGGTGGACAACCGTTTTTTTCTTACTCGGATTGCTTGTACGTCGGAACTAACGAAGTGCGCAACACCGCCTTGGAGATCCTCTTCGTCCGCCTGCCTACGGCACCCTGAAAGTGCACACTAATTGAGGCGATTCGTCATCGTCGATTGGATGTCTGGGACGTCGAATTGTGCCATACACGGAGATGGACATTGGCGTGTACGGCCGTGTAGCGCGGATAATTAACTGACAAACAGCAAAGTCACGTGCACGTTGTACTGGAGTTTCGATACGAAGATATAGTGTGAGTGAAGAGTGTGGACAACGGAACAGGACACTCGACGACAAGGTTGTTTGGTTGAAATCGAACGATCGTTATCCTCAGTTTCATGTTGTCTTCAGATCAGAGCATCCTCCGTTGCATCATTCGTTGACATCGAGCAGAATCTGTGAGCAATGTCCGTAGTGTTGTCCAACTCCATCTGTCTCAACTGAACACCTACCAGTTTTTCCTGAGGAAAAACCCAAAGCCCCTCACACGAAACTCGAAAGGACGATCCAAGTGTTTGATATTCATTTATTCCCTGGCTTTAGGGATTCTGTCCGAATCAGCAAACACACTTCAAGAGAGAGTGGAGGTTGGGGTACACCGTGTAAAGGATAGAAAAGCGTTAAGGCGATTCTGGGGCCTTAGTTTTCGATTCGTTGAGTTCTTGTTGCCGAGTGGCGTCCCAGGGTTTGATTCATAATTTTTCTTTTCGTTCATCCGCTCATGTCCTTCCGGTTTGGTTTCCCCTTTCACAGAAAAAAAATATAGAGAGAGTGTATGTGTGTGTCTGTACGTGAAGTGTCCTCGTCACGTGGGATGTATACGTCGTTTGTGGTCACGCAAGAAGAGCCGCGGTTGGCGCTGCAGCAGCAGTCGAAGCGTCACCAGAGCAAAGAAGTGTGAAGTGAAGCGCCGAGAAGCGAAGTAGTCCGTGCATCCAGTCGGCAAGCAAATCAGAATTTTCAGTCAAAAGTGTTGTCGTCATCGTAGTCACCATCTCCAGCAGAAAGCGCACGCAAGTTGGTGTGCTAAAAGTGTGTCCTAAAGTCGAAGTCGGTTCCCTTATCTTTTTTGTTGATTGGTGTCTGATTGATTCCCCCCACCCTCGGATTGCCGGCCAGTTTTCCCTGTGGGTTGCGTGTTCCGTGAGTGCGTGTGCGTGAAGTCTAGAGGAGGAGTCAGCCGCGAACATGCAGCACCATCCGGGCTCGTGGTACATCCCGTGGGGCGTCCCAGGGATGGGCCTGCAGAAGATGTTGGCCGTTCCGTTCAATCCGGCCACCGCCGGGTTCCACCAGCCACAGATAGCAGCGGCCGCCGTCCAGCCACCGACCGTCCAGTCGGTACAGGGTGCCCAAGCGGTTCAGCAAGCCACCGCCACCCAGCAGGCCACTTACCACCATCACCACCACCAGCACCAGCTACATCCGGCAGCGGCCCTCCACAATACGGCGGCCGTAGCCGCGGCAGCCGCCGCCGCAATGCACCAGCACCAGCAACACCAGCACCAGCAGCACCAGCATCAGCATCAGCCACTGCATCCGAACATGGCCGCGGCAGCCATGTTCACACCGCTGACGCTCCGTAGCTTCGTGACGCATCCACACCTGAACCTGGGCCAGCAACCGATGGCAACGGCAGCGCAGCAACCGCAGCAAGCTCCGCCACAACTGACCGCCGCCCAAACCCAGTCCCAGCTTACCGCCATCAATCTGAACAGTGTCGGCGTGGTGCCGGTGCGCCAGAAGACGGCCTCGGCCAACGGTGGTGGCGCTGGTGGTGGTGGTGGTGGTGGAGGTGGTGTTGGCGTCGGAGTTGGAGTCGGTGGCGTCCCATCGAACACACTCCTCATGCCGATGAGAAAGGTAAGCGATGTGCTAGAGTGTGTGCTTGCATTTGTTGTTTGCCTGTAATTTCATCGAGATCCTCCGGTATATTCCGGTGCTCGGGAGCATATAATAGTCAGCATCATCGCATGTATGCTCCGGACCGGAAGTGCTCCTCGGATGTTTTGTCGTCGTCATTCTCGTTTCGGATCTAGCACGCCACCAGCATCGACATGATGGCGTTTTGTAGCGGAAGTTTTGATTGGAAATGAAATGGACGGAGGACTGTTTGGATGCAGGCGTGTGTGTTGAGTGAAATTCAATTTATGTTTTCCTCTCTCTCTCTCTTTCACGCGTCTCTTGATTCCTTGGAGGAAGGGGTGAAAGTTATGCTCTTGAATCGACCGTCCTCGGCATCCATCTTCCCGTGGTACGGAGCAGCTTTGACAGCTTCCACAGTAGTTGCGCCCTAGCAACGGAACGTTGGCTGTTTGCTTCGATAAGGCACAATTTGGGCGCTGATTTGCAAATAGTGGAGAGCCCTGTGCTCCTCACCTGCCAGGAGCGGCATTGTGGCTTCTTGTGGCGATTCCTGTCACGCACACGTCGCTCGCACCACGGCCTAGAATGATCGAGAACTCTGGTTCGCGTGTCTTGTGCACCGTGCAACACCATCGGACACCCATTATCATCTTGTGCCTGGCGTGTTACAAGAAACAATCCTAATTAAACCACACTCGGACGCTAGGACGCTAGGATGCAGTGCACGCACTCGTCGCTGTCGTTCAGACACATTCTGCCAGAGGCTCACCGTCACGCCGCAGAACTAGACGAGACGCGACGCGATGAGACGGTTCTGGTGCGCTTCCGTGTTCGCCACACACGCCAGCCAGTCGGCCAAAAATAACCGACAGCCGGCCGTATTTCCCGGGATTGTGTGCACGAAGTTGTTCGGTCTATTGTGCTCCACCGGTCTCTCGCTCTCTGGCTCTCCCTGAAGTATAATTATAATAGCCAGCGACAGTCGGCGTCACATCGAATCATTTCGGTTGGCTGGTCGTCGATTGCCACGACACCATCGGAACAGCTGCGAACACCTTCGAGTTCTCCGCGGGATTGAAGCCGAGGTCCAGTCCCCGGCAGCGGAACAAAAAAGTAAATAAATATGATCCGAGCCCTTTCAAGCCGGACCAAAACAGAGGCGTGTGAGGAGACCTTTCTGTCCCCATGGACACTGCTCTCCCCCGACCACCGCGAAAGGTCGTCCTTGTCGGTGACGACTGGTTCGTGATCCCCCCGGGGTGATCCACCTCCCGCCGAGCGTTCAGCGTGCGTGCGTGCGTGCTGGCACATCCGACTGGCAAGAATGGTCACCTCGCTTGGCCACGTGTTAGGGTGTGCTGGGGTGCCCCGGTCGATGTATGTGTGAGCAGACCGCACAATAAAAGTCGACATTTTACGAGGCTCAAATCTCGCTGTTTAATCTTAAGCGCTCTGCATGCGTTTTAGTGTTTGCGGCCGAGAGGGCCGGGTGCGTTTGAAGACAGACCAACAATGGCCACAAGCAGAATGGGAGTCTCGGGAAGCCATTCCGCTTTTCCCGGACCACAACGAAGAGGGACGCCCAAAGTGGGAAGGGGAAATAGTTTGGTTTTAGTGGCCATCCGCTTGGGAAACATGCTAAGGACCTCGCATCAAAAATCGGATCGTGCGTTTTTGGCCGTCTCCCACGAGGGAGCACCATCAAATGCTAAGATGTTGCTCCGTTGCTCCGCCGGTGGATGTTATTCGAAAATTTATCGCTTTAACGCCATCGGAACCATCCATTGGATGTGCCACGAACGTGACGAAATTGATCCACTACAGAACTCTAGAATGTCGCCATCGCACCGCACCGACAATCGCGGTGGCTGATATGCTGCTTATCCTGGCTGTACCACTTCGACAACAGCCGATCCATCCGGTGGACCTTTTTTTTATTTTTAATTTGCTCTCTGCTGACAATTATGGTGCTCGTGGTGGCCACGTCGTGTTTCGTCGTCGTCCGCGGCGCGATGTCAACGGTGGCATCCACCGCTATGATCGCGTCTTTTGTTGTTTTGAATGTTTTGTAGTTCGCTTCACTGTCGCCGTCCCCATTCTCGATTTCTCAGAGGCCGTAGTCGTCGGTTTTAAAACTATTTCTGTTAATTGATTTATGACCGCTCGGTTGCCGGACTGCCGGCAGTTTTTTTTGGGGTGGAACAAGCGGAAATGAACCATCTCTTCGTGCCGGTTTTCCTTCTCCGAAATGCCACGACCACGATTTGGTGTGATCGTACTGTTTTGCAAATCGTCCTGTTAGCATGTTTGCTCGCCATGCCATGTTACACATTCTCTCTCTGTCGTTGTATCTCGGTACATCCCCCCCGGGGGGAAGGTCCATTCTATGTCACTTCCCTCCCCTCTGTACCGGCCACATTTAGGACGGTCGCGCGTTGTTTCCAAGCTGGGGAGTGCTGGTCGCGAGCTTGAGGATGCCACTTACCGTTGGAGGAAAATTTATTATTTCAGAGATAAATTGTACAATTAATCACGGTGCTAGGCGCATAGCCGTGTGCGTGCCTTGGTGTGCTGTGGCCGCGTGTTTTTCCGCCCCGAGTGTCTCTCCGTGGTGCGTGGTCCCAAAATAGCCACCATTTGTCGAGCTCATTTCGGAACCTCGAGCGAGCAGCACACCAGTACGAGGTTGTTGCGACAAGTAACCGACACCCAATTGTGCTTTGGGAGAGAAGAGGGGCGGGGGAGGGCACTTCACTGTCCGGACAATCCCTGGCCTGGTTGCGCTGGGCTGCTAAATGCTAATAACTCTCGCCGCGTGACCACGACCACGACGATGATGATGATGGTGCACTCGATGACGAAGGGCAGTGATGGGGGTGATTTCAACGAATCATCGCGCACACATCGTGGTCGTAGTCGCGTAGCACCCACTTCCTTCGTCTGCTGCTTCTCTTGCAGCTGATGAGACCGTCGCTAAACCGTCGCACGAGGACGTTCCAAGGAAGCCGGAGCCGGAAACGTAAAATAATAATTCCATTCGGGAGGGGACAGCACACTTGCCGGCACCGGCCGGAGCGGAGTGTCATATCCTGCGGCCGCACTTAGCCGAAGCAGTGCAAAAGTGAAAGCTTTGTCGCGGCGGCGGTGGCGTCGTTGTCGCTGGCGTCAACGGCAGTGTCCGTGCTCCGGGGCATCGGAAGCTTTTTATAACGCCAACGAGACCCTCTCTCTCTCTCTCTTCGCCTCATTCTCTCTGTCTCTTTTTCTCTGTGTCCTGGTGCTGTGTAATCGCTCCCTCCAATCTTCCAGTTTCGCGGGCGTTCTATTTCTGGAGCGTGGCCCCGGACAGGCGCGAAAGACGAAGCCCTCTGGTCCGGTGTGGTTCTGGTAAGACGTGAGAAACGTGGAGTGGAGCAAACCGGAAAATGGCACTTTGGATATGCAAAAATGAGGCCCTCCGAGGATGAGCTTCGCGGATTAATTGCTTTAGTGGAGTTTTAATAGACTTCTTCTGCTTCGCTGCTTCGGAGGACCGGCTACGGTGGTGATAATGATGGTTCTGTTGGCCAACAGGAAAGCAGGGAATGCTTAAGATTGACGTTAGCGCTTCTGTTAAAGATGGATTGGCAATCGGTGCATGATAGTCGCGGTCTTATTTTGTATTCCAGCGTGACCTGCAAGCGATGCACAAATCATTTTAAGTTGAGGAACACGATCAAAGTAGTGCAGCAGAATACAAACTTTGTGAACTTGCGGGTTGGTCCTCTGGCACTGGCACTATTTCCGCTCCTAACACTGACCGGGTAACTAATTTGCACCAAGAATGCCTGCGCATGCATAACATCTCCCGATTTATGATGGAAAATGGAGAAGGATCGAAACTATTAAAATTGTTTGTAGGACCTGATGTGAAATTGAGGTGTTTGAGCGAAGCTTTGTAACTGATGAGGAACAGAAGGCAAGCGGAAGCAGTGGCTCTGTTCGAATAGTTCAGTTCACTTGTCTGGAGCTCAGATGACCTTTAATTATTGATACTTTCCCAATGTGATTGTATCAGTATCAGTATCATTCCAGCGGACCAGAAGTCCTTCTTGGTAAATGGTGGACATTCTCAAGAAAAAAAGCGGACTTTAGATAAAGAAAGCGCCAGAGAGACCACCAAGAAAGGCGACTACATTAGTAGTCGCCACTGGTCCATCTACTGAGCCCAAGGCATTTCGGCGACGGTATCGGGTATCGTTGTATTGCCGATGTTACCATTTCCGACTGTCCCAAACCAAACCAACGGAAGGAGGAGTTGTGGGGACAGTGGACGTATGATAAATCATTCCAAGGGAACGAAAAATAGAACGAAGCTGCCCTCTCTCCGCACTTCCAGATGCCACGCCACCGTTTTCGTTTCGCATCTTTTTTTCGTGCCCCGAACGAAAGTGCTCGGAAAAGGCCGCTAGGATGGGGTGGTTAGAGGGGTTGGGAGGTCGGTTTGGTTGATGGATGAAAGTTTACTTTCGGCGCCACGCGTCGCCATCGCCGGTCGGGGTGGCCGGTGCCTGGAAGCAACATCCGGTGGCGCACCAAACAACGCATTCTAAGCGAGGGAGAGACGCGCCGGCGATGGGGATGGCGGACGCGCCACGTCCGTTCGTGCCCGTTCCGTTCATCAATTCTGATTTTTCTTCTGCTTCTTTTCCAGTGAGCCCATTGGAATCGAAGGTTCTTGCCGGTTCCGGGTCGAAAACGAGATAAAAATCGATGATCGCGCGTCGCTGGCCACCGAATCCGGTCCAGTCCCGGGCTCGGTTGGCTTCTCTTTCGGTCGCTCGAGTTTACAATTCCACGCGGTACGCGATCGGCGATGGTGGTGGTGGTGGCGCTCAATCAGTCAAAACTAATTAGGCGTCGCCTCCGCCATCGAATCCGGCGTTTCGGGGCGCGCGCGCGTTCGGGGTTCGCGTTTTTGGCCTGACGACGGTAATCTGTTTCCATCCGATTCCCCCCCCCCCCCCCCCCCCGGGGGTTCCTGGGAGGTTTGTGTTTTTGCCTCTTATTCTTCCTAATGGCACGTAACAAGAAGAAGTAGAAGAAGGGTTCTGCCGTGGTTCTGTAGGTCATCAAGGGGTTTTTCGAGGACGGGATTGACTTGATGAAGAGCGAGAGAGAGAGAAGTATTGGCAGGAAGTGAGTGGCAACATTGGTTTTGTGTAATCGGCTAATTTGTTCGGCCAACTGCGGCCATCGGCGGATCATCGTTAGCCTTTTTTGCCCTCCGGAGGGGTGATATTCACCGCCCGTCCCCCTATTCCCCTGTTTTGGCTGCTAATCGCTTGTCGCAGCTTATTCTAGAAGGAACGACGTGAAGTTAAGGGATTACAAATGGAACCATCGTCGTCCGTAATTCGTTTAGAGCTGGGATGTTCTTCGCCCAAGTGTTCTACAATATTTATTTCGATATTCTTTCAACTTTGCAACAAGATTCTGTGGTCAGTCAGCGTGTCAAAAGTCATTCCCTAGAGCCATGATCTAGTGAAGAACTGACATCGCAAATTTCCAATTGGTTCCTCGGCATCACAATTTGGCATTTGTTCCCTCGTCTGGACTGTAGATGCTGCGCAGACATAAACCGTCACGAAACGACTTCATTTCATGGCACTGCCCCTCAAAAACGCTTCATTAAAAGACTCGTCCTGCAACGCGTCGTGTGGAGAAAGAGATCCTGCCAACCAAAAGGGCGCACCAACTTACAATCAGCCCCGAAGCAGCCCCGAAGGACACTGCACCACAAGGCGTTAAGTTTTATTCCCCGCCTTTAGCAGCAGAAAGAGTGCACACCTTTCACCCCTCTCTCTACCGCTTACATGATTGCTAACTTTATTCTACTCCGCCATAAAGTCACGTACGCGAGACACCGGGCATGAGAACCAACGTTTCGGTCGGTCCCTACTAACGATCTGATGGCTGCTGAATGCGTCCATGGAATCTTCTTCTAGCACTGGAATCGCTTCAAATCACCTTCAAATATTTCCGCGAAGCAATGATAATAATGCGAAAGCGATTGAACCTGCTTTGCGCCATCGACCAACCGACCGACCGACCGACCGGCGATTGGTGTCCGGTGCGATCGCACCAGAGCAACTTTTGATAAACTAGTTACACTTGCCCTCGGGGTAGGACTTGAAAGGAAATCGGATGGTTGGTCGGTTGGCGGTGGCCACTGCTGAACGCTGAACGTTGAAAACACTTGCGCGTGAGTGGACTGCGAGTGAGTATAAGGGTGGCACAGAGCAGAAGTTATTCTGTTCGCGAACATATTCCACGTACGGATAAGGATGATTGGAGCGGGAATTCAAGTCAGTCAAGTCCACGCCAATAATTATTCGTCCGACCGCGTCCACCGTCTCTTTGTGTGGTGCTACTGCTGCAGTCAGTAGTAGTTGCTCCCGGTAGCTGATGGAAGGGAATGGACTATCTCCTGTGCGTTCAGCCATCGATCCGTCAGAGATCGTTTGCTAGTTCAGTTCAGCTGGCACTGAGACGCCTGTTGGTCGGTGGGTTGGTGGGTGGAGGGCAAATATGGATAAACTGTTTCATATTCATTACATGCCACCGAGAGCACGGCTTCGAGCGTTGGATGCCGAGGTTCTTGGAGGGCGAGACGTTCCTGACTGCTTACGTGCTTCAGCTCGTAACCGCCTTGGGCGAGGGAGGATTCGTGGTCGTTGGCGTATTGGAATTGATACGCCACAACGCAACTGCTTCCCCTCTCTCTGGTTACCAAGTAATCTGCCAAATCCGCTTACAACCGCTCCACGATGAAGGAATGGAAATTGGAGTAGAGACTGAAGTTCATTCGGGAGTCTGGGAGCTTCTCAAGTTACTGTGGAATTGTCCAGGTGTGACGGCAAACCTGTCACCAACTTGGTGTTCGGTTCGGTGAGTTGTACAGATGTCCACTGATCAATTCCGTGACGGTACTTAATTACACATCCTGGAATGTCAGGCTGCATTTGTACGCCAGCACCACCACGCACTCGACTTCTAAACACTCGACAGCAAATCGAGGTACGTCAATTCGATAGATGTGGTTCGATCGTCGAGTAATTAAAATTGAATTTAAAGGCCCTTGACTCCGGGAATGCACAGAATGGCTTTCGATGGGGAATTTACACGGAAAATGCTGGACAGCAGTGCTGGAGAGCGTCCTTTTGTCGCCGGTGCCGAGATGAGATTGGCGCTAACCCAATCCCCGTCATCGATCGGAAATCGTGAAATTTGCGGTTTTCCTCCAACTCATCACCACGGAGACCGGGGGGTGGCTCTTTGTTGGATGGATAATCGGGATTCAGTCGGGAGCACACAGTTTTATTGTAGTTTCCAAAACCTCAACCGAACTGCGGCGAAGTCTCGAGGATGGCCCTCCGGCAAGTTCATCGAGAAGATTGCCTAAAACCGCAGCATTACTGTCTCCGCTCGACCCGGGGGGGAGGGTGAAGCAATCAGAGACCTATCCGCCAGGGCTCGTTACTCGGCCTCGGCGGGGGATCGGTGCCACGGAGTGTTGAAGGAATAAGTTGAAGTTGCAATGCTGTCTTCGAACCGGTGCTGCAGCCGCACGAAGAAACAGTCAAGAAGTCGAATCGATATTCAGAGTTGAAGTCAGATTTTTGAAGGTTATCCGAGCCGCCGGACTCTTGCATAACGTAACGATACCCACGTTCTACGGGACGACCGGTTCGACGACAGCTCATGTGTATGTCTTTGTGTATCTTATGAGGCTACTTCAAAGTTACAGCAGCATTTCACAGCAGAACGTTCCCACATTTGCTGCTTTGCGAGAGCAATCGGAAAGGGTTCGCTCCGGGGCGAGTTAGTTACTAAGGTGCCGCTGGCGTCTGCAGGCGTACGGTCCGGGCTTGGGTACTTGGGAACCTCCCTTTTTCCGGCACCGTATCTCAGTGAGAGGTGTTTACGATTACGGTGGAAGGGTGTCGTGTGGTGAAAGGCTTTGTTTGTGGTGCCTTTGGGAAGCGAGAAGCGAGACCCCCGAAAAACTGGAATCAAACTCCGTCTTCTTACCGGACCGCAGCATCGAGCGGAATCGAGGCCGACCGAAGGCAGTCGGGATGGCCGGTTTGCTGTGGAACGGGGACACCAATTTGGAACCGGGCCACCGTTCGTTCGTTCGCTCGTTCGAGAATGGCGATGAAAATCGATACTTTACAAATAACTTATTAATCTTTGAGTGAAAATTTGATCGCCTTCCCATAGAGTGGCGCGGGGGAGGGAGAGAAGGCACCAGGAAGGAACCGTCGATTCCTGGAGGCCCGGCAACGGCAAACAAACGATCTAATCATTGGCTCCACTGTTTTTGGGACACGATAGAGGGATAAGTTTTCCGGCCATTTTCGGAGGGTGTCGGGAAGGTTGGGAAAGGGGTGTTGAGAACGCCATCCTGTGGCACCGGCACCTGATACGCTGTTGAGACCGGTATTCCTTTTAAATGCGAAACATCAGCAGCAGCAGTAGCAGCAGCAGGGAAGGACCGTTGGCTATATAATCCGCAGGAAGTGCGTTGCGAATCCTCCGGATCAGCCCGTTCCCGTGGCTGGTCATTGAGATTAGGTGGAAATTTGTTTTCCAAAAACCCTTCGCTTTGTGGGAAGCAGCAGCAGAAACAAACAACAATGACACACAATACACTGAGGCAGAGGCTGGCCGGGCCAGTTGTTTTGAGATTTTTCCGATCGGCGGTGGAAGGAGGTGGTGTCCAGTGTCCGGAGAATGATTTGGTTCATGCTCTGAAATCGATGCTTTGAATGAACACTTTGTTTACTGAAATTCAACATTTTGTCTATAGTGTTCAAACCATCCATTTTCATGACTATCGTTCATAATGTCTCAGGTTTTGATCGATCAATGATGGTGTCCCTTTACCTTTTGTTAAGACTGTTGTTCAGTAATGGGCAAGAAAGGATGCCGGTCTACGAAGGATGATAGGAACGGATTATAGACTTGTCTTTTGTTACCAACACTGTCTTACACTGTCCAGTAATACTTGCAGCCATTAACATTAATCATTTTCATTCATTATTATGCACTCCAAGGCACTTGTAACACAAGTAATGGTTTGTTTTACTGCCTGTAGAGCTGTAGAAATGGCAGAAAATATAACATTTTATCATCTCTGCCTCATTGGAAAACAGAAATTGTATTGTACAGAAATTGGCAGCGGCTCAAAAGTCCATTTGAATTGCCTTTTGCATTAGAATTGTCGGAAAAAGTTGTTCTAGGCAGATAGTTTTTCTGCCCAAACCGATTGATCCACACTCACTACTGACGCTAACTGGAGCACCAAGGAGCGGGCGCCATCCTGCCATCCGCTCTGCCCGCTTATTGCCTTTTGTCAACAACCGCTTTCGATCGGTGATTGTATCCCATAAATTATGCTTTCCCCTGTCTCCCCCCCCAACACGGCCTACCGGGTATCATTTCCCTTTTTTCTGTCATGCCTTCAATTCCCGGTCACTCGCCGGTCGGTGCTCGGGTGGCCACACTATTTGGACCGTGTCCAAATCGCGCCTCCCCCATTCCCCGGGTTTAGAGAGAAGACCATTTGCTCGAGACCAACTCGAGGCCAATCTCGCTATCGATGCGATTTCGGGCTTCTTTATGAGCTCTCCTCCTTGTCCCTGTCGTCGCCTGTCGCCTGTCGTCGTCGTATCGACAGCTCTCGCCATCGTTGCAGCCAACTGTCCGTCGACATGCTCCCATGCTTTTCCCCCTTGGCCAACACACCAACCCATCGCGTTCAGATCTTCAGGCCAGATCGTTTCGGGGCTTTTTAACTATCGTCGTCGCCGTCGTTTGCATCCACACTTTGTGGGTCAAAGTGTCATGCGTTTCCTGTGGTGGGTTAATGTCTCTCAAAACCACCCTCCCCCCTGCACCCCTTACTTCATTCCTTTCTTTTTTGTGATGTTTTCCCCCTCGAGGGTTCTCTCGGTCTGTGTCTTCAAACGTGTAGTAGCTTCTCCGCTGATGCTCTCAGCGTGTGGCGTGTGGGGTGACTGTTAGGGGAGGGACAAAAAAGGGTTAAGATAGATGCGTTATGTCGGTCCGTTTTTCGTGCTTTCCGAGGGCGGGGGGATGAGAAACACCAACCTCCTCTTGCTAAAGCTTGACACTGCTGCTGCTGCTGACGAAGCCAATTATCGTTAGCCAGCTCTCCGACGTCCTCCGAAAATGGGAAAGCTATTAAAGTTAGTGAAGAGGTTTTTGCCGTGGGGTTTTTGGGTGGGTAGTTTTGGGTCAACCCCTAGTGTATGTGTGCGCCCCAGGGCTGGGCAGTGTTTGGCAGTTGCAGCTGATAGAAATGATATGCGACACTGATAGCATTGTAGTAGATGATCAGAGCCATGTGAGTGCATTTCTGGTTCTGACAATGTAGTTCGGTGTCCTGCACATGACGTGTGATGCTGGTTTATGTTCACTGGATAACAATGTTAATGTAAAATCAACAAAGGCAGAGCAACCGTGCAATCGACAGAACACATCGATGATGATCTTGTCGCATCGTGGATTGTTTGTTTTGTTCTCGGTCTCGAAATGACATCTTGACTTTCCCAGTGTTCCCCTTTGAGATCTCGCATATTATCTGGCTCATAAATCATTACCGCCAGGCCAGTGTGCCATGTTAAAACAACAAATCTATCTCGGGAGAGCGAGAGAGAGAGTGGGAGAAAGAGCAACAATCCACGAGATTACGGGCTACGAAGTGACGGCGACGGCGACTACTATCCCACATTTGAAATCTTTGATTACTTTGGCCTCGTTGGCTCGACTATTTTTATGATCAGCACTGTACAAGGGCAGCAACGGCGGTGGTGGCGCATGTTCGGCTGCTGTTTCAATGGCTGCCCAACCCAGGACCAGCAACCCTTCGCGCTCCACCGCGCGCCCAGTCAGTCAACACGTTCCTGTTGCTCCTGCCAGCTAGCCAGCCAGCCAGTGAGCGAGCGAGCAGAATGCCAGCTGGCATGATTGCGCTGGCAGACACCAAATCGCATTAGACAATCCGCTCGCCCGTCCACCCAGTTGTCCGCTAGTCCGTCCACTCTCCGCCGGTGCCTGTGGCCGCAGGGCAAAAGGTTTTAACATTTCTCTTGTCCTCCTCTTTATTTTTGTTGCTTTTTTTCCGCTTGTATTTCTGTGTGTCTGCTTGCGCGTGTGTTTGAAAAGTGTTTGTTCTGTTCTGCTTTTGTTGGCAGCCGCGCAACATCTCCTAAATCCAAATCGCGTGCACTTTTGTCTTTCGGCGGTCCGCGAGATCTCTGGCGACGGGAGGGGACAGCGATCTCGGACGGGAAGCGTAGGTTTCTACCGCCGTCGCCGCCGGCCGGGTTGATGATGGTTGTCTGCTTTGGTTGTCGAAGTGCTCCTCCTCCGCCATCCATTCCCAGTTCCAACGCGCCAAAGCCATTCGGGAAATCTATTTTGGTTGTGCGCGCAACGCGGACCGCGTGCTCCCCTTTCGTGCGACCAGCCAGTCAGCCCCCAAAATGTCGGCGAATGTCGTCGTTTATGTGTGTCTCGTGCACGGTTGATGTGCGAGGTGTTCCACCTTCAAGAGATTGCGCCGCCGTCGGTGAGTGGGGCGGAGTATCGCCTTAGCGCCCGGCATCAGTCATTAGCCATCAGCAGCAGCAGCATCGGGGGTCTATCTGTGGTAAGGGAGCACACTCCGGGCCCTGAAGGTGTCTGTCTGTGTGTGCGGTTGGCCTTTGGCAACTGTCTTAGGTCCGTGACTCTCGGTCAACTACTTCTCTGGACGGGAGGTGGAGCGAGGAAAAGGTTGAGCGCTGAGAGGCCGGCCAGCGGCATTACTTGGCGTCATTTCCCAAGTGGTCTCGCGGATCGCGACGTGACTAGAGAAAACATATTCGCCACAGACGCGCGCCGAACAGGGAGGAGGAGCACCAGGGCCAGGGTATACGCCAGATGTGACAGATCGATTCGGCTTCGGGTGCTGTAGCCTGTGGAGCTGAGTGGCTACTGTTGGTGCTACTGTAAGATAATCGGTTCAACGGCGCACTCACCGGCTCTATCTGTCTGTCTGCACCGAGAGCACACGAATCCTCGTCCTCGGGTACGACGAATACTAGCGGAGGTACTAGTGTCTGCTGGTATTTGCCTAGGACTCCGGGGCCGCTGCTACTGCTGCTGCTGTATTGCTTAATCAAACACCAGCTCAGACCGGTGGACAAGGCGGACGAGATGGACGAGACGGAGACATAATTCAAGTCGCCAGTTGATCCGAAAGTTGCTGCTACTTGTCAAAACAGCAAAACAACACCGTACGGCGAGTGGCGTACGACAGCGCGTGTGCGTTGCACAGTCTTGGCGTCATAGATTGCAAATGTCAAGGAATGAATGGCTCCTGCTACTCGTGGTGTTGCGGTCCATTGAATGCTACAATAATAACAATGTTGAACTTTGAGTAACGATAGCCGGTTGGAATTTATTGTCACTGCAGACGCCTTCGAGGGCATTTGTGTGACGGTCGTGGCTGCGAATATTCCTGTCATTGCCTTTTCGTTTGCAATAACTTTGGAAAGAGCCGTGAAACCCACTGTTTTGGCTTAAGTTCTCCTTGTTTTATACCTCGTTTACGTTGGGCTGGATTGAAAGAAGACGCCCAACCGCTTGGCACTTGAGTTGCTCCTGCGTACCGTTGTGCCCGCTTTCACTCGAGGGATTTAAGCACAAAGTGGAAGGTCCTCATTAACTTACCGCGTTGTCGTCTTTGGGTAACCATTATTCTTGTCTTAAGATCAATATCGCGGGAATGCTGCTACATCTGTCCCTCCCTGGGGTGCAGATCTACAGCCACTTGAAGACCACGAAGCCACCGCATAATCCTCTCTCTCTCTCTCTCTATCTCTCCCTCGATAGCGGATGCAGTAAGATAAATAAGGATAACGGGGGGTGATTATTAAACACTAGCCCCTCGTTCTCGACCATCTTAACCTCCTTAATGTGGCTAGTATCGTGGGTTTAGCTCCCTCCCTCTCTCTCCTTCTGTGTCTCTGTACAGAACATAAATTGTTCGACCTAATCCGGCCAATACTGCCGTACCACTTGTTGCACACACTCGGAGGGTGCGCAAGATTGTCGGCCATGCCAAGGACAAAAAGAGGACACACAAAGCTCATCCCCCTAGCCTCGCCATCATTACAAGCCATTACGCCATACGACTCGAGTTCCTATCGAATCGAGCCACTGGACTAAGAAGAGGTGGAGGTCAAGGTATTCGATTGGAACAATTGTTATTACCCTGTAGCTTTGCAACCACCGAGCGAGGGGGAAAGTTAATTGAATAAACTTTTTGCACAAAGCTGTGTCACTCCCGTAATCCTCATGGACACTAGGATCCCCTTTTGGGGGGACAGGACCACGCCCAAACCGAACACTATCAGCCAGGAGGCTCGTCGAAGAGCTTTTTGGGAGTCCGTTGGCGACAATGACGATGATGATGGTAGTTCTCTCGCCCAGTGAGGACCAACTTGTCGTTATCTTAACCTGGGAATCGATTTTTGCTAATGTCCTTCTCATCCCCTTTGGTCAGCAGCGTCCCTTAGATCCCTCGCAACGTGAAGTTGGCCTATTACAAGTTGTAGGTCACGGGCGCAGGAGGAAGAACAGTGTGTTTGTGTTCCCGGTCGAACACATTTATCCGAGGGTGGTCCATGTTGTCTTATCCTCTCCACTTTTGACCACCTTTCCCCCTTTGCTGGAAATTGTCCGTCCTGTACGCCCAGAGAGTGTCCCACAGATGGCTGGGACCCTCTGCTGCTAATAAAAGAAATCGATACCCCCACACACATACCAAGCACTCACCTCCCTCCTTCGGAGGAGCACGTTTTCGGTGGACATACTAATGCCACACCTTCGGCGCCATGTAGCGGCGTCAGTAACCACCGTGCGTGTCCTGCGACCATTTTCGGCGTTCCGCTTGTATGTGTGCTTCCGTGTGTTTGTGTGTGGCACAAAAGCACTTTTTCGATCTACGCTCCGCCACGGTTCGAAGCTCGTGGGTGGGCGGTGGGTGAACCTTTTGTGGGCTGGACAGTTCACACGTCGTCTACGTCAGCTTCTGCTTCTGTGTGTCTTTCTGTGTACGTGTGTCAGTGTGCTGGTGTGTTATCCTTCCTGTTGTTTTTTTTACTGTTCGCACGATCGCAACACAGGGGGAGCGGTTTTTTGGGAGTGAATCTCCGGAGTCTTCCCCCTCTTCCTTCTCTCCTTTTCGCTTCCTCTTTAAGGTTTTGGATTCATTTTTACTGATTGAAAGAGGCTCGCTTGCCGCGTTGCGTGGGCTGGCGTCCGGGAAGTGACGATGTTTGATCGTTTTATTTTTATTTTACAACCATACGCCACTCATTTCCGCTGAATGGTCACATTTCGCGTGGGTCCAGGACTACTACTGGCCGTCCGGCAAATACGGACATAAAACGGATGGATGGTACCGGGACCAGCACCAATTCCACAAATTGCCTCCCTCACAGGAAGTTAAAGCTGCGAGGGTTTTTTTTTTGGGTGGAGAGGGAATTTCTGTGGCTGTGCGAGGCGTGCTGAGGCATGCGTGAGGCTAGCTGATAGTAGGAATGTGTTCCGGATACGAATCAGAAGGTCTCTCGATTGCTTCCAATTCAGGAGGACATTATGTTTAATCTGTTTCTTTTATTGAATTTAGTTTTGGCTACTACATAAAGGAGATTTTTTATAGGGATTGCGAAATAGTTTTACAATCAATATTTTCATAATTTGTATCTCAATCCTGACTACAACAATATAGAGTGGCGTTTCAAGTGCTATTCTCAGTCCAATCTCTTGAGAAAAGCTCAAAAAGTATTCAAATCACCTTCAAAACACCCATATCTTATCTTGTCTCTATCGCATTTAGCTTTCATTTCCTTCCAATCATTCCACTCATCCAGTCATTCATTCTGCCAAGCCGCCTGGCCGCCGATTACTATCGTTGACCTAATATCCTTTACGCAACATCACCTTCTGTGCCTCGCCATAATCGTAGATGGATCAGATATAGACTTTCTTTACTCCTCCTTTCGCGGCCTACGACTAGACGCCAGTGGGAGTGAGCCACTACTGGAACCACCCGCGTCCTCCTTAACAGCCGATGCGCCGTTCCATCAAAATTATACCGCATAGCACCACATCGAAACGAATTTCTATCGGCACTTTTGCGCTCCAATTGTCGCTGTTTTACGCTGCGTAATGTTGCCCTCCCCGATACACACTCGCACGCACGCGCGACTCACGTGGATGACTAACTATCATTAATCAGCGTCTAGACCTCGGAAACCAACAGGGGGGGGGGGGGGGGGGGGGTAGAGGGTAGAGAGTGCCATCCCCAGCGGAGTAATGAATATTCAAAAGTTAATTATTCAGAAAATGAATTTATCGCTGCGTTATCACATCGTGTACACAGAGAGAGAGAGAGAGAGTGAGAGGGAGAAAGAGAGAGAGAGTTAGTTACTGTGCGTTAGTTACGTTGTGGACTTACTGGCTGGCTGGATGCAGTAAAGTGGACTTTGCAAACCTCGCTCGCTCGCCCGTTCGCTCGTTCGTGGTCTGCAATGCTCTGGGAATCGTTTGTTTCCCCGCCCTCGCCCCGGGTCCATCGGTTAGCAAACAGTTGGAGTATCCAACGTTTGCATTGGAAATATGCGAGATGAGTCGTGCAATTATTTATAACATCCAGTGCCACGCCAGGGAGGTTGATGTATCGGCGTAATGGAGTGTCGTAATGCTCCAGCTCGCGGGAGAAGCTTCATTTTTTTAAGCAGTTTTTTTTTTAGGCAGTTTACTAACATAATGTTGAACTTTTTCTTCTCGTTTACAGGTAAGACGCAAAACCATTTTGTTCGGATTGACAGACGAATTGAGAGATTCTTGTGGTGAGCATTTACAATCTGTTCGGTTACAACAAATACTTGGTTGATTTTTTCCACTGTTGGTATGTCGCGTCAATCTCGTCCGCTCCGTAGTGAGAACTTTTCAAACACAGACCTTAGTGACCAGCCAGCACCAGCAAATGTTGGTCAAGGTCAAGGAGAACCCTTTTTATTGTTTCTTTTACCATCTTCGATGCACCGGATCCATTAGCGAGATACAGTGAGCGAGCGCGCTCCGGCGAGGTCGGAATCCGCAGAGGTGCTCCACCGCTACGTGCCCATCATTAGCATCATCTATCCCTCCCACTCGGCCCGGTTTTTTGGGGATGGGGGACTGTACGCTACATAATGGTATGCATGGCTGAGCATCGGCTGGCAATCTCATCGCCGGGCTGCGATTGCGTTCGGTCCAGTCAGGGCATCATAAAGCTAAAGTCAACGCAACTTAAGTCAGCCAGCAACTGGTCTGTGTCGGAAAAGCTCAAATCACCTGAGCGGAAATTAAGTAATGGCCTTCCGAAACCTCTAGATGCCAGATCTAGCGGATCACGCGATCGGGCGCCATTTCCTTTCGTTTCGTTAGTGTCTTGATACAAGAGCAGAAACCTGATGGACGGCATGGCGTCACACACGTCGCACGTCAGCTCCCGACGACGAACGAAGGCAACAATTAACCGATCATGTAGTCCCCTCGTTCACGACCGGCCTCCGGGGTCCGTCCTCCTGTTTTGGTTGACGTCCTTGACGGCGATCTCTCTCTCTCTCTTTCGTTGTCCCGGGGGTTTGTTTGCACGCGCGCGCGTGCGTCCGTCCGTGCGTGCGTTGTGGTTTTTGTTCAGCTCCAAAATAAGCGGTTATTGGAGTGTGTGTTGGCGGAAGTCGAGCGTGACTATCCCGTGATCGTACGACGGCGACGGCGTATATTACGTAGGAGCAACCCACGTGGGTTGCGTGTGTTGTTACCTCGTGCTCCGAGGGTGCAATTATGGAGCACAGGCGCTGCGGCGCTGATGCTGCGGTTTTTTGGGGGCTGGCTTTCAGACGATGATGCTGTTCAGACGAGCCACTTACAATGGGCCCACGGAACGAGCCTGACATCGCTTCTCGCGGTGCAGCGCGAACGTCGTCCCACGTTGCGCTGTTGAGAGAGAGAGGCTCACGTGGTGTGCGATCAGTTTTGTGTTGCGAAAGGTGCTAGATCTTGTGCCTCTTGTGAACCACTTTTGCGCCGATGTACTCACGTCTTGCAAGAAGAATACGGCACCGCCCTCCACGCGTGAAGATGAGCCACAGAATTACGGCAGAATGCGGCAACCGTAGTAGCAGCAACAACGTTGCATCACGTCGGTAAATATCATCGCGCACAATCAAAGGCACGACAATACTGGCGGGGGTACCATAAGGTAGTCGAGTACTGACGTACCGTGATGTGGTTACGGGATACGTGAAGATGCGTGTCGTATTTCGGTGCAACTCGCGTCATCTTCATCCACCGGTGCATCCCAGGTGCAAGCCGGTGGAACCAGCGAGGCCAACGGTGGCTTTTACCATATACTCACGCGCCCTGTGTAGTGTTACTCTTTCGCACTGGAGAGACGTACTGTGTACTAGTAAATGGCGTCGCGTATTATTACTGTCTAGTTACGTGAACGCGGTACACGTGCGGCGCCCTTTTGCGTGGAATATGCGAGCGGTAAAAACAATATCCAACCAAATGGGAGGAAGCGGAGAAGCCTCTCCTGGATCTTGAAGATCGGTTAAATGTTAAACGGGTTCTGTGTGCGATGAACGAGGCTTTTTTATCCAGTATCTCTACTGGCAGACAGCGTGAAATGTGGATGCTCGAGTAAAGATTCTCGGCGAGAGCGCACGATACGAGGAATTGCTTTACGTAATGGAGAACGTTTTGCGTGGATGCGTTTACGAAGCCTTTTTTAAGTGGAGTAGTAAAGATGCTAGTTATAGAGAGGGTTCTCTTCGTTCAAGGACAGGTACAGTACTGCCCTGCTGTGCGATGGAACGCCACGTTCCAGAAAGTAATTGGCTATTACTATACCATTTTGAGTTGGTTTTTATGTTGATGTCGCTAATCAAAATGTAATTCTGTTCCATGTTACTGCGCAATACCCTTACAGGAGGTTCAATTGGCATGAAATATGAGAAGGGTTGATTTATCAAATTCTTCCAGTAATCAAATGCAATGCAAATGATTGCAACAGCGCTCGACCCAACCAAGCTTACCGAACGAGTTTTGCAAACCAAGCTTCAAGGTTGATTATGTGGTTTGGTAACCAATTGATCCAGCCACGGACCCATACAACAGCATTTGCAGCAGCAGCAGCACCAGCGGTCAATGGAGCAGCAGTCATTGGCTTGGCAAAACCACATCGATCGTTCGTGAACCGCTGCTGCGTCAAGCACATTTGTGGCCAATGGGGGAGGTCAACCAAACCAGACCTCTGGTGCGGATTGGTCCATCTTGCTTTCGGTTCATCCGAAACCATTCTACCACACAACGGCCGCTGTACTGGACTGGAGCGCATTAGACATAAATCTCTTCGCCAATGTGCTGTAGCAACCACCAAGCGCCAGTCGGCATGTAATGTCGGTGTCCAGTCGGGGACGGCCGACTAAAAGCAATAGTTGTCAAGCGGTAATCTCAGACCAGGTCATGTGTCAATGGTAGCCAGGAAGAAATCAGATTTTGTCAGCATTTTTAACCTTCCGGGGATTTGCCTGATCGATAGCCGGTTGAGCGTTCGAACAGGACACGAACCACCGAATGGTCAGTTGTGGTTGGCATGTATTCCTTTTTTTCTTTTCGTTCTCGACCACCGTCAACCTGTCACTGCTCTTCG
Source organism: Anopheles aquasalis (assembly GCF_943734665.1). Lineage (NCBI taxonomy): Eukaryota > Metazoa > Arthropoda > Insecta > Diptera > Culicidae > Anopheles > Anopheles aquasalis. The sequence continues at coordinate 81,081,717 of NC_064877.1, forward strand.
CTGACAGCGTGCGGTGTGGGTATCGCTTTTCTGTCGAGAACGGCCACAAAGCCAAAAGCCCCAGAGCTGGCCGCCGGAATAAAGGACCGCGAACCGGGGCGGAAAGCGGAAGCAATGCCAGCAAAATCACGAAAGCGTAAAACAGGGATCATTTACCGTAATTAAAGGTATTATTATGCTTCCCTGTTCGGAACCGGCGCTCCTGGCAATGCCGCACGGATCTGTTTTTTTTACCTTTTTTCCCCCGAGTGGTCCCCGAGGGCTCTGACTCTGAATGCTCTTTTGCTGTCTCAATCGCCGGGCTCAATTTTCCTCCCCAAGCACGACCAGCAGCAGCATCGCGTGAATTCATCATGGAATGGAAGGTGGTGGCAGCGGTGGCGGCGAAAGTGAGGGAACGCGCGCACCGGTCAAATGGCCACCGTGGAAAATTGATCAGTTCCTGGACCACAGGTCCCGCCGACAGGAAAAGAAAAATTAATTAAGCTAATGAATGAATGACTGTGACGAGCGGGGGGGCGCGAGGTGAGCGACAGGATGGAGGAGGTGAGGTGCCTTAAAATGTAAAGGTTGTCCGCTAATTGATTGCCGGCCGCAGAACGGTGGCCGGGTAATCTCTGGTTTCCAGAGCAGAAAAAGGTCATTCCGCTAGTGGCGATGGCAATGGTGGTGCTGCAGCTTAGCGTGCTGAATGTGAGGCCACCTTCAGCAGCACGTCCTCGAGTCATTAAAAATGGCATGCACACGCTGTGTGCTGGTCGCGCCGCTACTGGGGTTTGTCGCAATTACACCCAGATCTCCGTGTTTTTTTTTTTTACATTTTAATCTCTTTGATCTGCATGCCGGGATAATGGGCGTCGCTAATGGCTAAGCTAAAGGACAAATGTATTGTAACGGGAGCATTGTACGGCTGCCTTGTGCTACGTGAGGAATTAGCTGCACGTATTTGAAATGACCACTCCTTGGAGGGTTGAATTTGATTTTCAAAAAAAAAGGCTCGCTATAATCTAAAAAATGACTTGCCAATCGGAGTCGGAATCGACGTAAAAAAAATCTCGAAGTATTGGATCCTTCATCCAAATCATCCCTCCAGAAGTCACCCCGGAAGGGCCCGTCCTCCGCTCCGACGTACATGGAGTCGACATTCGTTACCCGCCCCACGGTTACTCGATTGAGTGCTTCGGTTTTGTTTGAAAGTCCCATTATTTACTCGATCGGAAAAATTTATGTCCATCCAGAGCGAGAAAAATGTGTCCCATTTCCTGGGCCCCCAAACCCCCGTTGAACTCCTCGCGCGCGCGATGCGATGGTTCGATGGACGGAAACGGAAATTTAGTACCCTTTTCTTGGTCGTCTTTCTCGACCTCGCGCGCACACACGCCTTACCCGTTGCAGAGCACGCAGAAACATATGGAAGTGGGAGTTGGTAAATTCGAGGAGTTTCCAATCGTAAGTTAAAGCGCTTTCGCTCCCGGGAAAACGTCCTTTTCGCTTGGGAAAGAATAAAGTTTCCCTTCGGCATCCTGTGGCTCTAGCATCGCTGCGCTCTGCATTACGCGCCCAGTTGAAGCGATTATTGTCGTTGTCGTCGTTGGCCAGCGATTTTTCATGTTCAACAGGCTGTTCCCGGGCGGGAAGGAGGGAAGAATGAGAGAGAAGATTGCCCCCCCCCCCCCCCTAGGAAGGAAGATGTTAAAGTTTCGCACATTCCGGACACCCGTTTGGCAGGTCTTCCTGTTCCACTCACCCAGGGAGCGAGATGTCTTAAGTCAAACACACGAATGAGTTCAGTGTATGGCCCGTGTGTGCCTGGCCAAGCAAACGTTTTCAGATAGCCCTTAGCCCTCAGCACTGAAGGGGCACCCATCGGGGGGTATGGTTTTTGGCTACTGGTACTGCCACTGCCACACTGCTTCTGGTTCTGCAAGGCGCGTACTTTACGAGCCAATGAAATTCAATGAAACACATCGGTGCCAGTTTTTACGAGCGATAATAAATTATAGCTCACCTCGACCGGTGCTACCGGGGAGTGCCGTGAGTTTTAGTGTGCATTCCGATCGCGCATGTGTGTCTGGCCATTGATTTTTCCTATTGGGTTATTTATGTGCCCAGAGGTCCGCGCTAACGCAACCGACACTAGCGTGTGCCCTTTGTGCCATTCGATCGGCGAAGAGTCTGGAAGTTGGTTGCGTAGCTCGGTGTTGTAGCAAAGATAAACATAAACCATCGCACCCGTGCCCAATTGTATTTGTCAATTGCGATCCGTTACTGGGTTTCGTTTTGGATTGTTTTTTTTTGTTTTTCCGTTTGCGAGAAGAGTGCGTAATTGCTGTCTGTAACAAGATCTATGATCTATCGGTTCTCGTAGCAATTGCACAATAAGATGCTCGTTCAGAATGCCCAACAACTTGTAGGCTTACTTGCTTTTATAGTTAGCAGCATAGTTTTCTAGAGAAGGAACAGTTTTCACTACATTTTATCTGCAATCTTCTATTTTATTTTATTGAAATACCTAAAGGAGTGTGGTCGGTACTACAGATCTTAAGTAAAGAACAGATAATGTTTGTTGAAGTGATGTTTTAACCACGAACGTCTATTAACCATTACGTCGTGATTTTTTTTTTCCACCGGACTGCCCTTCAGCTCGAGCACTAGTTGTAGTAGAAGGTGAGAACTAAGCTTTAAAGTCGATCGCTGAGAACATATCAAATAGAACAGGGCCAACACACGGTGTCACAAATGCATTTGCGTTCGTGTTCCGTTCCTCTTACGGAAGTGACGATGGCAGAGTTACAATCTTTTACCGACCCGGAACCACCCCCCAGCGCCGATATCGTCGTCATTCCATTGCGCACTATCAAGTAACACAACAAACTGTTTGCGCAAAACCGTACAACCCTTGTGTGAAGTGTCGCTGTGCAAGCGAAACGGATTCGTTTTTGATCGATTTCTACGGTGTCCGGACAGCCGCAACCTCGGTTTGTTTGATCGATCAAAACAAATGTTTGCGATTCGGTGCACTTAGCATCGCGCGAGGCTGCAATATGGTGCACACACGCGGACACGAAGCTACCTTGGGGTTGTTTCGGTGAAAAAAAAAAGGAAATCAAAATTTCATGCGTCACGTTAACTGTCACTGGTCGCGGACGAATCACTTTTCATAAATATTGATCACGATCGTGACGATGATTGTCGCTAATGATTGGCGTGCACTCGCTGAGATATCGAATACACCTCCCACCACGTGAATTACTTTTCCCGTTTATCGTTTGCTATAATTTGGTTTGTGTGCCAGTAAAGCTAAATGTAGATTTATAGCTCATCGTTATGCGCTCAAAGTGGTACTAAAATTATATTAAAATTAAAAGATTGTTCATAAAACATGCTTTTCCAGCACTAAAAGTGCGGTTTAGTGGTTGTTATTCTGCTCTTTCCTGTCTGCATTTTTCAAGATAACAGCCGACTGTCACAGAAATTAACTACAAACCATTATACTTAATGAATATTTCCATAAACTTAAGACAACGTGGACATAGCGGAGAGATTTACGATAAACGATGTACAACAAGTATAACACTACATACCAGTTTATGTTGTCTAAGGTCTCGTTGGTTAGATAATTGACCTTTTTTTCGGTGTCCATCACGCACCCAAAGAGTGAAAAGCGGAAGGCCCATCAAAAATGTGGGAGTGTTTTGTGATGTGCATTGTACGCTCGCGGTTTAATGGCCTCATACAGAGAGAAAGAGGGCGCGCGCCCAGCCTCGCGTGCTACGCTTGAATTCAATTGCCACACATAGCCCAAAGTACTAGTAAAATGGCCACAGCAAAAATGGTGATTCTCTAACGATGGGTGTGGGCTGGGCCCGACCATCCGCCATTCAAATGCAATCATCCCTTGCGCCTCACAACCAAATGCGCCACATAAAGCGCCACCATCCGCTGTGGTGGTTGCTCGTTTGCTTTCGAGACGCCACTTTCCACCCACTTGGCTCCCGTTACCATGGTGGTGGTGCCCACCATTTTCCGGGGTGCTAATCCGTTTCAAATGACCACACGACGGTCTCCGGTGGTCACCAAGAGCTTTCCGCTCTGACTCACTCTCGCCTTCTCTCTCGCTCTCTATCTCTCTGCCTCTGTTACAGCCACTAATGGCCACCGGGGGTGATAAATTTTCGTCGAGCCAAGATGGAGATTGGTGTGCTTGTGGCAGGGGTTGGCCGCGAGAGAAATGGACGCAGCGCATAATTTGCCCTGGGTTGCCGCAGAACGGGCGTCGTAATGTTTCCTCGGATCGGTCGGAATATGCGACGGACGGTGGCGACCGTCCTATTGGCACCATCATAGCAGCGAGCGATTTATTCGAGGAATTCGCAATAATGCTGCCCCCGGTGCTGCGGTTTTGAACGCGAGGCCACTATCATCAAGGCCTCAAGACGGCGACAACATCATCGACCACGACAACGACGACGACGACGACGACGACGATGTTTTGTGATGAGCGGTAGCGGTGACATTTATTCGATTGTGACCCACTGAAACGAGCGAACGGAACGGAACGACCGACTGACTGACTGACTGACGGGTTAATCATGTTTTGCGGTGAGCTGAGCGCCCAACGCCGAGTCAGTAGTCAGTGGAACGGAATGACCACCACCAATGGACCTGGTGGTGGTTGGTTAGCAGCATGGCGTGGCATGCCGTGGCGACCGACTTTCTCTTCTTCCCGTGCTCAGGACCAGCCACGACCTTGAGGCTTCACGCGTGCCAAGGCAATACCGCGACGCCTTCTTTTTCACTTTCTAGCGCCGTCGAAAGTAACCGAAAGGGATTATTTATGAGAAATATTTATCGAAAAAACAGCAAACAAATTTTAAAGCTTTTTATGCTACTTCTAGAAGAAAATTGGGGTTTCAACTAGCGAGCCTGGCTTTGATTTTCCATTCCCAGTGGAAAGGATTTTTACAAACACCCCTTCTTTCCCCAGACAAAGAAAGTCGCTGATGGTGTTCCGTGTTGCTAGCATAAAAGCATTAATTACCGAAGAGAAGAGAGGAGAGAAAAAAAAACACGGGAAGCGCCGCGAAGCAACGAAAACCGAGTGTTAACAAAACTAACAGCAAAACCGCCAGCAAACGATCGAAATGTTTACTAATTACAAGCAACATAATCGTTCCGCCCCCAACCAGACTGAACTGCTCGCTTGCTTTCCACCCCTTCTCAGGCCCACCTCCTTTTTGGTGGTTGTTCCGGTGCGGTCTAGACCATCTCGCTGTCGCGAAAGTTTCGGTTGAGCACGCAACATCGCGCGCACGGTCGCGCTTCCGATGGAAATTGGAGATGGTGCGTCGGAGGCGCACACTCTAGCAAAGGTGTTTTCACCACCGAGGAAATAGAATACTACAACCACCCGGGAATGATGCTGCCTTCTGAATTTGCTATTAATTTTGGGGTTTTAAAGCGATTGCTCTAAATGGTGTACGCAGCAGCAGCAGCAGCTCCATTCCAGCTTTACGATTCTGCAATGATTCGTTCAATTCAATTGGTTCCGGAAAAAGAGGGGGCACGTTACGCAGGTTTCGCTTCCCCGCCCCGTTTAATGAACCGTTTTCTGATGTTCTGTTCGTTATTGAAATGATCGTTCCATGGCATGGCACGTCTTTCACTTCCTTTCTCTTTTGTAGCCATTGATTTGCTTGCCTTGTGTTGCGCTAAAATTACAAATCAGCCAAGACATCGTGTTCCTCATTTTCCTGTAACAAAAAAATAAGAAGAAAACCGCTCACAACCTTCAATTTGCTCGCTTGTCATGCGTTGTCACAGCCGGCAGCCTACGCACCTAACGGATGCGCCCGCCAGGATGCCATTTTCTTTTGCAGTGAAATTGGCTGGAAAGACAACCGACCGGCAACCGAGCGACCTTTTTTCACTCTCGCTTCGCTCAATACATTAGGATAATCCTGCTCCTGACGCCGGAACGTGATTAAGGCCACCAACCAACCAGGCAGGAGAAGGAGGGAGGAACAGGATCGTGACACTGTGCTCGCTGGTACCAGCAATCCGGCAGGCGGCAGCAAGCAGCGATGGGTTGGCGATGTAAATTGACAATTACGTTGGCTGTCTCCTGCAAAGGGGGAAGGTCTTCCCGTTTTTTTTTGTTTCGCTGGGAGCGAGGCTGCTAAGGCTGCGTGTCAGACAATCGTGCTTCGATGCGCGACTCGACCCGCGCTTTCCAGTGCTTTTGAACGGTGGAAGGAAATCTTGCAGGCGAGAGAAAATGCTAAAAAGATGGAAACGATTTTTTTTATACTTTTGTTTGGTTTGAATTCCAATTTCGGTTGTGCCCTGTTCCTTTTGGTTGTACGTGGAACTCATTTTTGAAAAAAAAATAAAATAAAACAAATTATTTCTCATAACAAAAAGCTCACATTCGAATCGAACCAACGGAAAGGTATCGATAAGCAACCAATGCAACTTTAACGTAAAGAACAATCAAATTGAAATTTCATTACAATTGCAGTACAGTAAATATGATACTACCTTGTTGTACATCAATTTCTCACTAATCCAGCTCCGGCAGAAAGGTAAAGCTAATATCCTGTATTTGCTTCTCAAGGAAGATTATATGTAACATTTTCTGACGTTCTTGTTCAATTCAAACCTCTGTATAATAATTCTGATGAATGTAAGATGACATTGCTCGGTACCAAGTCCTTCGTAAGCAGTTGCTATTCCTTCGCTTACAGGTACATCCGGCACTCATACCGCAAATGAAATCGCCCGTGCAATATACACTAACACTTTTTTCTTACCTTTATCCTTGTGGCTACTTTACAACCTTCTACTCTTACTTCTCCACGCAACACAGAATAGAACCACCACGAACCAAGAATCGAACTACATGAATTTTCATGACTCTGCTCGCTCGCTCGCAAAGTCGAACGGTGCGACACCGGGCGTCACCATGCTATTTCATAAATATTGCCAAGATGCATAAATTTCCCGCGGTCCAAACAGACGCGTTCACGCGCGATAACACATTTCCATTGCCGCCCAGTCCACTGGGCGTTCCTTGGCGCTTGGCGAAGCTTTATTTCTACTCCGTGCCCACGGTCTCGGATGACTGCGAACGCCGGGTGACCTGGGGCAGGGACCGGGGACCGAGGACATCTCCTTACAGAGGACACACGCGACGCGACGCGCTGCGACCTACGGCGGTAGGTCAGGTGAAAACTTTGCCATAAAAGATATGATCCACGACAGGGCAGGACATCCAATTCCCAATACACGCGTAGGCGCGTTGGTGTGTTGATTGCGTTCTCTCGGTGTGTGTTTTCGCTATCGTTTATGACATTCGATTCGCGAGGGACTCTCCACATATGAGCAATATCATTTCGACAGACCGTTCCCAATGAACGATGGCGCACGGATCATGTGTGACGATGGACGACCCTCCCGATGTTCGTCCTGGCGCATCGTTGTCCCCGTGTCCCTGTTATGCTCTGGTGGTGGTGCTGGGTGTCTAATTTATGGAGAACGCCTAGCAGTTGACGTGCGCGTTTCGCACAAAACGCGCCTTCGCTTCATACACATCCTCGGAGAGCGATAAAACTTTTTATTTTCCGCCATTCACTGGAACGGTGCGGTGGTGCTGGTGGTTCTGGTTGGCTCGTATTGGTGGTCACAATATGGGCGTAATGCCCCGAGGTGGGTGGTGGGAAAAAACTCTTTCCAATGTCGGTGTTCCTGGAGACTTTTCTTTAAATTCCTCTTCTTCTGCTTCTGTTTTTTTTGTTGCCAAAGCGTGTCCTTGCGAAGGCCTTTTTCCGAATTTCCCAAATTACATGCTTACTTCAGTACGTCAGTTAGTAGCATAAGAAAATGGTTCATTAGGCGAACTGTGGGTGAAACGGTGAGTTTTTTTTTGGAAAATTCCATTCATTAATGCCAAGTTTATGAACAGAATTCCTAATCAGAGCCGTAATCAGATCGTGGGTTTCTTGTGAGCTTTCAATCTCTTTCAACGAAAGTTAAGACAGGCCCCCACCCTTACTGGGAAATGCGGTTCCGTATCCCTGTACGCCGTAGAATTCGCATCCCTGTTGTGCCGCGAGCACGTTGATCAGATGAAGTTATCGAACCGCAATTCGAACTCATCCACATACGAGTTTATACATTCCGATCAGGTGGAGCTCTGAGCTTTTCACAGTAACTGGCAATTACACTGGCCAACCGGTACCCCGCCATTTTCCGTACCGTAGTTGCAATCCCTCGGCGGCAAAAGACGACGAAAAAGGGATACGAAATTGATTTTCCACATTCACTTCTCGCTGGAAATCCGCACGCATCCGTGGACGCGAGTGAGTGCGACCGCATGTTCTGACAAATAAGTGAACTCCCTCCCTCCCTCCCTCTACACCCCTCCCAAACACACAAACAGTAGTCAAAGCTAAGGGGGGTGGGGGTTGTCATTTCGCTTTTTCGCGCATTTTTCGTTCGCGTTCAGTGAATCAACGAAATGTCAACATTCTCGCGGGTACGTTCGTCACGTGCAAAGGCGGAAAGCGGGCTGTTATTTGACGATCCGACGGTTAGTAGAACCCTGAAGCTGAAGCTGTGTCAGCTTTCACGTGCGTTTGCGGCCTCTCCTGGCGCGCGATGCTGAGTGCTCTCTTTCCCATATTGGTATGCGATGTAATCCGTTAAATTGCTTCTGGAGTTTAAGGGAAATGTTGTGCTCTTTTTCTTTTGGCCAACAATACCATCCTGTAGCATCTGTTTTTGCTTGCTTTTTGGCCAAAAAGAGCTCCAGCGAGGAGGCAATCGAGGGGTGGGGTGACAATCGAGGGGCCATTTTATTTCTTTTCTCCGACGTGATCTCGCGCGTGCAAACACATTCTCTGTCTCTGTCTCTCCGTCTCTCTCTGTGCGGCCGAGTGTAAATGCAAATGAAAAGCAATCCACTTGAGCGAGAAATCAACTCGATTACACCGCGCCTCGCCTTTGATGGATTGATACGGATGGGCGATGGGTGGGTCCTCATGATGTTATGCTGCGGAATGATGTCACGATTCACATACTCTGCACCGTACTGGCGGACCACTGCTGCATGCTAGCTAACCATAATTCGTAATTTATGTGTCTTCTTGGTGCACTTGGGATACGCTAACTGGTCGGTGGCGTTGCTGTGGAATAAATAGCAATAGCGAACATTATGCTCCCCTCAAACCGCACTCGCATCGTTGTGCGATGTTTGTTTCGTACTTTACTGCAACAAATAATACGACGGGTTTTTGGGGTGGCTTAGAATTTCCGGTGAGTGATGGTTGTTTGGTGTTGATGTTGCTTGATATGTTGTAGCCACATGCGACGTACGGTCGATCATTCTGGCACCTTTAATTCACGAAAAGTTTTTTCCGTTGATTAATTGAAACACATTTACTTTCGCTTTCAATTTGCGGCTGTAATCGTTAGCCGCCTCTCGCTTGCCACCATGACGTACGTACGCCATTAACATGTACGCTACCAAACCACGTTCTGTTTTTCCTCGCTACCCCCTCTGGCTAAAAATCCAATAACCATATGAGTCGCGAAAGTAAAGTTCCAATCGTGCGAACCAGGAACTCTTGTGACGTGTGACGCAAAGGGGAGGGGAATTAAGGGTGGTAGGGTGGCACCAGTACGTGCTGCAACTCTTTCACAGACACACAGTCCGCTCGATATAAATCATTTAACACATGAACACATTTTATAGCACGGCGCAATTTTCGCATCTCCATCTCGTGGCACGAGAGAGACGGAGGCTGGGTGGGAAATTGGCTGTTTTCCACGAATCTCGAAGTCGGTCGGTCGGTCGGTTGGTCGGCCAGTCGGCCGCTACAATGGCGCGAATCGAGAGTGAGGGAACCACACCAGAAATCCTCCGCGATCCGTCGGAATCCAAATTGCAGCGACAGCCAACCAGCCAACCAGCGAGCCAACATAGCCACGGTGTGCTTGTAGATAGAGAGAAAGAGAGAGAGAGAGAGAGAGAGAGAGAGAGAGAGAGATGATGGCAGGGACGTTGTTGTGTGAAAAATGTTTTTACGTCGATGGGAATGTCCACGGGCACTGGTGGTGACCAGAACAGAACATTATTCTAAACGAAGTGATGAAAGCTCTGCTGCAACATAGAAGCTGGGGAGCATCAAACACAAAAAACAGCAAGGATAGCATTTGATGATGGAATGAGTTAAATGGATACAAAGTGAGAAAGAGATATAGGAGAGCGAGAGAGAGAGAGAGAAAGAAAGGAAAGAAAAAAACTAGAAACCAGAACCAGCTCGATGACACTTGAAAATGATTAATTGCTTGCATGAAATATGCTGTAAATTGCAATTCAACTATCAGCGCGGCATATGGCAGGGTCAGATGGTACCATCATGACCCCAGTTCTCCCTCTCTCTCTTCCCCTTTGTCTCTCCCTCTCTCTCTCTCATCCTGTGGCGACCAATCTCGGCAAAACCGGCGAATCGTCCTGTCCTGTCCCGTGGTGCGCTTCATGCCGGTAATGGTGCCGATCGATGGAACAGATCCATCACACTGCGACACTGACAGCATGGTTCGTTTGCGTCTGTCACCCCACCGTACCCCGAATGCCGGCACCAGCGGCCGGACGGACGGTGAAGTGGTTTAAAAATAAATCAATTCCCAAAGTGGATAGCATTAGCTTTGGCCATCCCTAAAAATGGTTACATTTCCTTGAAAAAAGGGCAGCGTGTGACTGGCTGGCTGTGTGTAAGTGTCGCCGCATTCAGTGATTGTATCGCACGGCGCCACACGATGGGAAAATGGTATAGCAGATACCTTCCTCTCGTAATCGTCATCGTTGGTGGAGAAGGCAATGCCTAATTTTCTCGCTCCTTTATCGTGATTTGTACACCATTAAAGATTGCGTAGTCCGTGGGTGGTAATAATTTAATTAACCCTTTCCTAAACATGCCAGGGGTGTGTGCGAGAGTGTCGTAAGCTGCTTTAAGCGCGTTTCATTAATTGTACAATTTTCGGTTGGCGCACAATCCGTGGTTCCGTTCTCGCTCGAAAACATTGTTGTAAGTGGTTTTTTGTGCGTCTGTGTGGGTGAAAAGGGTTGAAAGTGTTGGAATTCGTATGGAAATTTGGAACAACTACTCGACGCGAGGTCTCTCGCTGATGATATTTATGGACAGAAGTTAATGAGAACAACACTCGCTACAAACCGTTTAGAGGCACGTCGCTCGTTCCTTTTTTTGAGAGGGGAATGTTGTCGCTACTTCTCCATTTAATCTCGTACTTTATGCTGCTATTTATGTGGTTGCTTCTTTATTTATTAAGAAATTGTTTCTCAAAAGAATAAAACTCTGTTTTCTGTGTATCAAATGACCAAACTCCTCTCTATCATTGTCCTGCAACAAATCTCCATCTGTTTTCTGCCCTACAATGCGACTAACGCACATGTTTGTGTCTGTGTGTTTGGTAATAACTCAACATTACCTCTCCAAAGATTACCACCGCACCAAACTTTCGACAAACGACCGACCGCGTGGTCTGCATGCATCTCAATCGTTGATCCGGGAGTCTAAGAATAGCGACTCGTCTTCGATTGCCATCGCCATTGCGGCGGAGCGCACTTCACGCGGAAGCTGAGACGAGATGAGATGAGGCCATACTGATTGACGCGATGCAACGGTACGGTGGAACTTCGACTTGGTTATGCAACTAACGCTGCTGCTGCGGCACACATGTGCTGCTGCTGCTGCTGCTGCATGAAAACGAAACGCGCACCCCCCCGCGGGCCAAGAAAACGATAATTATAAATGCAGACGACCGAAGACCATCTATCTATCGGGTCTCGGGGTTGTAAAATGAACCCCACGCCAAAAGTCGACAATCGAAACGATATTTTATTACAAACCGACACTTGTTTGTAGTGGCCCGTGTGCCAGCTACAATGTTGATTTTAAAGGTTTGTGTTGGCGCGTCCGCAATTATTATTAAAATTGGAAACAACCACGTGCCCGCTCGGCGGAACTGGCGGAACTCTGCGGATTTGTGTTATTTTATTTCCTCCCAGCGGAATATTGATCCTACGCTGTCTTGTGTTTTTGTTGATATTGGCAGTTGTCCAGTGCGTGGAGGAAAATGCAGATGAATTGGCTGGGAGGATACGGTCGATTTCGCGCTGGATGCTACTAGATAGCTATCATTGATCATTCCGCTCGGGGCATTGAATAAACTGAGCCAGAGATCGGCTATTTAAAGGTCGCCGTTTGGCCACTGTACGACATCATGCTCCATTTGATGTATTTCAAGGGCCGCCAAATGGTTTTACCCCCCAAAAAACGTTTGGAATCTTTCTCGAGCTAACGGTCATTTCCATTTCTTCTTGGTCTCGAGGGGCGCACCACCGTTAGCGCTCAATAAGGTTAAAACCATTAATTGATGAATGGATTTTTCGTTTTAATTACCTCCCCCAGTGGACCCTCAGGTTGTCGTTTGTTCAAGAGAGTCGTTCGACCTTCGACTCTACGAACGCTCCACCGTTAGATGCAATTAGTTTCGTTCACTGACGGTGCTCGTGGTGTTGCTGCGCTCGGTCTCTGGCATGTCACGAACCCGGTGACACTGGCTGTCACCCCTATTTCCCCCCTCAAGGGAGAAGAGATTTTCTCAAGATAAACTATTAGCAGAAGCTTCTCCAATACCGGTACCGCGCCAGCGCCAGCACGATCTTCATTTGAATAATGAAGTTGTTGATCTTCAGCTCCAATTGGTGCTGCTCGTGCTCGTGCTTGCCAACTGGAATGTTTCTTTTAAAAATAAAATCTCTCGCATCGTTCTCTTCCTCTCTCTCTCCATCGCTCTGTTTCGGTCAATGGGCCAACTTTTTATAAATTGATTATCTGCACCCCCGGTACTCTGTGAGGGGTTTGTGGGAGGATAAATCATAGCTTTTAGCATTAATAATGCGCGATGCTTTGACAGCCGACGCTCGTTTGCTAATCGGCGAAAACTCAAAACAGCGTTTTGTTTTGCTTTTGCTCGGTTGCACCAACAACCTTCGCTTCCTTACCCGTTCGGTGGAATCTCTCGCATCAAACGCTCCAATTGAGAACCCGGAGGGGGTTGTACATCCCCCTCCGAAGAGTGAGATAAACGAATTGAACAATTTTCCATCTCAAATCGGATCCTTCTTGGAGTGCGGCGTCAGAACACATTCCTTGACGACGTGTTTGACGCTTCACTTCGCGGACACGCTTGCGTATGTGCGAATCGACGGTTCGGCGGTTCTCGATTACGAAGCGTTAAATACGTCTTGCCCGTCGATATGCTGTTGCTAAGCGTCTGAGGCATCATGCTGGTTTCGTCAGTTGATTAGGTTGATGTGGTAGATGCCAGAGTGAACCCAAAACTAACCATGGCCTCCGGTCGGTTGGTTGCCGTTTATGAGGTTTTTGGGAATTTGATTAATCATCCTTAGTGGTTTAAGCGGTTCGCCGGTGCGTGAAGCATGTTTTCAAAGCACCGGTTGTGATGAGGTAATCGCTGCGGATCGCTGCGGATCACTGCTGCTGTTGCTGGTGCTGCTTTGGATCCACTTTGCTGCGATTTTTGGACCGAAAAACCAATATCGCGTATCGTGTTACGCCTTTTTTGGGCGTTCATTTCGTTTCCATCATTTCCACTTCGATTGTTTGCTGTTGTGCTGTGTATGTTGCGCTATATTATTGGCAAATTGCAATGTTGTTTGTGAGGATTGTCATTTAAAATTCCATCACATTTCTGCTGCACATTTTGCATCATCTCTCGGTGTCATTTGCTGATCGCATAAATTCGCAAATCAGTCAACAAATCATCGGTTGTTTGTACGCTAGTCGGTGATTTGAAACTCTCCAAAGCGTTTGGGATTCACAGCACACCACGGCATGCACAGCTGCGATGCTCGTCTATGCTGCTGCTGCATGCTGAAAGGTATGCTCACTTGTCCGCTCTCTCGCTTGTTTGCTAGTGTTCAAACAAACGTGCAAATCGGATCGCAAACAGCATCATCGATGTTGTTCTGGTTTTGCGAATCTACATCAACCGATCAATCGCACCACCGGCACCGTTTGCGGCCTTCGATTCCGCGCGTGGTGCCGGTTATCGACAGCTCATCGACGTTCATAATTAGTGCTCGACGAGGAAAGGAAGGTGAATGACCGATGCGATACGCGACCCAACATACTGAAGAGCAACATGATGTACTACATGAGTCTCGTGGCAATCCCCGGGCGGTGCACTAGCCACGCGCACTCAGAGAACGAAGTCAAGGAGGAAAAGTACCCATGGAATGAGGAAACGGGAAATTAAACTTCCGCCAAACTTTCATCACGAAACGCTCTGCAGCAGAGCAGTGGTTGCGGAGTATGTTTGCTCCTTCTCCTGTTTTGTGTTTTCTTGATCGGATTCGGATATCGACAGAGGAAGCTCGCCTGCTTGTCTCGCTTTTCCCCCTGCTGGCCACAGGCGACAGATGTTGTCGGTACTCGGCAAACTTTGGTCAGCAGCGTTTCTTGTAAGACGATCCGCGCATAAGCAATTTCGTGGAAATGATGCGAGCATCGTTCGCGTGCAAAAATGGTATCGAGCACCAAGTAACTTGTGGTTGGCTACAGGCAGGGAGTCTAGGTATTTTTGGCCAACAGTGGAAAATGGAAGAGTGTGTTTTTCCCTCCTAGCACCGGCCAGATTGAGACCGGAATTGAATTACATTCGATTGATGTCTAAAACACGCTTTCCAGAGGGGCTATCGGCGAGTGAGTTCGCGTCAGTGGTTTGAGGAGTCAAGTAATCGCCTTTTTTCTCTTTTTATTTTATGATGGCCATCTCAATGGTTAGGAAAATGGTGCCTAGCACACATTACACAATGCTGCCCGTTACAGTCAACCGTATGAACGGCTCTCCAGATGTGAGGAAAATTTCACGCACTTAAATATGAAAATTCTAAACCTCCAATCGACGATGAGTTTTCAAACGGATATCCTTGGTGCATGTGTACGGATATTAGCTTTCAACTTTCCGCCCTCGCGTTCTGATAGTTGATACTTTGCTTCTTTTTTCGAACCAGACGCCAACAGCCGATTTGTTTTCCCGGTTACCAAAAGCATTACCACCGCCGCCGTTGTGTATTGGAGATGCACCTCGTGTGCCTTTTACACCATCCGTTCTGGCCATCAACGTTTCAACTTTCCACACATTTAAACGCTTTAAATCCCAGTCCAACCATTGGTTTGCACCATCGGGTGCCGGGAGGTTTGTGGTTTGGTAAAAAAAAAAACGTAGCAAAACTCTGTTTGGCGAACGGTTTTGCGAACGTAGTTTTGCGTGTTCACGCCCCATTTATTTCCGTTCTATTGTTAGTCGTTCACATGTGCTTGCGAGTGCCTCCATGTGTGTCCATGTCGTCCCCCAAGTGGGTAGCTGGGGAAGGTGGAATGTCATGAACGCACAATTTGATTTTCCACTTCCTGCGGCGGGGAGCCGGAAAACTTGGTGCAAAACAGCAACCTTCCTTTCGCGTGCCAGAGAGAGAGACCGTGCGAAACTTGGTAGAGAGGCTGGATCCTAGTGGATTATGATTGGGCCACGAAGCGTGCGATGGGATGGGAAGCTTAGCGGAGCCTCAGAAGCCCGCACGCTCTCGCGCGTCCACTGAAGCGACTAACACTTATCCGAAGCATTCGAAAAACCATTAAATATTCATTTCAACCGCATCTCTCTCGCCCTCGTTCGGTAGTTGGCGCTTTGCATTTCGATTCCACAACAGGATGGGCCGCCTGGCATTGGTCGTCTCCGTGGTAATGGATACACCTCTCATGGATGCGCTCTGACCGGATAACGCTGACTCTTGCACTGCACTGTATCGCTCCATGGGAAACTCGTGCCAAAAAGCCCCCGAAAACGGACCGCGGTTCGGGGTTGTTGCGCGCATAAATTGATGAGTTATGCAAACAAACAACTAAACAAATAAATAAACAGCGCGAAAATGTCTCGCGTTGAATGTGGTCGGTCGAATCTACATGTGGTAGGTGCTAGGGTTGGAGCAAATCGCGCACTGTAGACGATGGGAACGCAAAGAATTGGAAAAAAAATCTCATCAAGCTCCTCTCCGGGCATGGTTCGATGCATGTTTTGTCTGCCGAGGGGGAAACGAGATAGGCAATCTGGAGTTCCTGAGTTCGCAACTCGGACACGGACTAATCCATCGCACAAACAATCCAGCTGAATGATTCGGGATCGTGCTATGAAGTGCCTTTAAGATTGAAATTGTACTATTGTAGTTGCTCAGAGTGATGTAGAATTTTTTTAATAACCGACAAGAATAGCAAAACATAAACAAAGAATTTTTTATTTTCTTTACTTGCAGGTAAATCACATCTGGATGTTTGCTCAGAGTCATCGTGTGGTAAAACAACGAAAGAGATGCTTATAAGGCAAAGGAGACTATCAACGAATGTATGGTAGTTGTGCAATTGATAGTAAGCAGAAAGTCCTGGATATTTTTAACAAAGATTCATTGCTAAACATTTGGTTGAAGATGATACCCACGAACCATTTAATGACTAGGCTCGGAAGATCTACTAGCAAATGAAAGTATTTGAATCCCTTTAAGACAGTGACACAGGAAAATCATTCACTAACGGAAGGAAGGCCTTTATTTATTATTCTTGGAACACCAGCAACATAATAGCCGAAACCAATCGCTTTCTTACCTTCTGCTGAGTACCTTTAACGGTCCTTGGCGTTTTTTTCCGTCAAGGACTTTTACGCGTAAGCTCCGACGACATTGGTGAATCTTTATGAAAAGTCTTTCATTTGGAAAATCGCGTAACCTTTTCCGCTGTCTGAGCACAATGGGCCCTATTGATTGGAGACTCTTTTCCCCGTGGAGGTCCCAACGGCAGCTCTGAGACTTGCTGCAAGAAACAACTGAAGGACATCGATTGTTTGGCGTTACTGGACTGCAGTGGAAAAGATAATAGAACCAATGGCAACATAATTCATGCTGGCAATGTAATGCATTGTTAAATGTAGCATACAATGGTATACACAATACAATCAGTGGTGGCTATGTGGTTTGAGTCCAAAGACACTGGAATGATTGACGAAAAAACCTTCCTTCATTCTGTTCTACATCACCTCAACCACGTGGCGGTCTTTTTTGCGAATGTTTTCTCCGGATTTCTGATAACACATTTCGAGATGATATTGAATACAAATCAGATGGCTGCAAACGATATATAATCCAGCCCACCAGCCAGCACCATCAAGCGGCGGAATGGACATATAAAAGTTATGTTTTCATCAACCTCCTCGTACTCGGTCTCTCTTACCGAATTCAATTCAATTCCGCACGAGACGACGGGTGCCTCTCTCATGCGTTATGCTTCATTCGTCGACAGCCGAAGAGTGATGCGGCCGCGAACCCTTTTCAGCGGTTTGCCAGCCAGCCAGCCAGCCTCGTTGGCCAACGGATGATAAATACGCAAACGAAATTAAAACATTTGAAATGCCACGTTTAATTGGATCGTAAATTTTACATCCCTCCCCCACTCACACTCTGCGCCGCTGTGATGTGGAAGCTGTTGTTATGTTGCTTCCTCTTTTTTCGGTCTGGATTCGTGTGTGTGTTTTTTTTGCTTTGCATGGCGCTCGAATCTCGAAAGCCGTCCAACGAATTCCGGTGGTAATGTTGCGTTCCGATTCTGCTTTTCTGCTGCCCCCACAGACCTCACAGGCCACAAGTAGACTTCGACAGCATTTGCTCGCATTGCATTGCGCTCGAAGGGGTTGATTTATTCGTGCAATGATCGTTTTATTGATTCCGGCAGGAGCCGAAGGCCGAGACTATTGAAATCAAAATGGATGATGGCTGGAGGGTTCTGATCTATGTGGGATTGGCATTGTTGTGGGTTCATGAAGGACTGAAGGTGGGCTTTGGGAAATCTGAATTCGGTCACTCGGAGGATCCTTCAAATGATGTATTCTTTCAACTTCTGGACGTGTTTGCAACAGTTTCTGTGCATCGAAATACTCCTCCTTTTCGAAGCATACAGCAAAAATTCTTGTAAAACTGAACAACCTGGGCCGCCCAGACTGGTTATTCGCAATTTGCCGCATAACATATTCGAATGTTCTGGCTGCCGCCTTAGAAATGTCGGTACTCCACGGTTGGATAAGAGAGAAAGTCGGCGTTTGTGTGGTTCGACTAGCGGACCGTAAAACTGCCACAGCTGGCCCCGTAGGGCAGGAACATTCTTTCGACCGACCACCGTAAAGTTAAACTTCTCCAGACACACACGCATACATGGCGACGTGGTATATCGCGGTGCAGAAGCACACACATCCCGACCGCCAGAAGGCCAGAGATTGCATCGCTAGTCCGCGTTGCTCCTGGAAAAGCTACTTTCCGGGGATGGGCGGTTGGTATGTGAAAAATGCCACCACGTTCCGTGCACCAATCGTACCCCGTTCATCCGTCCATCCCACAGCGAACCATCGCGAGTACGTGAGTTATTTCATCCAGTACGCAACCATCGGCCCCCAAAACCAACCAACCGAGCCTCCGTAGCGCGCAATATTCCCCAAAGAGAAAGATGATGATGATGGTGGTGGTCCCCCGGCGGGGGAGACTTGTGAAGTAACCGCTCCTACCCTCACCGCGTCGCTAGTTTTTCGTGTGAATTTTCCTAAGCCTTCGCCCCGGGCGACAATCCTTTCATCAACGGCCATGCGAGTTTCCGGAGCCGGGAAGTTTTTGGGGCTTAGGTGAAGGGATCGGACTCTCTCTCTCTCTCCCGCCGGGGGACCCTCGTGACCAACAAAGTTGAAGTAAAATCCCACTAATCCGTATTCCAGTTCCATCGAACGGGTACGGTTTGGGACGCGTTTGCCTCGAGGATCCGGATGACTAGTTGGATGTGGACCAGTAGCGGTCGTGGCGCAGTCATCGTCGTCGTGATGGTTACGTAAAATTTGAGGTTAGATTTCTGCACCATATCCGTCCCCCGAGTAAGCTGCTTTGCTGCCACGTGGCCTATTGCGTACGCTGGTCCTGGTGGTGGACGAAATCGCGCATATTTTTGATGAGAACTAGAAAGGGACCCAACTCTTAGAGCCGCTTAACGGGTTTTGGATGAAGTTGCTCATTTGTCGAAAAGGTACGCTAGGCATGTCGCTTCACGAGCGATTTATTGTTGCATTTCTGATGGTAAATCACCGGGGAAGTGATTGCTCGTTAAAGTTATAACCCATTGGGAGATATTCTACCGATATCTAACGCTGACGTGACATCCGATAGCATGTTGCTTCGTCGATTAACTCGATAACTTATGTGCATATCAGCTGCTGCAAAACCGATCAGCTGTGCTCGGGGTGTGTTTACATCGTCATTACCTCACACCTAGTGGCTCGACGCTGTTTGGGGGCAGCTTGATGCACGACCTTCTAATAGCTCCATCAATCGACCGCACCCTCCGTCGTGTCGAACAACGACTAACCCCAAAGCGCGTCGGCTACTACTTAATCGCTGCCTTAACTACTCTCCGCCCCTCCCCCCTTTTACCGGACCGATGATGGCAGTGGTGATCATAATCGTTACTCCTGTCACTTGAAACCCATAAATGTGTCCCCAAGTGAGAGCGTCGTTAGAATCATCATCATCGTCATCTTCATCGGCAGCGTGATGGGTTTTCGGTCGCGAGAAACTCGACGATACGAACGAATGACGAAGGAAGAAGAAATGGAAAGGAAGGAAGGGAAAAAAACGTAAGACACAAGATCCACATTAATGACCGGCTCCATTCATTCGCAATCCATTCATAATGCTCATCAATCCGTTCGCGCTTGGTTTGGAGCGAGCTAGGGGGGGCAGCGTGCCGGCTGCTGCTGCTGCTGCTGTTAATGCTGCTCCAAAAATCTTTCATCGCGTGCGGAGCGTGTTAGCAAGGGTGCGAAGGGGGAAACCATAACTATCATTGAGATGTCGTTGTTGACGAACACCAGACCAACGTAGCGGTTCTGTTAGCAGCGAGGTTAGTTATCGGATTTTTGTGGGGCATCGTGATCATCGAGAGATTGGCGTTCCGGGGGATCATCTTTTCGGGAGGGGGGAGCATAACGGGTGAGGGTGTTCCATTGTGCTAATGGCACTATCATGCAAATTGTCATCGCTTTATCGTAGGGGGGAAAAGATGGTTTTCACAATAATTAGTTGCAAATTGAAAGTGTTTGTTTGGGGTGTAGATGGTGATCAGATACTGGATCAATTTTGCATCTTGAATCATAGAAATCATTTGTTAATGTACTTTATTGTTATGTTTGTTTTTTTCTTGCAAATCGTTCTCTCTTACTCGCCGTATCATCTAAAGGTGAAGTAAAGCGAAGTTCGATTGTCCGAATTTTGCTCCACCCACGATCAGTCTATAACGCGGACATTTATAAATGTCATCTGAGACCGCCACGACCTTTCTTCACCTTCACCATCCCTCCAATGGAGATGCTGTGGAGTGGATGCACAGTTTTATAAATAGCGCCAAGAACAAAATGCGCCAGAGACATATTTAAGTTTAATTAGCCCCCCCCCCCCCCCCCTTAAACCCGAAGTGCATCGCGTTGCGATCATCTTTCATGATGTTCCACGTCCGGTTCACGATCGGAGCTGAGTAATTGCATCGCAGTTCCCATCCCCAGGCTCCACCTTCTGCTGCTGCTGTCACAACGCACACAGTGAAAGGTCTCAATGCCCCAAAGAGGAGCCGCTCCAACCGCTGGTCGATTTAATGAATGCAAATGTAATGCAGCAGTCGTGGCAAGCGGCAGCAACCGCCTCCATTCACAACAATCGTGTGAATTCGCAAGACAAGCGATTAACAACACGTCCACAGGGTGTCACAGCTCTGGTGCCAAAGCAGCTCAGCGACAGACAAGTCCGCGGAAAGTCTGCGTGCAATGCGATCGGCACAATGTCAAGGTTAAGCGGAGATGCAGCGTTACATAATGCGTGGTTCCCCGAGAACTGGTTCGACCGTGGTAGCAGTGTGCAACTTTCACCAAGCGCTGCCGTCACCGCCTCGAGAAAAAGGAGGTCATTGGAATGGATTTCGCATGAGAACCGGAACAAGGCACCGTAATTATACTGTCGTGCCACCGCCTTTCGATGAGGATTGTATCGTGCGCCGGTCAAAAGTGATGCATCATTCGCTGCGATACCAGCAATCATTGACGGACGCACAACAACGGGACCAATCAATTAACCAATTAACGCGGCTCGATATTAAATATTGCACCATCAGCTGATAGTAGTCCTCTGGCAGCCCTCCACACGCAACCGGGTTTTTGGCCAGCGAGCAGATAAGATAAGAAGCGCGTGCTTTACATTTTACATTTCCTGACCACCTGCCGACGGAAGCGAGTGTTCCACCCGGGCGGGTGGCTTAACTAATCTTATCCCCTTGGACCGATTCCCCGAGCCTATCGCTCGCGGTAGCAAGTTCCGAATTACGCTGAATAACACGACCAGACCAGGCCGAGGCACAGGGCACAGGGACCTTCGAAAAAAGCACTACACGCACACTCGCTCCAGAGGGGCGTGTAATCTGGGGCCAAGGCTACGTATTACACTACGTCCGGTCCGGGGTCATGATTGGGAATCGGGATCATAAAAAGTGGCAGCCACTTACAATGACTAAAAGCTCAACTTATTGATAACAGTAGCGCGGCCCGGGCACGATAAAATGCAGAGCGAAACGGAAGGAGTGCTTCCAGTTCTGCTTAGACATCTGAGTGGTAATAACATAGCCAGTGGCAATTCCTAGCTAGCTACCGTTCAACCGTTGATTGTGTGCAAGATGAAGACCGTTTTCGTGTGCCTGCTGCTGGCTTTGGCCGGTCAAGTAAGTAGTCGAAGTCATGTGAAGTGATCGATCGATGTTTTGAATTGGGAATTTTTTTCCACACCAGTCCCTTGCCCAGAGCCAGGATGAGTTTGTGGAGTATCTGCTGGAGATCCAGAGCCGGGCGGAAGCTGTCCATCAGTCGATGGAGGATACGTTCGACAATATCCGCTTCTCGATGAGCGAAGCGTTGATTGATCTGAACCGTCAGCTGATCGAGCGCATGAACTCGGCTCTCGAGGAGATCGATGAGGTTCGTGAGGATACCGAAGCGTTCGTTGGTGAATCGTCTGCACCGGCTGCCTGTGTCGATGTTGTCGTCGCTAATTGGGAACGTGAGATCGAATGGGCCGGTGAGGCGCTGTCTAGCTGTGCCAGCCAAGCTAATGTGCAGATCGTTTCGCGTACTGCCGAAGTCCACGCCGCTCTGGAGGCTGCCCAGATTGCTTCGACCGAGCTGCAGAACATCGTTGTCCGTGGATTCATTGACTGGAACGCTATCGATGCGACGGAAGAGCTTGCGGATGTCGTCGGTGCCCAGATTGAGGAGAGAGACAGCTACTTCCGACTGATCACCCATCCCGCCCTCGAGCGCGTCCTGGAGGATGTCCTGGAGCTGGATGACAATCTGCTGCCGGAGATCCTGACCTGCGTTAACCGTGGCGTTGAGCGTTTCAGCAGCTACGGCCAGGTGATCCGTGACACTCTGTCGTTCTGCTCGCAATAATGTGAATACATGATTATGCTTTCGCTTATCTAAGGAAGCAAACATTCTCTATAAAAATAACTCGTTCTATCTCGTTTTCGTTGTCCTCCCGTTGATCTGGATGTCAGGACCGGACGGTGATCTCTTAAATTGTTCAGATTTATTGATTTGAGTATCATAAAAAATGTATTATAGTTGTTCTAGTTGTAATTTCGGTTGTTTCTCAAGTTTCAGTATAAAATGATGTGCTTCACAAAATCGAAAATCGATCAACATTCTCAGACAATTTAAATAATGATGCTGCGAAAATTTCCCATCCAGCCTTGATGCTCACTTCCGCGACACGATACTGTGCGCGATCGTGACTGAGCAAAAAACCATGCATTGCGCCCATTATCGCGCTGTCCTTCGCCGTAAGCGTGATCGCCTGAGTCAATCGTGAGTTTCATTTCTCTTGGCGCATCCGTGGCCGGGATTCCGTCACATCCGCGCGACGTACCGGGCACGCATTTACTCAAATTAAAACCAAGGACTGCCTCGGAGGGCTCGGATTCGTTACGGGATTAGCCATGTTTATTGCATAACGTTTCCTTTCCGGAAAGTTATCGTCGTCCCATTGACGCAATGATAGTCTAGCAGCGGTGGCGGCAGCCGGGGAAGCAAGAAATCAAAAGTGAATGTTCCAGGGTTACCGGCATCTCTTTCACTCTGCCCGGCGTTCTGGCCCTTCTCGTATAGCCTCACATCAGGAAACTCAATTATCAGCTGACCGAGCAAAGCCCCGATAACGCATAATTATCGTAATACCGAGTTATATTGCTTTATCGAAGCCTATGGCCATGTTTGTTTGTGACCGTAGGCCACGATCGTAGGTGTGTTGTGGGCCATACATATTGTTGTCTCTATCTTACCTTCGACTTATCACGCTAAAGTCCTTCACATTTTTTGGGAGGAACAACGATAGGATGGTCATGCTAAAGATTAGGCCCGCGACCAGGCACGGCTATGGACGTCCGATAGCAGCGAGCGTATTGGAAGCGGTCACTTTAGATGGTGGAGATTAAATTAGAGGCGCAAATTGCAGGGCGGGCCGAGCGGTGGAATTTGTACAACCGGTGGTCCCTGAATTGCCGCCTGGTCATCTTATCGCCACCACCACCACCACGGCCTACGATCGTATCGTTCAGCCGCGAATAATATCCGGTCAGTCGGAAGAGTCTTTAAACCGAATTGTGATACCACGTTTGGGATTAGTTTGGAAACAGCCATCGGTTAAGGCGGACCTAGAACCTTGAACAGGAAACAGCGTACAATCCAGTACCGACATGAAGAGCTTGTTCGTGTGCCTGCTGCTGGCTTTGGCCGGTCAAGTAAGTAGTCGGAGTCGAAAGGGTGACTGGAGTGATCGAACGGATTTTTGATTGGATTTTGCTCCTCAACAGTCCCTTGCCCAGAGCCAGGATGAGTTTGTGGAGTACCTGCTGGAGATCCAGTACCAGGCGGAAGCGATCCATCAGCTGATGGAAGGTACGTTTGACAATGTGCGCTTCTCGATGAGCGACCAGCTGATCGAACTGAACCGCCAGCTGATCGAGCGCATGAACTCGGCTCTCGAGGAAATCGAAGAAATCCGTGAGGATACCGAAGCGTTCGTTGGTGAATCGTCTGCACCGGCTGCCTGTGTCGATGTGGCCGTCGCCAACTGGGAAATCGAGATCGATTGGGCCGGCCAGGCGTTGTCTCGTTGTGCCAGCGAAGCTAACGTTCAGATCACCTCGCGTACTGCCGATGTCCACGCCGCTCTGGAGGCTGCCCAGATTGCGTCGACCGAGCTGCAGAACATCGTTGTCCGTGGCTTCATTGACTGGAATGCCATCGACTACACGGAACAGATCTCGTCCATCGTTGGTGCCCAGATTGAGGAGAAGTACGACTACTTCACGCGCATCACTACGCCCGCCATCGAGCGTGCCCTGCAGGGTGTGTTCGATCTGGACGACAATCTGCTGCCGGAGATTCTGACCTGCGTCAACCGTGGCGTCGAGCGTTTCAGCAACTACGGCCGTGTGATCCGTGACACTCTGTTCTTCTGCTCGCAGTAAGTGCAGCTCGTGACTCGTGTGTGACTCGTGCTGCCACGTACTCTATGTAACGTAACGTATCCGTTGCCCGGGGGGAGAGGGATGAAATAGACAGAAGGTTAATATTATCCAACAGATTATAGTTCCCATTTCCACTATGGCGCATCCTGTTGTCGTTGTGTTGTCCTCTGCTTTTCAATCACTGTCCAGTTCCAGTTAGGTAACCGTTTTTTTCGTTCCACGTCAACCAATCGTGGCTAATCTTGTACCACCAGGCCAGGGGGGCCAGTCCACCGCCTGGTGATAATCGTGCCCGTACGAAACGAATCAACGTGTAATATAAGTTTATCGGTTGTCCACGTTGTCGCTCGTTTTGAGATAACAGGTGCCGGTTGGTAAAAAGGTACAGTCCCTGCCCTTACAACCTGCCCTAAGTTGATGCCACTCTCCAAACGTCCAACGTCGTCAGCTCGTCTCTACCGGTGGTCAGTAAATCAGAAGCATCTCCCACCATCCCCCGTCCCCGGTCGCATCTTTGGTGTTTTCTCTGCTTCATTTACGATCTCGTGCGCCCAAGAGTACGGCGCCGGCGGAGTTATTTAGGAACTTCCGAAAGGTCAAGATTTTCCCTCGTTGTCGTTTGCGGTCGCGTATTACGAGGTGTAGCAGGTATTGGTATGGTATGGCATGGTTCAGTCGTCCGCAACTTCACCTCAACCAACCCACCCCAACCACCCACCGCGTGCGAGGTTCGTAAATTTGGGCGGTTGAGTGAAAAACTTAACGGACCATGAGAGTGTGATGCGCCGCATGTGTGGTGGTGTGTGGTGTGTAGTGGTGGTTGTATGTGTGATCGAGACGCTTGGCGCTTCAACGCGTACGCGCAGGAAGTACAAAGTCGCGCCACGCTTCCACTTCCGTCCAGCTGGTCGCTTGGCACCATGGTCCATCCATCCCGTCCGTTCGTCTGATCCGGTCGCTGCGTGATCTGTCTCGTTCTCTACCGGGTGGTCCCACCCAATGGATCCAGGGAAATGGTGGCGAGCAGTTATTTATTAGATAATAAACAAAATTTCATTACGTCACCCAATAGCCCCCTACCCTGGCCTAACCATTGGGAGGATCGAGAACATCGCTACGGTGTCGGCCACAGCGACATCCGACGTTGCCGGAACCGTCAGTGTCAACATCAACCGACAGTTTAGTAGGTTAGATCACCTCACATTGTAGTCTAGACTCTAGACACCCTGCACTGTACGGTCACAAATGTAACGGAATTCCACAGAGGACAACATTGACGCTTGTCCTCAAGAGAGGAAAAAACGAGCCAACAACAATAATAATAACAGTACTGTGGCCGACGATTTATGGTAAACAGTTGCGAGACTGTCCGAAACCAGAACCAGAAGAGAAGACAATCTTTTCTAATGAACTTACCTTTAAAAAAAAAGTGTTTCTCGTGCTATTAATTAAAAGGGTCAGTGTCACCCCGCGAAGAACGAGACGGTGGTGGTGGTGGTGTGGCTGCATATTTATCTTCGTTTCTCGGCCAAAAAACGTTCTCCTCCACCTCCTCTTCCTCCTCACGCGGCCTAGGCCAATCGGTCGAGGACGGTCTCCAATGAATACCGCCGTGGAAGGGAAACAAAAAACATCGTGGACGAGATAGCTCCAGGTTCCATTAACCTGGAAGCCAAAGAAGTGGCCATTAGCATAACTGATGACACTGCACTTACACCGAGTGCACAAGTGGTCACCGTGCGCCGTTGTCGGGTCCGTTCGCCTATTGTGGTCTGGCCGGTTCCGGTGGGATGTAATCTCTTGACCTGTTTTGTACCTCTGTTTTTCTGGAGGATTTTTTTCCCCTCTTTTTCTTCATTCTTTCATTTCTTTCACTCTCTCTCTCCGATGACCTGTTTCGTTTTTCTTGCTCCACCCCGTAGTGTGTTCTCGTTTTTTTTCAGTTGTTTAGGTGTAATGCCCGGTAACGGACTTCCGTTTTATGCTAACGGGTATGCAGCATAACAGTGAAGGAACAGAGGGATAATGCAGGAAATGGTGCTCTTTCTGGTGCTGTCATCGTCGTTGTCGTCGTTTGCTGTCGTCGGTGGGATAACAAAAGCCGATTAGCGAAATTGGTGGTTAAGAGATGGACAGCGCATGCCATTTGCCAGGTTTGGTAACAATTGGCCAAGCAATTGCTAACAACATACGCTGCCGCTGCTGATGAGGCTTGTTCGTATGAATATTCCATAAGAATTTTTAAAGGACCTTAGGAACGCGCTTAGATCATTTTACGTTATTAAAGTGAACCTTCCATGAACGCATGTTTGATGTCGATATTTTTAAGTCAAATTTATGATGCGTTTCATATGCAAAGAATGAAATATTCTCTCAGCAACGCAATGCTCTGGCGGTGGAACAACAAGGAGCACCTTATTCACTTCACTCATCTGCTACCAGCATTCCCTACGGTATCGCTGCTCACCTTGCTTGCGATCCCTGCATGTAACAGGAGCTTCAAAAGGATCACCATTTATCACCAATCTGGGTGTGGTGAGGACGCGGTGCACGCGGCGGTGCTGCGCTTCGCTAACGTAATGCCCCTTAAATGCATGGGAGTTATTTATTGATTTAAGCCGATCATTTAGCATAAGTGCATTAATATGATAGCAACTTTACGGTCCCGTGTTCACCCCGTGTGCGTTCTGCATCGCAATTAAGTCCGATGGATGCAAAATGATGATGATGCCAGTGATGCTGATGATGATGATGATGGCGAAGGGATAATAATGTCGATGACGTTATGTTTGAGTCCGTGCCGTCGTCGATGATAAGCCTTTAGTTAAAGCGAGAGGGACCGGCACCAAGCTCTGTCCACTCCACATGCCGCACGGTGAAGCTCATAAAAGGTTTAGCTGAATGGACAGAGCGTTTAAGCAAACCGGGTTCCGAAGCGATCGGCTGCTTAATGCTTCAACCCGTAATATATTGGTTTCCAATGAGAACGTGCGCTTCTGGTTCGGTCTTCTACTCTTCTGGCGGCACTTGTTGTGGTCTTTCGGTGAGGGTTAGAATATTTACATCGATCCGGGTGTTCATCAGCAACTCGAGAGAGAGACAGTTGTGCTGAATCAAGGCAAGCACGCACGGCGGCAAACACAGACGCAACCGTCAGCGGAAATTTGTTTAACGGCATCGACGTGACCGCTCACGGCACGGGCCGGGCTCGTTTAATTCGAGAAGTCAATTGACTTCTGATCCCATCCCATTGGGGTCCCAGGGGCAATTTACTCTCTCTCTCTCTCACTGGGCTGGAATTGGGGACACATTGGGGCCGACACGGAAACATCACTTTCGTAGCGCATGGGGTAATATAGGGGCGAGAGGGCTGCTAAAATAAATTATAAACGAGTTATGCCAAGGGAACCCTCTGAACCTCCGGGCGTAAAATGGGTGTAAAACGTGATTCCATTCGCCACCAAACGTCGCCATCATCGCACACCGTTAGACGTGACAGTATTCGCGACCGGTGGAGGACCTTTTTTGGCGGTGCACAAGATCACATACAGGACATGCTGTGATGTTCTGTGGAGCACAATTACAATAAAGTAAATTATCCTTTTCGCTCTCTAAAAATTGTGCTTCGGATGTATGCTGGTTACAACAACTCTTGGGAAAACTCCTCCAGACACTTTTTCACACCTTCACAGCGAATTACATAAATTATTTGACTTCAAACCAGCACAGCACACAGGAAAGAGTGTTGGCAAGCTCTGGGAAGCTTAAAATTAATGGAATATTAATCGAAAGGGTCCAGGTGTGACCACCAGCACCACCACCGGGCGGGCCTGCTGCCGTCAAACTTTCCAAATTAAGGCGGCCCCGAAGCCCGAATCTGCATTTCACGCCGTAGCCGGTGGCTCGATATTGAAAAGCGCGCGAACCGAGCGTGGGTTGGGTGAGAATTTGCGGGATTTTCCAACGAAACTCTCCAACCATCCATCCAATATCTTCATCCGTTGGTTCCTGCTGCTGGTGCTGTTGCCTTAACTGGAATGCTGCGGTACATTTAAGCCCTCCACCACCTCTTTTCCGCACCAGGGTAGTCCTGGCCATGCAGCAGCAGCATTACGGGCAAGTGGGAATGTTTCCACACGATTTCACGTCCCCGTCACACCTGAGGAGCATTCGAGCTGCGCCACTTTTCCGTATTGATTTTCGACAATCGAACCACCTTCACACATTCACGTGGTGGACCAAACCCTCCTGGGTTCGCTAGTAATAATGCTGTGCGCGCGCGGTCGTCCCAAAGTGCTGGATCGATAAAGATTTACACATTAGGCATGATGGCGAACGGTTTTTGGAGCACAATGCATGCAAATGCCGAGGCATCGGAAGCGAAGAGCAAAGAGTCCTCTTTTGGACGATCTTTTGCCCGGTGTCACACACCGGGAGTCTGGTATGAATCCATCGGTTCCGATTTCGTAAATTATGCCCATGGCACCAGTGAGTGGGAGGACGTCATCAGAGGATTGGGGCACAGACCTTAGCATTCGGTTCGGTTCTCCTCATGGACGACAACTGTTCCGTTCCTGGAATGCAATAGTTCCGACGGTGGCTAGGACCTAGGACTATAGGCTTTATGGCTGTCGTGGGAGGCATTCGGTTTCCAACTCCAGGGTATTGGTGCCACAGTTACAGCAAGCGATTTACAGCAGGATTCGACCGACCGACAGCCAGGCATAGCGCGCACCGCGATATAGATATCCATCCTGCGGCCAAAGGCATTAACCGTAATCCCATTGTAAATGATTTTATTTATTCAAGTCTTTGCCTTTTGTCCGTCCGTCGAATAAGAAGAAGATGAGGAATAGAGAAAAAGAGAGGGAGAGAGAGGAGACTTTACCATTCGACTAAGCAGCCAGTGCCACTTCGTATGCACGGCCTCGGGGAAGTCCTTTTTCGCTGCAACGCCGCCAAGATACTGGTGGTGTGATATTTCAGGGCTGGATGTGTGATAAATGGCGTTTTGTGCAGCCAGAGACCAACATGGCGATGGCGAAAGGGCGACGATGGATGATGAGTGAGGTGCAGCAGTGGAGGGGGGTCTCTTGTGGAGTGAAGAAGGAGTCCATATCGTAGATGTCGCCTTCATAGTGTGTACTGTCGCCATGGAGGCGATCTTTAGCTTGCACGATAAAAGGACGGGGATTGTGTGGGATTGTGTGCTTGAAAGGCTGTGGCATAACTATGCCAACCCACTACCAACTCCATACTCTCTCTCTTTTTCTCCTTTCTCTCTCTCTCCAGTGTGGAGCATTTAATATAAGTCTGGGTTTGGCCTTAGGCGCCCCGCTACGTCATTGTCTCGTAGTATCCTCGTCGAGTATTGACGGAACTTACTCCCTTTGCTTATCCTCTTATACTTTGTGGATCTCGGAGTCGGAATCTGAATGTGGTTAATGTGTATTCCGTTACGGAGCTGTCTTTGACGAGGTTTAGATATTAGATTTTAATGAAAATTGCATGGCACTTATTTAAGTTGTTCTCGACAATTCATTTTTATTGGCAACTTCTTTTTTAATTTTAATTATTTCTCATTCCCCAAGATCATCCCCAGTATGATCAATTTATAAGTAAAGTAAGCAAAACGATTAGCAAATGTTCCGAAATTCAAAGAACCCAATAAATCTCACCAAGGTGCGCCAAAGTAAACAAAGTGTCGGACCTTGCTTCCCAAGGAACTTCCCCAAAATCGACGAATGGGCTGTTGAAATGAGATGAAAGTATGGCGCCAGAGCGTGAAATTAATTACAACAATTATACATCGATAAGGTACATCTGTTGTTGTTGCTCCACAAGACAAAGGCTACTCCTCTCTCTATCTCTCTCTGTAGTGGCCAGCTCTCGGGCCTCCCTCCAGCAGCCGGCAGCTCTGCTGTTGCATAATTATGATGATAATTTCATTTATCTTCTTCCTCCCTCCCTTTCCCGTGCTTCGTTCCCGTGTCTGCGATTTTCATTCCCCTCCAAACCGGCCACCCGATTATCGTTCGTTGCTCTCCTTTCCGGCCAGCGGCTCAGTTCGGTTTCAGATTGTGCCGTTGATCCGCAAAATCGTTCCATTCTGGTTCTCTTGGGCGCGAGCGCAGCGTTCCCTTTCTCTACCGGCGATCCTCTTCCGATCCGCGGTGCACAGTGCTGGCTAGTTTCCGGTGTGAGCGCTGGCCGGACGATGCTAACTAATGAACTGCGAAATAATAAAGATTGAAATATTGAAGCGAAATGTGTGCTGCCCACCCACCCACTATGTGTAGCGAGCACATTCGCAGCGTGAACTTCATCTCGAGCGAGTTTGTTTTGCTCTCTTACTCGTCTCCCGATTGCCTCTGCGTTCCTCAGTGTTCCTGCTCTGGACGGAAGGATTTCTAATTAATGCTGTAACACCATTCGGTGAGTGCATTCGATGTGGCGGGGAGACGAAGGAGTGCGGTACCAATTAGGGGAGCGATTGATATGGAAGTTCAATCCACCTTTCGATGCCGAGGTGATTCGCATTCTCGCAACATTCGCACATAATTTGGAAGATTGAGTTCACCTTCGGTCTTCGGGTCGAACACGGCACAACAGTCAGTCAGTCAGCCAGTACGGACAGCACCACCAGCCAGGTAGCAGCCGATAGCACCCACCAAGACCGCAGTTGATTGGCAGATGTTGTGTGTGGTTTTGGGGCCAAAATTGATCGAAATAATAAGGAAAATTATGATCGTCTGCTGATGGAAAGAGCGAAGGGAACCGGCTTGAGCAGAATGGAAATTATATCTGGCTTCGCATTGTTTTGTCTTCTTTGTGCGACTTTTTATCAAGCGAATTAGAATCTGCGCCATTAGTTGGCAATGTAATCCACCTAAAAAGATAAATTGTAATGTAAACATTCTGAAAGCTTGAAATATTATCGCTATATTTTATCTCTAAATAGTTTTATTTACCTTGAATAATGTTTGCAAATCGGCCATTTATATTCGTTTGCCAACGCAAGTTATGTTTCGCATTGATTGGATAGAAAAAATGGCATAACATCAATCCGTTAGTGAAGCCGTTTTCACTTCACAACCTTCGTCCGTTTCTTGATCATCCAGTATTGCTCCTGAGACGCTTCATTCACACTCCAAAGGACAGCTGAACTCCTCCCTGCCCTTGAACTTGAGGATGATCTTGATTTATGCACGTTCGGGCGTTCGCGTGTCAGGCTCAACCTTGCGTCCAGGTGCTCCGTCTGCACTGCAGTCGATGTCTGTGTTCCTGGTGGCAAGGCAAACGCAATTCCAAGGGAAATAAAAATCTTTCCCTCTTAACATTTACCACACACGTCACTGCATGTCATATCGAATTCAATCATCATGTCAAACCATGTGGCCTCCGGGATGTAGTTGTGCTACCGGATTGATTGGGAGCGACAGTCACCATCCTCCTCCTCCCCCCTTCTTGCACGTGATAACATGCAGCACGACCAGCACCATTCAGTTACATGCATTGCTGTCGTGTCGTGGTGCCGTGGTGCCGTGGTTATAAATGTAATTTCTTGCCCACCGCTGGAGGGGACGAAGAGCGAACGAAACGTGCCGGACGAAGCACCACGGCATGTCCGAAGGCGAAACGTTGTTATCGTGCCTGGGATTGAATATTTAAAATAATTATTGCAAACAGTTTTGGTTTGCATGGTACGGGGTAGTTGGGTGCAGCCAGGTTCACGGTGCCACGGTTCGTGTTCAGGCCTCCCGTTCACCCCGAAAAGGTGACCGCTCGGCAACCGGCATGATAATTATCATACCGGCTCGGTGGGGCATCCATTACGGGAATGCAGCACCAGGAAAGGTCGTCCGGCGTCACTGGGTCACAGTCAACAGTGTTTATTGGAATTCAGTCAGTCAGTTAGTCAGTCTGCAAGCCGGTGTGGCCTTGAATTGGCCAGTGTGGTACAAATGAATTCGCTGATACGACTCCAAGGGTCGTTGGTGTAAATTTCTCCAATCGATGTGCTTTTTAAAGAAGAAAACAGTTATTCAACCATTTTCTTTTATTTTCTACGAATTAATTTATAATCTCCATAAATTATTATTGAACCTACATTTTGACCCCCTTGGCGTCCACTGTCCGAATGATGGCGCGACAAATAGTGTTTGCTGAGCGTGTCCGATGGATGAGTCGTCGCCGCGCGCGATCGTCCAAAGGAGGGAGCAAAAAAGGTGACCTACTGCTTTCGCGTCGCTTATGCATCGCCCTCCGCATGTCATTCCTCCTTCATCGGTGGCCGAGAACGTTCGCGTGAGATTGCTGTTGGCCTGTCAGCGGCCCCGACCGGTCCCATGACGTAAGTTCGTCTAGTTGTTTGTCATTTTCATTAATAATTGACCGATGCGTTCACGGGAACGCACGATGCCTCCTGGGCCCGGTAGGGGGTGTCCATTTGACCATTACCATGCCACCGGTCACCGGTCGCGCCCGGAACAGATGGCGCTCCGGCATTCAATGACCGACGGACCACCGAAAGGGAATTGATGTTTACACAGTTGCGCCAGCACGCACCGAAACAGCCGGCTGATTACTGTGTTTGTGCGAGGTAATAGATTACACTAACTACATATATTTGAGCTTCCCTCTCACTCTCTCTCCCTCTCGCTCTCTGTTGAGTGATTTATCATTTACTTTACATCCATTTGCGATCAGCATAGTTTTGTAAAGGCATTCCATCCATTCCCAGTGATTCCCTCTGTTCTAACTGCTTAATACTAATGTTTACATTCTGAAGAACTTCTCCACTTCAATTGTTGGCTCGCGGCCAGCACTATTGGCCCAATAAAATACAATGACTCTCGGGAAATACGACCCACCAGGAGTCATACAACGAACCGGCCAGCCCTTTTGTTATTGTTCGGATTTTGCGGCGTGCTGCCGGCGACCGTGACCAAGGACAGACAGTTGTGTGCGACACATTCCCTTTGGCCATCGAGTAGCTGCACGACGTTTCCGCGATGTTCCAACAGCTCCGAAGCTCCTTAGTCGTCCCCAGCCTAACGTCCGCATGGCGTACATCCGTGTAAACGAGCGAACCATACCGTCGTCGTCGTCGTTGTCGTCGTTGTATCCCGATAAAGATCGCCCGATAGTTGCCGGTAAGGGGGGGAGGACCGGACGGACCGATGAGTGGCTAGACCGTGCACATCGTGGGGGTATGGCCGGGCCGCGAAAGGAGAATATATGGCCAACGATGTCAAGAGCTTTTGAGCCTTTCCATTTATAATGAGCTTGATTGGGCAGAGGATGAGTCGCGGAATTTATTGCCATCTCCTGCTTCTCGTCGTCGCCATTGGCCGGTTTTGCGATGTGCTTGTATGAGTCAGCCGGTCATCGTCATCACTCGCTGCTCGATGCCAGTGTTGTCTCTTGCCGGTGCTGATGATGCTATTGCTGCTGCTGTGTCTCATCGATTTTCCTGCAAAGTTTGGCCTATCTCATGTCATACGCTTGCTCATCGGCCATCGGTTGGAAAGTAGTTTGGAAGAGTGACGTCCAGGTGTCTTGAGTTTGAGGTCAAATGCGGTTGAAAGTGGACAAATGTTCCCTTGCCAACAGTACTTTCACTAGCGGTAAATTGACATTAGGCTAAGTGCTAACTGTCATTTAAAGCATTGTAATATCTATCGCTGATACTCGAATGCAAGTGCCCTTAAACCATTTTGTATTAGAGATGGATTGTGGCATCATCATTAGTTGAACAATATTTCAAGCAAATTTCCTGTTGAGTCAGATAAGCTAAAGGTTGCAGTACAATGAAATTATTACATTTTTCACTTCACTGATAAGTAAATATTGCATTCGTGAATAGGCATCTTTTGGGAGATATCAATAAAAACAAATACTTTACTAAGAGACTCGTCCTTCCCTGGAACTCTCGACCCAATAGATCATTCCAGATGGCTCGCTATCGATATGATCTCTCGCCTCCGATATGTCCGATGATATCCACCACGTTCTTCCCAATTCCGAATATCATCGAACACGATTGGGGGACGATTGTTTTTGTGCTGGTTCGCAATTTAATTTTATCGATTACCAAGCACTTTCTGTGCGTTCGCCACCGCAACAACGGACAGAGCGGACGAGAGCAACACGATCGAACACGTGCGTGCGTGCCGCGGTAAACAAATCCTTTTTTCCTGTCACTCCGGCCCACGCGGCAATGGCGGCGGCGGCGGCGGCGGGGACGTCGAGCGCATTAATCTTCTCAGCTAAGCTCCCCCCCATCCTCGTTCATTTTGACTTCCGCTCGATCCGTTTGATGTAAACGCCACACACTCGCTTGTATGCTGTTTTTACTGCTGCTGTTGTTGTTGTTGTTGTGGATGTTGAATAATGAGCCAACGGAGATGAGGTGGTCCACGACGACGACGACGACGGCCGGGGGATGGACTCGTCAAAAACTTTTCTCATCTTCAATGTGTATCAGCTCCTATCAGCTGAGGGGTGAAATCAACCCCCCTCCCTTTCGCTATCCCTTTTCCTTGAAAAGGAGCCTTCAACACGCTACGGAATTTTGGGGTTGGGCGTCTCTCTCGCTCTAGGAACGACGGGGTCTCAGACATCACTTCCGATTCGGGGGGAGAGTGGGAGTTATGGCATGGCACGCGCTCTCGTCCGTGCGTGTGCATGTGTGCGGTTTTAGGGCCAGAAGCAAAACATCCGATTAAGGACTATGCAAATATTTTCGTAGAAATTTGGCAAATAGCGGACTAACCGACGGTCCGGAGGGATGTGTTACAGCCTCCATCACCAGCAGCCTCCATCACCACACAAACCCCAGCACACCAGCATTCCTGTTTCTGTTGTTGCCATCTACGTGTAGTAAGCAGAAGGTTAATCTCGTGGTAGAACAAGCAGCAGCTGGCCATCAACAGAGCAATCAAGAACGGGCTTGTCTGGCCCCCTAGAGACACAGGCAAACACCCTTCTTTGGAATGGAATTAGAACTAGTTTTCTGTGAATCCCGCTGTCGCTGTTTCGCCGTTAAATTATGCACGATTATGCTCCTCCTCCCACCGGGGGGACCCGGATTGGTTCTAAAACCAGCTGTTGTGTGGCCGCGTATCGTGTGCGAATGTGGTGCAGCGAAAGCATCAGCAGCAGCGAGTCAACGAACGCATCGGTCAACGGCCGGTGGGCGCCTTTACCGTTACTACGGCCAGAAACCACCACCACGACGATGGTGACGACGCTATCAGTTGGCAGCCCACGAAGCATAGACCAGTTTCCAGTTTGCGGGCGGCCGCGAGCGCTCACGCAGATTCCTCCCAAAACCGGTTGATGGCCAAAAAAGCATCAAAAACCTTCCCTTCACCTTGTGCCTCACACACCAGACCATCGCTCGCCGCTGACCTGTTGTGTGGAATCTCCATGTATCGCTCGAGCGTGGGTTGTGCCAAGGATTGGCATCCGATTGGATACGGATGACCGGAGCGAGAACAAGCCCCTCAACCCCCGTGATAAGGGAAGGGAACGGAAGGGTGTGCAGAAGTCATTTCCGGAACCTCCGGATGGTTCGAGCTAAGCGGTGCGATATGTGTAAATGTCACGCCTCTCGTCCCAGAAGGCGCTCGAGGCTCGAGGCTGTCATCAGGAGGCACGTAATTTACGATCCCCTACGGCTGAACCAATGGGCCCTTCCTCTCCACCCTCTCGAACGGTAGCGATTTGTTCGATTGGATGACCTTTCGTTGCAATTCTTCCCACCCCGGTGGTTCCCTGGTTCCTTTTTTTCTGTTAGGCGGGAGGCCAAACCAAACACCATCCTTCTCTTCCAAACTACGGTAGCGATTGGATCACGAACGCTCGCGCACCCACCATTCATCCATTACCGAAAAGGGCGAAGGAAAAAAGTAGAAGCAGGAAAAAAAACCCGGAAAACCGGTGCTTGACTGGCTGGCAAACACACAGCGCCACGCCACCGGAGCGCAGGAGGAAGGCCTCATAAAAGTATGATTTATGCTGGTCCGTTCCGGTGCTTGGACATGGAGACCAGGACTACTAATGGAGGAGCAGGCAGTGGCGAGTGGCGAAAAGGCGGCTGGGAATGTGAATAGGTGCTACAGAATCTAGCACATCATCTAAGAGGGGGCGGCCATGGCCGTGCGAATGTTTCAAGTGAATCCGTTTGTCACGGTAACCGGGAACACCGGCCAGACCGGACCATTCCATCTCCGGCCCTTTGCTCCGGCACTTTGTTACCGGAGTTCCGTGAGTTGGCCACTCGGACGTTACAGTGGCCGTGAAGTGAGCATGAACAGGAAAAGAACAGAAAAAAAACTCTGGACGACGAGCGAGAGACTCCACAGAAAAGAACGAAATTTACTGTCACTTACAGGCGGAGCTCTCTTGGGTCGTCAAACAGAAAGAAAAAAACTGCGAGGAAAAAGTAGCGAGTAGTTCCCGTGCGGAAAGCTGTGCTGGTAGGGAATTCATCATCTTGGCGCGCATTGTTGGAGCAGTTTCGTGATAAAGTTTGATGTTCATTGCCATCGGCCATTATCCCATAGTTGACTGGCGGGAATTTTTGGGTGCGAAAAGGACGTGGTGCGCGGCGAATTGGCCCGAGAAGTTTGTCAGCATAGATAGAACATCGTCTACGTCATTCCGCCCACGAGCTCTGCCACTGCGAACTCCTGGGGCTCCTTTTCTGCGGGGATTCGATGAAAGTGAACAAAAGATTCATAAACTATTAGGCGCGTGCATTGATTTGTAGTTGTTTTTTTTTGTAGCGAACATTCAATGATTTATTGCAAAGAGAAAAGCATATCATTTTTGATTAAAACTGATTCTCTACTGGATGGATAAAGCCAGCTTTTGTCGTCATACTGAGCGTTGTCGAACTTTTCGTGACAAATAGAATCTTGTCTTTTGTCGTTGCTCATGAATATCGACTGAACTACTTCGAAGAGAGGTTGTAGAAGACAATAGAAGGAGAAATAACAAACTAGTTATTCAACTCTCAAATTTAAATAATAACTATCTAATGACTGCCCTTCCGTTTTCTCTTTCTCTTGCAGGTAAAATAACGATTCAATAAACAATATGACATCCCCGATCGATTGTAAGTAAAAACACTGCCTCACACACAATGTCACGATCCCTGAGTCTCTCCCTACGGCAAGCCTTTAGCAGACAAATTCATTAAAATACTCCGAGATAAACAAAGGACGCACGGATATGGAGCAGCGCATCAACTCTCAGTGAACCCCCCTTTTCATAAGAACTGGTTCAGTAAATTGATGCACCTTGCCCTTCCCTTTTGGATTGGAAAAACGCTCTGCCGCCAATCATGTTTTCAATCTTGTTCATCATGTTTCCACGCTTGTTCATCACCGTTGTTTACACACGCGCCTGCGCACATAATTGTTTTCGAGGCCGAGGCCCATATTTCACGCAGCCCACGAAGAATTAATGTGGCCGAGATTATTGGAGCTTTTTTTTGTTGCTTCATTCATCCGGAGGATATCCGGGAGGGGTCCATTCGATGATCGCCTATGGGTAATGAGTATTTGCCAAACGGCGACCGCCTGTGCGCTAATGAGCTGCAGGATTTAATGAAGTTATATGAATCCTGGCTTCCTCTTTCATCGTTCGTTGGTCTATGGGTTATGGCTTGATGACGACTAAAAGACGACTCCTTTCTATAAAAGGCGTTGGTTGAAATATGTTTAGAGATGTTGTATATTGCACTGGCACTCTACGCAATTGTAGAAATCCTCGTACAAACGATCGTACTCCATGCGAACGATCTACCTACACCACGGTCCGGTTTCTGTCTGATTGCCTCTCGACCAAGTGCTGCGCGGCCATCGAGAAGAGAGGAATCTGCCTCGATGTTATTTTCGAAAAACCAATATCAAGTCATCGAGTTACGTATCGTGCCGTGGCGGCTGGTGTGGCATGGAATGAAATTGAATTAAGTGCCTTTTCGTGACGAACCTTACGACCTGCGGGCCCACCAACCACTCGCCGATCGGTCGTTCGGACGGTGGAGAAGAGTTGTCCATCTCGCACGCTCGCCCGCGACCGCAACCGGGCGATCGGACATATCTTGATTATAATTGCGTCTTACTCTTCTTCGTCTTTTTCCTGTTTTGTTGTAATTATTCTTCTTCTCCACACTCTCGTCGTCGTTGGCCGATTCCGATTACTGATCGAGCAAACCACATCGACAACAACAGCATCGCCGTGCCAATCCACGAGCGGTTTTACAGTTTGTCCCGGCATTTAAGATCACGTTTTACCACCGCCACCACCCAGCCGCCAGCCGGCAAATGCTGTAAAACGAATTCTAGAGCCCCCGTACCCGGACCGACCAGAATCGAAGGACATCGAGCTCGCTGGGATGCGCTGCACGGCGCACGGCTCGTAAAAATCATTTCTTCACCATCGTCGCAACCCGAGACGAGCACAATTACTTTGTCGATCAGGCAGAAATTGGCCCCGATGGTGGTGTCTTGTCTTGCCGCACGCATCGCTACACGCATCATTGCACCCGCGGCAGGCACCGGACACCAGGAAAGGGGCAGGACGGAACGCATCAAACGTACGATCGCGAGTTGTCGATCGTCTCGAGTACAACCTGTTCTGGTGGCAGCGGCTGCAACGGCCGTCCGGTGCACTGCCGGCAGGTTAACCTTTTTGCTCTCTTCCCTCGTTGCGGGCCACCTGATGATGGCCGGATTAATTTGCCCGCGCCAGTTGGACCGTTTGATGGCCGAAGATGGCGTGCGCTCGTCCCCGGCACCGTTTTGCCGCAACTCCATCGCTCCGACGCTGAATCTTATTGCGGTAACAGTTCAATATACTCATCCGAAGTATGTGGGGAATCTTCTGGTAGTTTTTTTTTATGTAAGCTCCAGAAGACACTCGCTCACCGGTGACGGGCACGCGAAGAAGTCGTTTGGCCGGTGACAGCACGTAAAAGGAAACCGAACATAAAACAGGGCAGAACCTTGATCGGATCGGCAAAAAGATCACTGATCGGTGTGCGTAGATAACGCTCCTGCTGCGATCTTACGCAACCGGGAATCATTCCCGTTTTAGCTGCCATCTCATTAGGAAAGGGTCCAGAAATCGAGTGGACCAATTGGAGCTGAGGTGCAAATCCCATCAAACTCCAAGAGGAATTTGAAAGTTGAAGTTGAATTTTGCTTCTCAAATTCGTCTTCAAACCATTGACACTGACAGCTGGTTCACGTGGCTCTCTAATCCTTCGCATTATCTCTTGAAGTCCTTCGATTAGAATCCTGCAAAAAAAGCGAAGGAAAACAGAACAAAACAGCATCCAACACGATCGAGAGGAAGTCCCTCTAGGGGATTTAGAACGATTTCCTTTCTTTTCTCGTCATTTCCCTCACACTCAGCCCCCCTCTGACGTTCCAAGCATGTGTACTTGGCGCGCCTGCGAGTGTTTCCCTTTTTAGGTCCCAGTGTCTGGCCCCGCAAGGTTTTCCTACCGTCCTCCCAACACCCAAAACAGGTCTCCCATCTCGGGTCCGTTCTAATGAGCATTGTCTTCGCCGCTTCATGGTTGGGTCCCGGGCCGGGTTTTCCTGTGCCGGCTTAAAGCCATTCCCTGTCAAGTTCAAGCTCTGCAATGCCCATAACCGTCTTCCATTGCCGGCCACTTTTCTTGATCCAGAAACGGCGGTCGCTCGTTCAGCGAACCCTTTTTCCCCGACACAAGGAGGGGAACGGGATCGGGATGACATCGACCGGATGGGGATGGGGGGGAATGTTGGGTCCCAGGAGCGCGCGCTCGCAAGCGGAAAGAACAGAAGAAGAGAAAAAAAACCGGGCATTCGAAAGTAAAGAAAAGAAATCTCAGCTGTCTTATCGGTGAACCGCGTACTTCAGGTGCCTCATTAAATTTCTTTCTTTCACTCGTTAGAACGGAGTCCGCGAAGGGGGCAGTGGAGTGACAACATGAACCGAAGGAGAGGCAAAGTGCGCCGTCTACGCCATGCAAGAATGCGACTCCGACCCGTGCGACGGAGGGACATGTGACTAACTTTGAAGCTTTGAAGCAAGGTGGTCTTTTTTTCCCCTTCTGTTGGACTTGTTGGAGCTCCAAGAATGTGACGAGAGCATTATTGCTTTCAAGACATTTACAGTCTGAGCTTGAATGCTGTGAGCTTGGATGATGGGATGATGGGGTCCTTGGCCTTCAACATTCTCTTGCGACCCTTTCTAACGTTGATTGTTGGTCGAGTCCCCGGGAAGCCCTTTCACCGTTATCCGTAGAGCAGTGTTCAGGTGTTCGTTCGCCCTGTTCGTCAACTTGTTCAAGGAGTCCTCTTGCACCCTTTTGAGGGATAAGGGTTGTGTTGGCAGCAAAGTCGTCGAGAGCGAGATCGAGAGCCAGTAACTACTGCTGCTGCTGCTGCTACTGCTGCTGACCAGCTCATCGCCCATTATAGTCTTCGGCAAGTGGCCGGTTGATGTTTTTGGAGTCTCGAACTCGAACGGCAAGAAGTGGCCGGCCAGAAGGTAGTTGTTAGTTGCTGACGGAGAGGGCATTTCGCGTTTTTTGCTTTTGTTTTGTTTTTTTTTTTTTGTTCTCTTCCCTCCAGAATCCGATACCGGTTTAGGATGCGGCGGCGTC
>NC_064877.1:81125646-81133146 GCF_943734665.1 Anopheles aquasalis
CCAACAGTCATTTGAATTTATTGATTTTGGAGTCAATTTTGGGGCGGAGCAGTTTGGCAAAATAATTGTTCATTACAATTAGTTTCGTTGATTGTTGATTGTTTTGCAATTACGTAAATTTATAGTTAATTTCCGATGAGCTGTTGCATAACTTTCAACATTTTGCGGGAAATTTCCCTAAAGTTTCTTTGCTTTTTTCGGGTGTTTTGCCTTCCGCCGAACTTCGGAGTCTCTTGGCCTGAGCGTAATTAGCAGCTCGGATTACCGTCTTAATTAAATTCCAGCACGCCAAACAATCGACTTTTCATCAAGACGCCCGGACGATATTGGGTTTCACGATACATTTCTTCCAATTAAAAACAGACTCTTCACTGCGGAGCGATACATTACGGGGAATATGGTATTTTCATAAAACACCGCGTGCAGCGAGCGTCTTACGCTTGTTGTAATCGGGAACCTCAACTTTTTGGGTCACCCGACGACCGCCTCCTCCCTATGCTTTGCTGGCTCTTGAGGATGAAAATTTGGCATCTCCGGTGTCCAATGTACCGTGCGGCCTGGCCTGTATACGGATCATAAATCAAACAAAATATTTAATACCATTTATCTTGATACCTGTGTACCACACTCACACCGACTCCCGGGGAACCTTTCTCCGGGAACCCTGGAACATGATCACCAGCGGGACCCCCCACCGGTGGCTGCTGGGTTTCGTTATCAGTGTTAGAGAGGAAGGAGTGGTTTAGGACTGGTGGCAAACATACATAAAGATATATATTTTTGCTATCGGATGGCACTGATAAATGTGAACGTCGCTTCTGAGAACGGTTTCTTTTTATCCATCGACGTATTTTACACTCCACGGGTGCTATCTGAATGAAATATCCATCCTGGTGGGGAGGAGGGATCCTTTTTAGCTGATAGAGAAAGGTTTTCCCCGAGTTTGTTTTCCCCCGTTCGTTACGCTCGGATAACAGAGGTAGCCCCTAAGGTGTACCTTAGTTCAGGGTATGTAGGCTTGACGATAATTCATCTATGCTCTATGTTTCTGCAATGGAAATATTTTTATATCAATTCGTTGATAAATAAGTTCGTAAAATTTGAAGCAAAATCGTTAAACATTTTTGACAAAGCTATTCATGGTGCCAGTCGATCAGAAACGTATCATTGGTGAGTTTTTTCCTCACAAAAAAAGACCAAAAATCAAAGAAGATAACTAACCGCACATTTATGTTCTAGCTATCCCTGTTATCCCTTTTGTTTCGATTAGCGCGGTGCCAGTGGTCGCCGTTAACGTCACAACCCACCGGTAGTGACGTCGCGCAGCGTGAAACACCATGCTGCTCCATTCAAAGGTCGCCCGATTTTTCTCAAGTTTTTCCACACTTCCTCCCCTTTCGTTCGTGTCCCTCGGTTACCGCAGCAGCAGTATGCGATCCGTCTCCGGCAGCTAGGTCCGCGACTCCGAGAACACAACTCCATTGAGGTCGCCTGGCAGGCATGTGTTCAAGACGTAACCACGCGACCGGCCTCGTTTAGATGCAGCTAAAAATAAGCATGCCGGTCCCCCGGTTTCCTTCCCCTGGTTTACCCTGACCGCGACCGCTGGCCTGGCCTGGCTTGGGCCACGATCGTTTTCGTCTGTTTGGGGTTAGCCGGTTCGGTCGATTGCGTGAACCAACAGATTTCCTGTTGGTTTTTGCTTCCCCGTTTTCTTCGTTTCGTTCATTTCTCAATCCCACCGACATAATGGTTCTGTCAGCTTTTGTGTCTCGCTTCGGACCAGCCCCATTCCACCATCCCCCCTTTCGGTATTGTTTGAACATTCCATTCGTTTCCTTGAATTTTCATTTTCAATTCAATGCGTCGGTGGTCGTTGTCGTCGCTCCTGGTCGCTGTTCCGCTGTGCTAGTTCTGGGTTTAACTACAGGGTTTTTTTTACCCCCTGTTAGCTTCTCTTCCACCACCCATGGTACGGTGTTGGTTTGTTTTATTTTCGATGTTTTGCGCCGGTGGCAGCAGGATTTGTTGAAGTTTGAAAATTAATTGCGCCCATGAATTCAAAAATGCGATGGTCCACGATGTCGATGAATTGGTTCGATGGTGTATGGTGGTAGTTCATTACGCAAGTAAAATAAACACTCCCCCCTGCGCTATTGTTTGGGCTGGCCAGGAAAAACAAAATGTACAACTTTCGCGGGGCGGTTTGAAAAGGTGAAACAAAAGAGTCCATGAACATCGACACCTGATAAAGAATGATTAATGAACAGTGCAAGTCAGGGAGAGCAACGGTGTAACCACAATGTGGCAAGCGTGGCCAAGAGATTTAAATAAACATTAATCGAATCGAATTGCTGAAATAATTAAATGACTTTTGATTTAGTTAGACATTCACTGTGCATTCACGAAATGTTTTGCTAAATAATACTTATTACACGCATTACTAGCATTCTATCAGAACAGATGATACCTTCATCCATAGAATAGAACTTATCTTTTTTATCTCCCAAAAATGCTGACGTGGAATGAGTGCCATTTGTTATCTCCGCTCCGCCTGACGCTTGATAAATACTCTTCCCTCGGTATCGTATGTCTAGAGTTTTCTAATGTCTAATAGCGCATCATTTCTTTTTATGAACTACATCATACATCAAATGCATGGTTCATCGGGAGCTACTAGGGATGAAAGGGTTTTCCGTGGCATTCCACATATTTCCCTCTGCTGATATACTACACCACGCTGCTGGAAGTGGATGAATCCATTGCGTTGCATTTTTCTCTTTTCGCCACCACCTCTATGGGAAAAAGAGCGACGC
Organism: Anopheles aquasalis; assembly: GCF_943734665.1. Lineage (NCBI taxonomy): Eukaryota > Metazoa > Arthropoda > Insecta > Diptera > Culicidae > Anopheles > Anopheles aquasalis. The sequence continues at coordinate 81,128,463 of NC_064877.1, forward strand.
ATACCGTGGTCCACGACACCTTCGCCATGTCTTCTTCAAGATCCGCGTTCCGGTGTTCCAGCGGAAGTTCCGGCTACTGGCTAGTGGTTCGCTCCGATGACTTTCAATATTTTACGTGTTAAGGCTGACGGAAAACGGCTTTGCATATTTCATCTTTACTTTCCTTCGCTTCACCCCCTCGGGTTCGCGCTAGATCGATGCATCAAATGATAGTAAGATTCCTCGTGCACCGGAGCAGCGTATGTGAAGCAGAAGAGGGCGGCCCGGCGAATATCATTTTGTGTGGGCATTGATGCGCAAAATGCTGACGCTCGCTCGTGGTGTTACTAAGAACAAAGTATAGTTTCATGCCGTTGGAAGAAGCCTGTTGCAAGTGGCACACCTTGGCACTCGACAGGCGTGTCTTGCATGGTTGCAGTTGACAGGATGCATTTCTTTGAGCCGCTTGCCGCCTGTTGCCATATTGCTTTTCTTTTGAAAATTGCAAAAGGTGCTTGCACGCGTGTGCGGCATGCGAAAAAGTGCTTCAGAGAGGCTGTATTGGAATCCTGTGCTAGTAATATTGCGTACAAGCATGTAAACTGTTGCCAAGCTGTTACTTTTAAATCGATTCCGATAATATTGTGAATTGCTTCTCGAGAATCGATTACCGGGCCCGGCTCAATGCCTCATATTGCGTTATGCGGATGGGACCCATGAGTCTCTGTCATTCATTATGGCCTCTCATTACCGCCTTTCCCGAGGGGGATAAGCTGTTTCCAAAATAAAAATTCATTAAAAAAAATTGAACTACCAGGCGCCTCCATTGTAGCCACAGTCGCGAGTTGCGAGCCGCGAGCGCCGTAAATCGCTAACTAACCACCCTCAGACAGCAAAGGAAACCAAATGCCATCCCTTCCCCCACCTTTCCTCGCCCTCCTTCCTTGGTTGGCTTCGTAGCTGGTGTTGCGGTGTCCGTCGAGAGACCACACGATGTAATATTTACGGTTTATTTGCGTTTTCGGACAAACGTACATAAAGCGATTGTGGACCCTATATCTCTCCATCTTCTTTCTGCGTTTTTTTACCGCTGCTGTTGTTGATTCTGGTTTGATGAAAAAAAAAAACGAAACGAAACGGAAAGAAATGAGACTAAACGTGTTCGTCGAGGGTGTCAGCACAGGGTTGCAACCGGGCGGTCCGGTTGGTCTCTGCAGCGCTCTGCAGCGGTGTTGTGTTGTGTAGACTTTTTCTCGTTAAAACTAATTTCACCATAAATTTAAGACAACCCACCCCGGGTATCCCGGGCACTCCCGGCGCGTCGCCATGACTGTTGAAATGGTTTCGGTGCCGCGCAAGGTCGACTGGGAAAGTATTACCCTTTGGGAGCACTTCATGGCGAGTGTCGCCGTCTGGTGATGTTTTTGGGCTCCGCAGCCAGGGACTCGCACCATGAGGCGCTTGATGAGTTGCGGACGATGATGAGCTTTTCACTATCGCAACGAAGGTCCCACGGTAGAGACAAACAATCGAAAAGCGATGCGGTGAAACAAGAGGTTGGTTAAGCAATCCGTTGCTGTCTCTTCGGTGTCTTTGGAAGTTTCAGTTATTAAAAAATGGTTCATGGTGCTTCTCTTTAATGTTTTTAAAGAATGAAATGTTTTTGTAGATACTTCTAGTCCGAAATGAAAAACAAAACTATAAATTTCGCGAGAGAAACAACTAACTTAAAAAACAGAAGAATTTAATATAAGAACTAAGCGATTTAATTCCAGCGAGTGGACCTGCAGGGGAGTTTCTAAATTTTGCGAGATGCAAATTATTATGATCTTCTGCTGTGGATGCTCAACGACCTGCTGGAAGGTTGTTAGTGAGCTGTTTCTTTCGTAGACCATTTCCATTTGATTCCAGTTCGCGTTGATAGCCCGCGTAGAATCGAGGGTCCGGCGAAAAGGAAAACCATTAAACCTTAATGAATGGAAATTATGCTTCACCGGGAGTAAAGGTGATCCTTACAAGGATCTACTCGAAAGAGAGTCTTGAGTGTTTTTTTTTTCTAGGGTTTGTTTTGTTTCAGCGAAGAGCAAGGCAGAGAACACCCAAAACAGCTCGTAATCACAAATCATCACTTGTGACACTGGAGTAAATCCCGCGTCCGTTGTTTTGTGATTCCATTTTTTTTTTGTCTTCATTTTATTTCCCCTAAATTGCGGCGGTCATAAGGCAATAGAGATTGTCCCTGGTAGCCGCCATTTGCGAGCAAAAATTCCGTTTCCTTATGATGAGGTCGATAAAGAGATTTTAGCGAGCGAAAAAGGGAGCATTTTTTCTTCTCAAGCACGTGTTAAGCCGTCGTTCAATAAGTGATGTATCCGGTAGCAAGTCACTCGTAAGATTGCCTTTTTGGGCACGTTGTAGGATTGTCATTCCCCAGTGGTAACAGCTGGTAAACAATTTCCCCTGACAATGTCCTTCTAATCATGTTTGACTCTGAAATAGCTTTGGTTTACCGCTCCGGTGCTTGTTGGCTTTCAAAGAACTCTATCCGGTGGGGGGGGGGGGGGGGACAAACTTATGGCGTATTAAACATTCACAAAACAAGACCAGCATGATGTCAGTGAAATGAGAACAAATGGGAGGCTAACATAGAACAACGCACAGCCATTGTTGGTTACAGAACAGACCAACTAGGAACATGGCACTGGAACTGGATTCTATCCGGCAACACGGGAGTATCGGCAGTCATCGGACCATCGGCGAGGGGGGGCACATCTTGTCATTCCCCTTGGACTGGCCACAACGCCAGCAACGTTATGTTTTAGATTAAAACAGCTGTCTAGCCACAAAACACAGAGAATGTGAAAAGTGGTGGCACAGTGGAAAGGAGTTGCTTGGAAGCGGTTCTCGTTGTACATCCAGAGTTCTTCCATTCCACCAGCCCATTGCATCGCTGTTCTTGCCACGACACCCCCTCAAGAGCAAGTTGTTGATAAACGAGAAGAAAAAAGCGACCGAGAGAGAGAGAGAATACAATGCAATTAAATTTATTTCAAATTGAATTTCACTGTCTCCTGCCCATAGTTTGCACTTCTTGGCGGGCAGTAGATGTATCAACTCTTCCTCCGGGAGCCTTAGGGGTGGTACTATCATTTCCTATTTGTTTAGTCGCCTGGACGAACAAGTTTTTCCGGCAATCAAGCATAGGCTCGCTCGCTCGCCTGCCGTGCTGGCCAGACGATACCCCGACGGTGGCCAATGTTTGCATAACCGAGCAGCGCCACAGAGGATGCTAGAGGATGAAAGAGAGGAAGGAATGCCTTGCAAGGTCTTCCGTGTGCCAGTGCCGCAAGCGGTGGTCGGTTTTTGCTTGCCTTTCCCGAGACAAAAGTCACTGGCGTAGCGTAGAAAGCGGATATCCTTTGGCCGAACGGGCTTTCTCTATAAACAAACTACTTTACGGACATGGATTCGACCGGAAAGCAATATACCATACTGGCAGAAGGTGCCAGCGAGGTGGTCCGTTGCAAATATTACCCTCCGTCCGTAGACTACTCACACCTTCTACGAGTTTTGTTTGCAACGAACCAGCAGTAGGAAACCTTCAAAGTCTTTGAGCGCAACATTGGTTCCGTTACTCCTGTCGGCCAAAAAAGGCCTCTTTCCCGACTGGTACTGGCATTCCAACCACTCTGAGGGGCATCCGGACGGCAGGTTTGAAGCTTAATCGTCGGTAGCAGTTTCATAAACCGCTAAATTCTTCTCAAGCGCAAGTCACTGGCAGCAAAAAATAAAAGAACCGGCAAAATAGTTCCTCAAAGCATTAGCTGTCTGTGTGTTTTGTGTTCCTTTCAAACCAACTGTGGCCACACCACACCGACCACCTCTCCCTGTAAAGGCATCTCGCGAAAAAAACGGACCAACATAAAAAAAAATGGAAGGTGGTGCCGTTTTGAACCATTTTTAACCGAGGTAAACCCGAAATCGTTGCACTACCACTACCAGGGAGGAAGCAAAACATTCTCGCCCACCCTTTCCTGCACCTTTGTGAGTGGCGTGGCGTTCGTCAAACAGAGAAAACAACTTTACTCCTAGAAAACAATGCCTCAACTCATGTTTCTTCACGAAATAAGACGTTTTCGTGAATTGCGGTTCTCATGTTATTTCCCCGACCTTTCCCCATTTCCTCGCTTCCTCCTTTTGAGGTGAAGTTTGCTAACCTGTGAAATATCGCCGCCCAAACTGCCTCGTTCCTCACTGCCTTTAGATTTCCGAGCCGCATGGTCACTGTTCTTTACACTTTTCGGAGAGGGGTTAACACCGTTTCTTGACTTTGCTAAATGGTGCGGTGGGTCGTACACGATGGAATGAAATTTATTTCACCCTCAGTTTGTTTGTGGCACTTTGTTCTCGATGGCAGGGGAAAAAAACTGTTGGTATTTGTACTATTTCGCTGTTGAAAAGGATGCTAAAACGTTTATCCAACTCTGTGGCATCGTATTTTGCGAATTTCAGACCGACTGGAATTGCATCAGATGCATTTTAAATCGGCATCTCCCACGAGACACAATCAGTGAGTAACCGCTTGTGGTGCAGACAATGTCAGCTCGGCATCTGCGTCTGCGACAACCCGCCACAACGTGCCGTATGCTGCTGATGAGACGGTGGTCGCGGTGGTTAAAGCTCTCGGGCACGCTTGTAACGCCTC
>NC_064877.1:81135646-81138146 GCF_943734665.1 Anopheles aquasalis
CCTACCTAATGGGTGTAGTTTCGCCAATGGCGCCGAAGGAACAAGAGCAAACACCAACACAACAACGTGGCCAAAATGACCGGTTCCGAAAATAAATAATGCTCGCTAATGCTCGAGACGCAGTTGGCCGGTGGCGCAGTTTTTTGAAGCTAATAACTTGGAACATGTGTGTTTTCTGAAGTGACTAGGAACAACACGATACGCGCGGTAATATTTACTATCAGCGTAAATTGAAAAAAAACTACCGGAAAACTGTCAACGACTATCGACTATGCGCTTCCATCATCCATCAATCCAGTAAATGTATCAAATCGGGTTTCGAATGATGTTTTATGCCGTTCGCTTTGAACCGACATACACTTCATTTCAGCGGGAGGTTAAAAATACATCCTAGTGCTGGTGAATTTGTCTGGTTCAGCGTGAAATGGGAGTTGGTGCGTGAGCTGAGGCAACTCATAGATCACGCAAAGTGCAGACGAGCGTGCAAATCACGTGGTTAGCCAATCGGCAATTAAGTGTTCCTGCTGGATTTATGGTATGGCCAGTCAGTCGGGAGCAGTTCAATCTGCTACCTGCACTCTAACCTTTACTTTTGCTCGTCGCCGGACTGCTCAATCATTATCTATCCACCTAGCGTGGATACTGTAGTAGAAGATATGGTAAAAAAAGCTCGCCTTCCATCGAGACCATTGGTTATTCAGATGATGTTAATGTGTTTTAGAAAGAAGAAAAAAAACAAAAGAAATTTAACCAATGCTTGTAATGATAAAAAGAAACAACATAAAACACGAATCATTCCACGAATTCGTTCACCTGCGTTTGCGAAACGTAATCCTGGCGTCTTTTGCCGGCGTAAAAGTGAATTAACGTTTCATTAAATCAGACCCGTTATCTTATTTATGTTGCATTTTATTTTTGTTTGGAAAACGAATGGCGGCCTCAGTGCCGCGTTCGTCTGCACGTTTACGGTCGTTTGGTCGACGCTAATGCATCAAACATCGCTGCCCACCACCATAACCGCAGTCTGCCATAATATGGCAATGCGGCCGGAGGCTAGTGGTCGAAGGAAAAGAGCCGCGCACTGCTGGTGCTGCTGGATTTGATTTGTTATAATTATGTACCATTACGCAGCTGGCAGCTGGTTGGTGTATGGTGCTCATGGTATCTTTGCGGCTTTTGCGGCTGCCAGCTGCAAGATAGCTTCATATGTGACTCATGATTGAATCGTTAGGCGCATGTACTGCTATTAGCGTCGCAAATTTGTTAAACCATATGAGCAACTAAGCAGTGATAAAGGTACAGCGAAGTTGATTTCAATTATTTTATTTTTCAGAAACGTAATTAAGATATTCAACTTTAATCGCTAACTATAGCAAAACGAACTTAAGAGTATGTTGTGCTTTGAAAATTAATAACACGTTGTGAAGTAGCAACGAATCAATTACTAACAATCGAGCAAATATTAAACAAAGTGGCTACCAGCTTCCTGCAAAAGTCAGCAAAACTGCATCATCAAAAGACATCAGACCACTCTTATATCTACCAACTTTAAACATCTGGATCTATGATTTCATTTCGGTTCAATGTGAACGAAGCACCACGCTCACCTCCATATAAAAGGTGAAAATTAAATTAATTTCGTGTTTATCAGAACTCCTTCTTCGCCTGCCTGCCTGCCTGCTCGGCCATTCATTTTGGGCCCTTCGACCACGGCACTAGAGGACAGACTCACTCTGGTGCTCGTTCTGCAAAAGTCAGCAACCTGTTGCCAGGTGTGCGGTGAAGTGAAGACGCTGCGGGATATAGAATGGTGCCCCCCTGCTTGGCAGCATCACCAGTTCAGCCTTACACGGCGAAGAGCGTAGTTCCTGTGTTGTGTGTTCGCCCCAGCGGATGCAATCACGTGGAATCCGAGATATCCCAATTCGTCCAAAGAGTGCAAGGGTGAAAATCCGCTTCCGAATTGCGAAACTCATGTGTAGTCGCCAACGATGACCTCCCCCTCCCCCTCCCTTAAGGGTTGTCTAGTTATTGCGACCGAGCACTGGAGGACTGGAGTGCCTCGCTTCGATAGTTCTCGCAAGAAAGTCCAATCTCGGCACGTCGTCGTACGGCTGGCGTACAGTGGTGTGCTGTCTATTCCATTCCACTCATCCTCCCAAGGCTACCGCATGCTCGGTTGAACCACTCGACCGAATCAAGACAAACGGACATTAGAGTGGCTAATACCTTTAGCCAATATTTTCTTTTTCCAATGCTCTCGCTCTCTCTCTCCCACTCACGAGAGTGATGTTGAGTGCAACTCAGCCATCGTCTTTGCCGCTCTGCTAAGGAGATAAGGCGAACACTGAAAGCGGACCACTGCTGCTCTTGCTCCGGATGCAAGACGTGCCCTGTACCCCGAAAAGGAACGGATCCGAAGAGGTGTGCATTCAAGTTGCTGTTTGATTTACGTTTCATTTCGCCCTCGCAGCTGGGAGCCGCTGTGCTCGTGCACTTT
>NC_064877.1:81143146-81145646 GCF_943734665.1 Anopheles aquasalis
CTGAGTGAACGGAAAACTTCCTGCAAAACGACCGCACTGTGTAAGCTTCGTTAATAGCAATAGACTTTGGCGACGATTCTCGCTCAACGGTAAATAGAATATGGCTTTGAAAACATGTTCCCTTTCCTTCCCCAGCATCAATTCACTCGAGTGTGCTCTGTGGACACTCTTGTTCGCGTTTACCCTACCGTGCATGTGGTTGGAATTGAAATCTGTTCGATTTTTTCCGCGACGGCGAGTGCGAGTGGAGTGAGACGAAGATGGAACAGTTCTGCCGTGGTTGTAGTGGGACACAAGATACTGCGCCAGGCTGTGGGTAAAATTAAATGCTGCTACTCCACCGACACGGAAGCACTAACTAACGCTTGAAGCAGCTTGCTATGGCAATTTGCCTCAATGCACATCATCGCCTGACTATATCATCGCCTATTCCAGCGCTCCAGCAGACGTTCTGTGTATGGAGTGCGCGTACTAGCCGCGTGTTCGTCCCACATGGCCGCATTCATAATGAAAGCAAGGATGGTCGCCGTGCTGTGTTGTGAGAAACATATGCCAACGACGAGGGACGAGGGTTATTTGTAAACAAAAACCGGAGCTGAGATAAGAAATGCGACATTTCTTTTCTTTGTTGTTGCTGCTGCTGCTGCTGCTGCTTTGAATGAAACCACTCCACTCGTGTGGCCACCAGCGTGAAGCACAAAACTTCATCGCATACCAGAAAGGCGAGTGAAGTGTATGTAATTTTAGCATAACAAACTATAGTGCCGCTCTTGGCAAACTACAATGCAATGCCAAAGTTGCCCCCGGGGGAGGGGTGAATGAAGGTGGACGAAGTAACGAAAAGTTTTTCGGAAGGTTGGGTGAATCATAAAAAATACAGAAAGTTTCAAAGCCTCGAGCCTCTCTCGAGAGCCCGCTCCATCAGTCTTCTCTTGCGCTCGCTAACTCGGTCTATGAAATACCAGCACACAGCAACAGCACATTGCTTGCGTAAACATACGGCTCAACATTTTGTAAGAATACTAGTACTGGTTGAAGTATTCCTGTTACTATTATGCAGTGGAACGGTCGGTTCTTATGAGAGGAAATTCCGTAAAAAAACGGAATACTTTTTGAATAATAAATGCCTCTGGGCGAAGGCAAATCATGGTTGGTGGTGTATGTACTGATATGATTCACATACTTCAAGCAACGATCCTTTATTAAACCGACCGAATTACCAGCATCATTTTATCGTGAGATTCAAATGGCATGAGTTTCATCCAATCTTTTGGGGTATCCTAGGCGAAAGCTTTGGCAATAGCGTTGGCCCCGTTCGATGTCCCGCCACATTATTGCATAGTCTCTTCACACTAAAGTAGAAAATGAAATGAGACCCAATCCATTATGGTCAGTTTCGTTACATCTTTACTGCGGCGCCGCTGGAGGGCTTGTATAATTGAAAACTTTCCAACTTCGGCCACTTGCCAAACTCATAATGTTCCGTTTTATGTTTATCCAGTCACGGATCCAGTCGGGGCTTTTTTGGAAGGATCCAGCATTGTTGAAACTACACAGGACCAACTTTCCTTTCGAAAGAACTTAATTTTCCCAAAGAGTGGCAGATAATTTTCCTCCTAGCTAATTTCTAGCCTTCTGCACCGTAACACGTTGCATAAGCACGTCCCTGCTAAAATCTGCATCGGCACGGGTGCTGCAACACGTGGCATTGCAAAATGGAGCTAATTAAGCTTCCTGTTGTGTTCACACGGGTTCATGTACTTGGTTAACCAATTAAATAAAACAAGTAGTTGAAGTGCTCTAGTATTCTAATGTAACTTCACATGTTTTAAGAAGTGAAAAGTGAAATCAGATATCAAGCTATCAAGTTCCGTAGCTATGTGAAAGATTTCTGTTCTTATGTATTGTCTGCGACAGAAAACGCTTAGTTCGATCTGACCACAGCTAATGTAGATTTGTTTGATCTCAATCTTAGGCCCATCGTTTGATATTGGTGACAAAGGATGACAGTTTTGACGCTGTGACGCAGGGCTACTCTATTAGCTTGAGTCCTAAATCCCGGAGTACGTAATTGGCCAATACTATAAAGACCTGTCAAACGCAGATACCTCAAACGGTTTCCCATCCGATTCTTTGATGCTCTTAATTATATACATCCTTCTTCAAGCGAAGAGTCGCCTGTTTGGAAGACCGACGCTGATGAAGGTTGTCTTGATCCAGATCTAACGTTTCCAATATTCCACTGAAAATAGTTACTATTCTCATTAGAAATTGTGTCCACGATATTGATATTTCATCAATGACTTTCTCATGGCTTCTCTGTTCAATGTTTCATGTTTGAAATGGTTATTTTCCTGTCATTCTAATCCATTAAACAACAGTTACCCAACAGTATTATTTCATTTGTTTGCATATCGGTTCTCTTTTTCAGGCAAAACTGGAAACCAAAGCATTGAAAGCTAAACGGCCTGGTTTCACAGACGAGCGATACCACGAAACG
>NC_064877.1:81150646-81160646 GCF_943734665.1 Anopheles aquasalis
GCCCGAAGGTGGCGCCTCCCGGCGTTTGTTTGCTCTTCTGACTTATCTTCTTCCGAACACGCATTGTTGCCGCCGCCTTTTTGTGTGTTTGTCTGTGTTTCAATGGCAAAATCTCGCTCGCAATCCTTTCGCCTCTCAAGCTCCTCCTTCTCATCCAAGTGTCCCCGTTTCTGAGCTTCAAGAAATGAGTCATTCGAAGTGAAAACCCATAACTGCGCCTCACAACAATGCTCAAACATAAACACAATGCTTACAGACACCAGAGATTCGATCGCATTTCAAGCTCGACAATCACTTCGATACGCACCGGGGAGGAAAAACTTGTTAAATGAACAAAACAGCATGTAGCTAAAGGCTTTTGATACCCACGAGTGTAACAATAGAGTTTAATACCGAAACAACAACAAAACAATTTAGGACGAATGGGTAAGAAATTGAAAATCGGTTTCAATTCCTGCACGTGGCCAGCGCGAACTTGGAGCAGCATCTCTGATTAGACTGACCTCTGGCCGGATTCTCTAACAAAAAACAAAAAAATGTCGTCTTATGAAAGGCAACTCGTTTAAAAAGTAAGCTATCGATCGTATTAACACCGAATACACTTTTGTTTTTGCCCTGGGTGTGTGTCTGTGTGGCGTTGGTGCGATGGGCCGTAACCCCCCATTGGACACCCATTTCGCAATGGAATCTGCGTGGCTCTACGCTGGTGGCGGCGGCTGGACTGACTCGCGACTGACCACTGACCACCACCACCACCGTCCGTCCAATCGCCGTGTTCTAATGAATCGTGCACAACGTGACCTGCCGCTGCCGCTGGATCCTTTTCCGTGTTTGCGCATCTGCGGTGCGCGTGCTGCACCAACAATCTCCCAAAAAACAACAAAAACAAACGAAAACGGAACAAACGCAACTCCTTCACCCACCTCCTACACCCTTGCTCCCAAATTTCACGGTTGTTCGGAAACAAACCCCTTTTGGAAACTCGCATTCTGGCCGTGATTCTGTGTTGTTCCTCTCACTTGATTGATTGATGTTAACGCGCTCGTGTGGCCGGCCGCAACAGACACGAGACGCCCGTCTTAGATCATTCGATAAAGATTATTTATGTCGACAATGATCTCGTAGTGCTGGACAAACCGTGTTCGCTGCCGGTGAGTAACGTTTTGTGACACACCAACCACCACCCACCCCCAAACCACCCACGAGCCTGATATCTGCGTCAATCAGCGCGTGTGGTTTTTCCCCGTGTTGTTACTACGTTTGTGTTGTACCTTCGCCGTTTTTTTTTTCGCGAGTTTAGTGTTTTCAGTTTTTCCCGTTTTCCACTCCCTCCCTCAAAAAAACTGCACCCCAGAAGCAAAAAGACCTCAAGGAACAGCGAGGGGAGGGGTGAAAAACCACAGAGAATGCTGTTACAGCACAAATCCTACTCCCTTCCTCCGGTAAAATGTGATGAGACAACGCGAAATAAAACCAATGGAATTGGTCGAAACTTGTGTTTGTTTGGGGGGGAATTGTTAGTGTGATTCGTTGGAGGCCACCACACCGAGACAGCAGCTATGGAATGGCCATCGGAATCGGAAGAAGCACCGAAAGTGATCGATTTGCCTGAAGAACACTGTTCTGTTTGTTGATTAAAACCTCCAACACCAGCATTCGCCTTGCTACAGCAACTTCTGTTCTGCTACGCCTAACGCTTACAAACACTAATAAATTCGTGGTTCAAGCGAGAGCTGCCTCGTGTTATCGATAATCTATTATCTCTTAATATAGTGAATAGCGACGACGTGCACTTGAAGCCACCAGGAAGCCGTCATAAAATATCTCTTCCACAAATCCCGCCCCCAAAAAGCAATCGAAGCAAAAATATTAGAATAAAATCCGGTCACAGCCACAAACGGGTTGGTGGGGCATGCGAAATCTCACCCAAGATCCGCCGAGTATTTGCGCGAAAGTAACGATTTATGATTAAATAACGAGCTTAATGTGTTTATCGGTTCGTCCTGGGAGCAATGGAACGGCTCCCTTGCGACCAGCGCCGCGCGGCCAAATGTGGCTTCACAGCCGCCCAAGACGCGCACCATTATCGATGTTATCGAATTTACGGCTTCCTCATCCGGGGCCCTGTCCTCGTGTCCTTGGCACGTTCGCCACTTGACGGTCCCGGCCGGAGCGGCCGAAAGTTGTGAAAAGAAAATTGTTTTCACAACGGTAAAACGGTTCGACAATTTCGGAAGCACCATTTCGGTAGGCCCACCCCATGGTATTCCCTCGGCGCACATATTAAGCTATGAGAAAGCCCATTTCTGAGATAAATTCTCATCTTTATGCCCTTTTGCTTGAGTTCTCCCTTTCCTTTCCGATTCGGCAGCGGTAACGCCTTTCACTGTCGTTGCTTTCCCCGAGAAGCCCTTTTTTGGAAGCGCATAAAATGGTGCCAAAGTGTGCCAAATCTGTGGCAACTGTGTGACGTCTTACTCACGTCTCGGAAAAAGTTAGTCCTACCCAGAAGCAGTTAGTATCGTGCTGCTAACGTACGACCCTGAAACGACCAACGTTTCGAATGCACCACATTGAGTGAATCAAGTCAAACCACAGAGCATTCACACGCTCCCCCTTGATCGCCACCGAGAAACGAGACACGTTGTTTAGAAGTGGAAGTTAGAAAATCCTAAAGGTCCTCGTAAAAGGGGATCGGCTGCTTGTCACTGGCTGGAGCGAATGAAGTAGTTTTCACCGTTCGTCGCAACCACCAGGGGCCAGCTGGAACCGTTGGAAAACTTCTTCTACACCAAGTGGTTCATTTGAGCGGCAAATTGAGCCGAATCGAAATAACGGAAATTCGAACGAGTATGTGTTGTGGACTTTGCACATCACGAAACTCTATACAATGTGTCAACAAGTCAGGACACTTGACAATTTATTTCATTGGCACTAGCTTCATCGGGGGCATCAGGCGACAAATTTCAGTGGACAGTTTAAAAACAGGAACATTCGTCATTGCATCATGTGCTTTTTTTTGGTTCAAAATCTGTATAAAAAATTGTCCTTAAATTACATGCCATACACCTCTTTGTACAAATCGGAGGCTATCCTTTTTTCGATGTAACTTTTCGCTATCGACTAAAGCCATCGGATAGGTCCATCAATCAAACGGAGCCTCTTTCTGGAATTCATTTTTATGAAACATGTCACGTCCGGCAATGTCTTGGAGTTGTTCACGTTTTGACACTTTATATGACATCTAAAGTGCGTCGGAAAGGTCTCCCAATGGGACCTCGATAACGGTCGAATCAGCTCGCCTGCCAAATGCGGTGCGGTGTAGATCAAAATATTTCCTGCCTAATTTCCTTGGAACTTATCAAATGAAATGTGCCAGGGATCTCGTATCCCTCTGATGATCCCTTGGCTACGAACACCACAAATATCAAATCCCAAAGCAGAAGAAGAAAGGATGCTGCAGGCCTTTAATAATAAATCACCTCGTTAAACCTACAGAGCAGCAATTGCGGAGGGCGGGTTGCCTGGTAAGGACGTCTCGTTTCGATTTTAATCCCGTTTCCCTGGTCACTAATTAACTTAAAGATTTTTATCGATGGTACGCAGCAAACACACAGGGTCCACTCCTACTAGTCTCGTACTTCGTCTTCTTCTTTGTTCTTCGCCCTTCGCACGGGATGGTGCACTAATGTCCACCACAACCTCCGGCACGCAAAGGATCGTAAAACCAAACCCCAAAAAAGCTCACCATTGGGGTGACTCCCTCGTTTTTTGGGGGATAGATTATCCCTCTTAACCAAGTGCCATTAAGGTTCGTGATTAGGATTCATTGCGTTGCGATCGAAATAAATTCAATCTCATAAGTACGCTCCTCCTGCCAGCCCCCAGGATGCACTCTAAATCCTTTTTTCTCCCCGGGTATATCGCTCGTATTTTGCATGACCCCTAACGGATACCACCTGGGGAAAATGGTCAAATTCAAATCTAACAACAACCGACACCGACACTATCTACCTCCGGCTAGACAGCACCCGGCGGGACCTTCACATTCACACCTGTGGGTTTTTAGTTCAACATCAACCCCCCGGCCAGCCGAGTGTGGTGAGTCAGGTGGGCAATAAATATTCGCCAATTTATGGCACCAGTACCAGCAGTCGGGGTGCCACAACAGTTTAGAGGGAATTTTGGCTTGATTTGTCGGTTTCAGAGGCAAAGGCATGAGTCGGCGAGAAAAGGGTATCAGCACGGAATCGGATTACATCATCAAACGACTATTACTCTGGTCGCTAGCTGGGCGTTACATTTTTAATCTGGCTCCATGAATCAAAACAGGGCCAGTCCAGTACCGGTACGTGTTGGCAAAGAATTTTAAATTTATTGTCCAGGCCAGGATACAGCCTGATAAGGTTGAGTGATTTTTTTATTACTTTCATTTAATGTCTCTTGTCGGAAAAGATTTCCAGCGCCAAATCCGTTTCACATTTTCCAAATACCTATTGCAATTCCAGGAAAATGATCTTCCTAGATCGCCAGATTGCTGTGTCTTCTCTTACCAAAGGAAAACTAATTCAATTTACATTCAAAATCAGTCCTCTGCGCTGTCATTTGCTTTACGTGCGCAATTCCGTGTCGTTGTGGGGAAAGACGTTTTTTCCGATTTTATTCGGAAATTGAGCGATGGTTTCCAATCGATGAAATATTCAGGGAATCCAAATGAAAAATGTCATTCAAAACTGTCGAGTATCCACGCCACCGGTAGGCGGTGTAAGGAACAAGGACGGGGCATAAGTTTTACAATTTCAAAGAAAAAACTTCCATTTCCCGACTGATCAGCAACAGCAACCGTGGAGCACCGTGGCCAAGAGCATGAGAAATTGATAGTTAATCAGGGTAATGGTGAGTGAAGGGAAAGTTGAACAGGTTTCCGGTGGTTCTTTTTTGGCGTAAGATGGGCTACATTTTTTTTTATTTTAATTGAAATATAAATTGGATCTCCGGTCTAGAATCTAGGAATATGTTTGTAATTTGCTGCTTATCAGTGACGTGAAATTTTGAATGCTGTACCAAATAAACAGATTCGCATTCAGCTCGTTATCATAAATACTTCAATTCTTTATGCAACTACGGTGCACTGTACCTGTACACAGCAAACAGTTTACCAATGCTCTCAAATCCCCCAAAAACCTCTGCAATTTATGGCACATCGATGAAGCGTTGGTGTAATGTGACCTACAAAGCTAATATTGGTCGTTGGCCCATTTTAGTGTCCAACCAGCGAGCAGAAACCACTGCCCTCACGCCCGAGGTATCATTAAACCTAACAGACGCACCGCATGTGTACCGTGGCGCCAACGGCACACATTTCGTCAAAAAGCTATACGAACGTGCACTGACGAACGAATGTCACACGCAACTAGCACGTCCTTAGCAACAGCATCAACAAACAGCCACTGGCGTGTCCGTTTGGTACCGCTCGTAGCACAGCACTCACGGGTTTGTGGTTGTTGTTGTGGCAGGACACCATAACAATATCCCTCAACTGCAGCCCGCAACGGTACAAAGCGAAGCTTCCAGACGACAACGACGACGATGATGACGATTTCACAAAGAAATTTTCACGCCATTAGTATTGCGCTAGTGTGGTGTGTTCCTTTCGGTGGTTTCGGGACCGCTCGCCCTGCCCATGGTCTGAGTGTCTGAGTGTACCGTCTGCAAAACCAAACCATATTAGTGCTCGTTCGTGTTGCACGAATGTTACACCTCCGCACCTCCGTCTAGGATATTATCTGAACGAAACGGAACGCTCGCACACCACCACCCGGTCCCGGATGACCTAGTTGGGCTCGGGCAAAGGAATCGTCACGGGATGGAGTAACCTGATTACCGAGTTCGTGCTGATGACTGCTCCTTTATCCGTCTTACGGCGATACTCAAACAATGGCGCCACCAAACATGCCAAAACCATTTCATGCGTATACAACGAAGCGTTTGAATTCCAAAGAAAGAAGCTAATACACAATTGTTGTACACCTTTGTTAAAATGTTTCAAATTATGTTTAAAATTAATTGACTAAGAGACATATTCCCTAGAGTAGCAGTGACAGCGATGAACCGCAGCGTAATAACTTGTAGTGTAGCATGTAGCTCAATTTCTTGTTTTTTCCCCAGTTTTTTGTTTGTAACAATAATTAACCAAATCAAACATACGTGAGCCTTTAGTTTTACGTCGTGCTAATCGTGCCCGTTGTTCATTCCGTTTGCTAACCCGCTCTGTTCTTCAGCATTGTAAAATCTGTTACTATTAGCTTTGTAAACTTAAAACTACAGCTTTTCTAAACAAATTTTTTTCCATTTCGGAGCTGCGCATTACAAAGATTATGGGCTGCTTCTGATGCTTTCTTGCTAGTACTTCCGTTCTTACATCGCTCCTATCGCTTCTCCGCTTGTTTTTCCATTACTTTTGTGATACGGAAAGATTCCTTCTTTTCGAATTCGAAGAAGAGGAGCGAAAAAAGAAAATGCAAATCGAAATACGATGCACGATCAATCACACACCCCCACGCCTTCACTTACCCTTCGTCATTGCTCTCTGTCTCTCTCTCTCACTCCGCTTCCCCTGCCAACATCAAAAAGGTTCATCCCTGCGGACGTTACCGTCACAACACGGTGGTCTTCATTCTGGCCAAGGAGTATAATCTGAAAAATCTGCGCACCATCCACCGGCTGGATCGGCTTACGTCTGGGTTGCTACTGTTCGGCCGCAGCCCCAAAAAGGCCCGCCAGATGGAACACCAGATCCGGAACCGGCAGGTGCAGAAGGAGTACATCTGTCGGGTGGAAGGTGAATTCCCAGAGTAAGTAGCACACACGCATCGTGGGGTGGGGGGGAGGGGAGCTTTGTTAAGATAAGGTAACAGTCTCTAGCACCAACACATATCCCGGGGTGTATCCGGGCTGAACACGAAATGATATGAATGGGACCCTTAGCCGGTGCCCAATACTTTTCGTTTGTTTTCGAAAGATGCAAATTGATTACTCGGGCGGGTCCTCACTGCTTAACACTTATGCTGGTGGCGAGCATCCAGCATCTAATCGGCTTTTGCGAAAACAGTTTTCTTCAAGCCGGGGAGAGAGTGCCCTTTCGTTGGTGATTAAATTGAAAGCGGATCAACTGCTTTTTAGGATTTTTTATTTGTTTTTTTTGGGGGATTTTCCAATTCGAAATGAAAATTGAATGTTATGTGAGCTTAAATGGAGTTCCGAAAAGCCTTGACATGACATGAAGCTGCTTCCGGTCTGTTGCAAAGCTAATCCATTTGCAACTCGTGGTTGAACCGAGTTCACTGCACTAGATACAAACAAAGAGAGAACCACCAGCACCATCTTGCCGGTCGGATGGTTTGTCAATCCATGTCCTGCCATAAGCCCGACCCAGTAATTAAATAAACCCGATAAAAATCCAATTCATGTTGCCTTTAATTGAATCCAAACCCCCCCCGTTTCTAGTACATGACCAAGATGCCACACCAGTAATGGTAATAAAATTATGTTACTGTTTCCCCCGAATTCCCCGGAAGCTGTGGATGGAAAGCGGAGAAAAGAAAATGATCTCCCACCGTGTGATCCCCTTCGGAAGTTTGTCAGCTTATAAGGATTCCAATTATTCGAGTCCAGTGGGCCGCTGGCAGTGGCGTTGCGGTGGTTCCGGGTGGTGCACTGCAACTGAAACTGACTCGCAGGGTGGGGTGCGCTGTTAACACGAAGGCATCGCACCACCATTAGCGCGAGAGTAGCAAGCCATGGGCAACAGTGGGCACCGCCTGCTGGTTGGCAAGCGTAGCAGTTGCTACGCTTCAACGACCGAAACCAACGCTAATGGATGCTGGCGAGCCAGGCCTCATGGATGTGGCCTCTCGATGGGTGGCCGGGCGCCATGTTTGCATCGAGAGGAGGAGGAGGAGGAGGATCGAGGACAATGATTTGCCGGATCCCGTGTGGGGAAATCGCGTTGCTTCTCCTTCTTTTCTTTCTTTTTTTTTGGGGGGAAATGCGGAATGATCCAGCGAAAATGGTGCCATCGAGTGGTCGGACATTACGAAAGAAGAAAGCGGATCGGTTCATGTCAAACTTGTGTTCAGAAACATGAGAAATCGTCCTGATCGTTTTCGTTGCTCTCGAAATGAGCGCTGATGGCGCCCAGCATGTTCCGAAGGACAATACCGATAAACGATGACACAGTAACGGATCCGGAGGGAACACAACGGTTGAGCTTTGTGTATAGAGGCCGCTTGGGGAGATAGCTGGACGGAATTTGATTTAGTTTCAGTTTGACTTGGACTCTCTGGCCGCATATGCCCTAATACTGTGCTTCGTTCCCTTTCCCCAGTGGCGTCATTGAGTGCAAGGAACCGATCGAGGTGGTGAGCTACAAGATTGGTGTCTGCAAGGTTTCACCCAAGGGAAAGGAATGTACGACCACGTTCCAGAAGCTCGGTTTCAACGGTAGCAGCAGTGTGGTACTCTGCAAACCCCTCACCGGTCGTATGCATCAGATTCGGGTGCATCTACAGTATCTCGGTAAGGGAATCAAGCACACATGCACGTCCTGCTGGATGGGTTCGTCTATTCTCGGTTTCGTACTTCCGCTCCGCTCCGCAGGTTACCCGGTCGTGAACGATCCACTGTACAACCACGAGGTGTTTGGTCCGGCGAAGGGACGCGGCGGTGACATCGGTGGCAAGAGTGACGACCAGCTGGTGAAGGATCTGATCAACATTCACAATGCGGAAAATTGGCTCGGCATCGATGGTGATTCGGATTTGTCCATGTTTAAGCCGATGAAAAACGATCTGGACGACGTCAAAGGTACGTTACACGCGGCTCGATCGGTTGCGTTAATCATATCTGACTCCCGGTTTCCGTTTTTCCGTTCTCCCCAGGTCAACTCCTTTCGGACGATGATTCGGAGAGTGTGTCCCGTGAGGCATCACCGTGCTCGGAAAGCCCCCGACCGGTATCGCTGGGCAGCGAAAGCCCGCATGAGAACCTGTGCAGCTCGATGCTCATGTCCGGTGCAATGAGCACGGTTAGCGGTCCCGGTGTTGTCGTCGGTGTCGGTACGAACAGCAGTGCGGGAGTGGGAGCGACCGTCGTCAGTGCTGTCAGTGGCACCAACACCGCCATCCTTGCCAGTCGCATACAGTCGCAGAAGGTAATTAATGCACGTGCAACCCCCCCTAACAACGCTTACAGAACTTTGTCGTCGATGGTTCCTAGAACCTAAGCAACCACTTGACTGATTGTGAAACGATGTGCTTCACTCGACTAGGTTGCGTCTGCCAATTCCGAAACTCTGGCATCTCTAATGTGACTATAGCACATTTGGCATGTCAATGGTTCTGAACACAGCGCAACAAAAAAAAAACAAATGCCATCAACTGCACGAGAGCAGCAGCAGAAAAACCAAAGTCCATCTGCAAAACATTCAACGTTAATAAGCCAAACATTGGTTCATCCGGCGACGGCGGCGACGGCAGCGAAATCTGCTTCTTGTCCTTGCTCTTGTTGCACCAAGGGCAACGCCACTTCTCGAGGGGGCAACGCACCAACTTTCCCAAGTGGCAGTTGACGGTACCGCGCTGCTCATTTAATTTTAAATAATCATACCAATTCGGTCGTTCTTGAAGGTTCATTAAAAACTTTTTCCACCGGCTCTGCTCGCCGACGCCACTTGTTAGAAACCGCCGATGATAGTGATCACACCGTAGTTGGGATGGAGAACGCGGGCGCTTTCAGTACACAAACCGTACCAAAGCGAACGGAGAACCGAATGCCACCTTTTTAAGATATCGTTCGCACTCGACGGCGAGTGTTCGCGGGGCCTTCCCTTAAACGAGCCTGCATCATGCAAAAGAAATGTGTTTTCTAACGAACACGCGGATTGCGTTTCGCATTTTGTCGGAATAGATTCAGATGAAATGACTATTCCCAGGGAAGTTTC
>NC_064877.1:81165646-81180646 GCF_943734665.1 Anopheles aquasalis
TTCCCCCGTGAAATGCTCGCCTTGTAGCGCATGCAAAGCAAAACTTCTCCTGGGACATTTCAATATCACATATGCACAAACACGCCCTCCCTCCCCTTCTGTCCCTAATGTGTTCGCTTGACGGCGATGGAGGGCTCTCTTGCAGCGGCGATGGAGGGCTGAGTGGCCACTGTCCTGGCACGAAAAGTGGAGAAAAATAAATTGCTTTAATCATTGGGCCGGGTCTGGGGTTTTTTTTTGTGTTTGTGAGAAATCCACAATGATAATTTTAATCTCCCATTTACATTCCCCCCCCCCCCCCCCCCTCGAGGATAATGCGCGATCACGAGTGTCGTGTGGTTTTCTCGTGTCGCCTCCAATGAGTAAATGAGCTTCAAGGGGGGGGACGAAGGACAACCAAATGGCACCCCACGCCAATTGCGTGCTACCATCGGTGGTGGCCTGGCATGACGTGCACGTTCGGTTGTACATATGTGTGACCAGTGTGACCACTGGCCCCCCAGAAGACTTGTGTCCTCGTGAGCTTCGAAACTGTCCGTTCATCGTCGCCTTGGTGGCGGTGGCAGGCACCACAAATCCATCACGGGGGGACCACCGGATTCTCGAAATCCGGCCCTCCGGCAAATGGTGTGCAACGGTAGGATTTTCCTTCCATTTTCTTTTTTTTTTTTCTCCATTCCCTAACCGGTCACATCCATGGGCCCCATGACACTTTCCCTGAGCGCGCGCGTGCTTAATGGGTACCCTGTAAACGATTGCCATAAAACGGTTATAAGCCGTCGCAATGCCACAGGAAATTATCATTTCCACCCGGCGCGCGCTGTAAAGCACACTGACCATGTGTGTATGTGTGTGTGTGTCTGGATTGTGGGAGGGTGAGTAGGGGAGGTCTGGAGAGAAAATCCGGGTCCCTCGTACGAGTAAAGCACTGGATCATTTTGACGATTGTTGTTCTCTCACTGCCGCTGGCCCCTTTTTTCTCTGGTCCATTGTTTTCTCTCTCTCTCTCTCTCTCTCTCTCTCTCTCTCTCTCTCTCTCTCTCTCTCTCTCTCTCTCCCTCTTTGCTGTTGTTGTGTGCCATTTTATGGAAACAGAGTTTCGGTGGAGGCGCATGGTAGGAAATGAAATTTCATTTCGAAAAAAAAATGAAGGCAGCATTTGAGTGGCTTTTCGGTGAATATTTTTGCTAGTGATGGGTGCCACTGGCGTCGAGTAGCTTCAGGTGTAATCCTCATAATTTGGATAGGATATGGCCTCAACTTGTTTAAGATATTGTCGTATTATACCGGATTCATTTTAAAAAGACCGTCACATAATTGGGGTTTCCCGAAGGGGGGGCGGTGAGGTGCTAATTGAAGCTTACACGCAGTTATTGCACGCACTAGTGTTGATGATATGTTTATTTTGTTTTGTGTTTTTTTTTTTCTCCATTCCAGGGTCCTGGCTGGGAGTACGAAACTGAGCTGCCGGAATGGGCTCGCGTCGATTGGCGTGATACGGATTTCGAGTAAGCGCCTCGTCAACGATCAGGCAACCCGTAAATCTGGCACATCGCACCTCAAAACCCAGACCAACAAACCAGAGCAGAGAGTGTGTTCGTGATGCGATCCGCTTTACGTTACGTTTTCGTAAGTTTCGTAAACCATTTGTAGATGTGACCGAGTGACAAGGGAACAATAATTTGTTTCTTACCGTAACCAAATATCACGAAAAAGAAAAGACATAAAAGTGGCGACGCAACACGCGTCGGCAAGTCGGCAAGCAAACGTTTAATGTAAATTGTACAGATTTATTGTTGACTTAAAGGAAAGGCGGTGGGAAGAAGGGTTTTGAGAATGACGAACGAAACCGCAAAAAAAAGAACTCAATATTCAACATAGACCAGTGAGAGATCAATACCAAACTTATTATTATAACTAAACTATGATTACCGTGGTACAGCAACAGCTTCCGGAATGCGGCAAAATCGTTTTCAACATTAAAAAAAAAGGTCTAACCTAGTTGAGGGAGAGACTAGAACCGAGCAGCACCATACGTTGGTAAATTCATTCGCATATTCGTTCAGGTTTTGTAATGTCCTTTCATACTTTAATCAGAACACACGTCCTACCCTTTTTCATACCACGAATATACTAAACGAGCTAAAGCTCTTAAATATGTTCACTAAAGCTAAGGCGCTGGTTAGTTTCGCTGGTAAGAGAGGCGTCTTTCTACACAAAAACACCTTACCAGTGAGCTAAACGCCGATAAGTCTCGATGAAAGTAGAGTTCAATCACAGAACCGTGCTTCTTTTCTTTATCTTGATACAGAAGTAACGAAGCTGAATTCGAATCAGATCCCACTGAGTAGCGCCACTTTAATCTAATCCCGAACCTGCATAATCTTTTGGCCATTTCCCTCACTCCCCCCCCCCCCCCCCAAAACCCCGTCATTAATTAAGTAAGTCACTGTAAATCTTGCCTTTTGTTTGCCTTTGGAACCGAGGTTGGATTTGTTTCGCATCACAGTATCGGTATCCGTTCGGTGAAACGTAACTTTGTTATTCTCTTTGTTCATTATTGTACACATTGAAATCGGCTCATCCGCTTGTGGGCATTAGAATTTGAAAATGAATAAAATATATCCACCCCAAAGGCGCTGCAGATGCCCCTGAAGGGGTGGGGAAAGCTGCGCTCAACATTAATCGTTGATCAATCGATGGCCAGAAGCAGAACGAATAGACAATACAGCAACGACGGTATCGTGCCGTTTGCGGCAAAAGAGAGTGTATAAACACTGGGGCATTACTGTTAATAAGTTATTGATACATTTTCCTCCCTCCACCTCTTCCTCTGCACAAGTAAACTCTCTATACCAAAACCGATAATAGCAAACCGTTTAACACTTTGTTACGTTTCAGCACGAGCTGCTTCGATACTTTAGATGCCTAACTAGCGTACCGGAGAGCGGAACAGGATTTCGTTCTGCAAGACACAGCTAGGGGGGTAATAGTAGCGAGAGGCTAGTTTAAGCAACTATTAGAGCAACATTAAGAATAAGAACCTGTGTGCAACCTTCTTGAAGCATAAGGAGAAACAAAAAGACGAATAGCTTCCGTAATGCAAATGCTCTTGATAACGCGCAGAGGAAACTTTTAATCAATCAAGATCGCAACGCCAGTGGCATGTTTTATGAACCGCTACTCACCACAATGGCCACGATATCACAAGTTACAATATTATTCTGTATTGTTGTGTTTGTGCTGTTTCGTTGTTCTTAATGTGTTCTTTGCTTTAAAGCATTTTCTCTTCCGTCGAACGAAGACCGTCAAATGAATGAGCATCATTAAATCAATCTCCCGGCAAACTTTGGCCACCTTGAGGCTTGGCTTTGGTTTTTCTACCTAGTCCCCTGGCACCCAGTCCGCTGGCACCTTTACCGAGCGCGGTTGCGTGCTTACCCTAAAGTAATTGCTCGCTCATACCGGCGCACTAGCTTCGGGTACCATCTGGGAGCGAATTGCGAATGGAAAGGACATGGAATTAAAACGTAAATAAAAGCTCCCGCTCGCTCTCCATTCCCTCCAGTGTTGTGGTGGTGTGGTAAGGCGGTCGAGAACGAATAACATATGTTGCTAGCCCTCCCTGGGCAGCAGGAAGTTCTCCTCCAGAAATCGGGCGAGCGTAAACAAAACTTTTTGTCAGTCTTTTCGAGGGAGATACATGCGGGGGCACCGGGCACAACGCTACACACGCTAGTGCTGCCGATGGAGAAAATTAACTTTTTCCCTTCGCCCCAATGGCGGAAAGAGAGCCGCGCAGCAGGCGTGGTGTTTAGACGTGGAATGGATGCGATGTAAGGAAACTTTTTCACTCGGCTATTTGCGAGTTCGATTGCCTTTCAAATGAAAAGCGGAACGGGAAAACAACGTGCACAACAGCAGCAACGACGACGACATAAGGAAACAGGAAATGGAGCAAGTGCTTTGGTGTGACTGTAAGAACCCCGGGGGAGGGGCCATTGGAACCTGGGGGAGAATCGGGTACTTTTACGTTTGTGAGTGTTTTTCATGTGTGTGTTTGTGTGTCTGTGTCTATTTGGAGTGCTCCGTTTGTGTGGCTTTCGATTGCATTAAAAATATTCCAATCGAGCACTCTCTCTCTCCTTCTCTCTCTCTCTCCTTCTATCTCTCTCTATCTGTATCTTTGGGGGCCAGCTACAAGCTCGGCAACACAGGGAATGTAGATGGTATGCTCACGGCAAATGAAGCGTGAGACCGGAAAAAGACAAAACTTCATTTGAGAAATGAAGAAACTCGGTGTAAAGAGGAAGCAAGGGAATGGCTATGAAATAGTGACAATTCGCGGCTGTAGACTGTGGCAAGTCGCACCGCAAATCGTGAGCGTAACATTTCTATCTGGTCGATTTGGCCGATTAGCAGCAGCAGAAATGGAGGCGCCTCAAATGGAGGCGCCATGGGCAACGTTAAAACGCGACAGCGCACGTGTCTTGTCATGCATTTTTTCCTCAATCAGACATTATATTTAAAATGGATAGAAAGTGTTTAATCCTACCCACACTTGCCCGGCCCCTTTGGTGGACTGTCCACGATCGCGGTCTGTTGCCTGTTGCACCAGGATAAGTGCTCGCTCGCCCCGAAGGGGTCGTCGCGCGACAAAGTAAACGACAAAAGACACATTTTTTCTTAATCTTTTAAACGTTAATTTTCCTTTACTATGCATTAGTGTACACTTCTATTAGTGGTTATTTAAAATCGTAAAACAAACAACTTCCTCAAAAAAAAAACAACAACAACAACATTAAACTATTGAAGTTACTCTTTCTATCGTTTTTTGTTTTTTAAAAATTGCAATTCGTTGTCTTCGCACTTTGAAGTCCGCGTGTTCTGCGTGTTAAATGGTTAGTGTCGCTAATTTCGTTCATGTTGTCTTCTGTTCGTCTTCTGTTCTTTCCGTTTCTCGTCTGCGTATCAACTATGTGGCGTGTGAGATTCGTCCGTGTTATGTATGTTCGAACCAGGAACCAACTAGCTCTTACCGTTGTTTTAAGTTCGTTAGACCTATGTTTTATCCGCGCAGTTTAGTTATTTCTTTATGAGTTTAGATTTTAGATGCGCTTTATCGTTTGCGCTTTAGCGAAGGCGTTGCGTACAGTTTATCACGGATTTATGATTTGTATTCATCGTATATCACCTCCCACTACTCCATGTTAGTTCATATCGAAAAGGGACAAGCTTCTATTATCTACTCGATGGATAAGTTTAATATTATTTGTTAGTTTGTAAGCTGTTTTACTCCCAGTTACGTTCGTCTTTATTTTCGTTCCAATTTTCCTCCTCATTTTTCTTTCTCTACTCCGTTCTTTCTTTCTTCATTACCGCTATCCGTGCCACAGTTAGCTCTAATTTATGTGACTTTATGTATCTTAAGTTATGTAATGTTTCGTAAACTTTGTAATTTCGTTGTTCATCAATAAACGTACACAAACCAACGACCCGTATCGCTTGCCCTCACACCATACAACCAAGAAAGATGACTCGACCCCCGGCCCCCTTGTATGGCCTACACGTTCCTATTAATCCTACCAGCCCGCAATCCTGTTCCTCTCTCTCTCTCTCTCTCTCTCTGCCCATCGAACGTGGAGGGACGCCAAAGATCGAAAGATTCTCACGCCACAGCTAAGAAGAGACTATGGGCTGTGGAATTTTCAATTAACCATTCCACTGGTTCCACAGTCCCCTCCACTCCCTCCCGCAAGGATTCCGCCAACGGCTTCTTATTCGTCCCCATTTTCGGGGAAGTTTGGCGTGTGGAGTGATTGGATTGGCTTAATTTTGTGTGTCCCTTCGTGTCTTTTCGCCTTCTCCTAGCTGGCTGGCTAGCTTCCTGCCACCAGATTGGGGCTGCAGAAACCAACGGACGGACGGACGGATGGACGGACGCAACAACAATCAACCGATGGCCAATCGAATCGGGGCAAATTTTGCTGTTTGCTCATCGGCCCATCTGCCGCGCGGTTACTACCGGCCATCGGCCATGATTCTGCTGACATCCCGAAATTCTTTCCTCAATTATTCAATTATCGAACCTTCGGCCCTTCCTTGTAAGGAGGATGTTAGAGCCGCGCTTGGCTGTCTTGCGGCGCATAGCTCCCGGTTGTTGGTTGTGATGTTTGTCCCTCTTTTGGTTTTACGCTTTCTTTCCAGCCGAACTCCATTAGCTCACGCGCTGCGCCTTTTTTTTCGCGTATCGATCGCGGTTCTGCGAGGGGATAATCTTGCTCAGCCGAACAGTGAAGCTCGCCTTGGCTCCCATTCCCAAACCCGAAGTGCATTTTGCGCTTATCCAGCTCAAAATGTTGAAATGGAGGTGAGTGAGAGTAGCAAAGCTAATTGTTTGCCGCACTTTTATGAACTTTCGAAGCGGTTGCGGCGGAAAACCAACAGCCAACCACGGACCGGAAATCCGTTTCCGGAGAGCAATCGTAGATTGTGTTGAGGCCAAAAATGTCAACGACTGCGACCTTTCTTCCCCTTTCCTTTTGACACCACCTTCACCAAAGGCCCAGGGACGAAGGGTGAAGGTTTGTTTGTGTTTGTCCATCCCGGCGAAAGACACTTCTCCGAGTTCCTACCGCAAGAGGCCGTTCATTTCATTCCGACCATGCCAGCGACCTTCCGCGCACCAGACCAGCAGCCGTTGTCTGCAATATCGAAATTGTCACCATCGTACCGCCGCACAGGAAATTGAAAAGTGATTATCATCAGCAACTGATGATAATGGCACGATGCGAGCGACGAAGGGTCGCGGATTGGTGGTCTGGTGGCTCCTCCTCGTCCCCTGGTCTCCTTTATGGGGAGGGGGGTTGAAAAAGGCGAGTCAAAAAGAAAAATGATCGCGTCAGGTTAGTGGAATCAAGACGCCTCAACTTTTATTATGAGATTGATTAATATTTGCTCAACGATGACGACGACGGCGACGACGACCTAACTTCCTTTCGATTTTCTTCTGTGGTGGGGGGGAGGCGGGGGTGTTTGGGAGGGAGACTAAAAATAACCAGCCCCCGCGCGGGGGGTAACCGCCAGCTGTCACTCGCAATCCCTAATTTGTGTTCGTTCTTTCTCGCGCTTTTGTTATCGGTTAATAGCTTTCCTGTACAGAGCATTGATACAGAGAGCGGTGGGTCCCAGGAAGGATGTGTAGGGTGGTACGAGGTGTCACTCGCGATTTAGAAGAAAAAGAGAGAGAGACAGGGAAAGGCAAGGTGGTATGCGAGTGAAACAGTTAATAAGAAGAATGAAAGAATGAAACGAACGAAACGAAAGAAAAAAACACACAAAATGAACTCGATCTGTGCCTTTTTTGTAGTGAAGCAGCAGAAGGTGGAGAGAAGAAAAAAAAATGAAAAAAAAAGGAAATGGAATCCAGCAACAGTAGAAATCCGAAACTCGGCGCAAGGACCGACCGAATGGGATACGTGTCAATAGGAAGCGCTGCGAACGCTGAACTCATCCTCCTACATCCCCACAGTGCAAGAGTAGATAAGGTGGGGGATGGCTTTCGGGAGTGGAATCCGTTGTATCTGACCGACGGCTTCAACCTAATGGTTAAGCTTTAAGCTCACAATCCTGAATCAGATCTATCTGACCGAAGCGAAGGTTATGGCATTAAAGAGCGTTCTGGATGGAGTAATTAAGAAGATCGCAAGCATCCCTTATCCTTGGGGGGTGACTGTCAATGACCGACGCTTCTACGCAGAGTGCAACTAGTGGGAATGAGGAGTAAAAGTACGTTGGTCATGGTTCGTTCCGGATCACGTGGACAATATATGTATATGCGTGGATAAAAGTATGTATCTACTGGCCCAATTCTCTCCAAAAAAAAAACCAATGCTGTACATAGCGTGCCGGACGAATGAGAGAATTCCTACTAGAAAACATCGATCAAAATGGTCCAGCGAGCGAGCGGACAAGTGAGCCAAGAGCGTGTCACTCGCATATCCTCCTTTTCTCGTTCGCATTATTACTACTTCTCCGGTTCGCATATATTGCTTCGCTCACATTCACCCATTGCGCCACACCACATTTTAACTAAAGAGTACGAAACGGCATTTTTCTCTACTTTCGCGTCCTGTGGCGCATTTCATACGACATCCAAACTCCAATAAATCTCCGCATCATGGCCAGTGGCGTCAGTCGATAATAAGTAGATATAAGCATAGAGATCAGTCAGTAATCTCACGGTACACGGATTGATGCTGGATCAATCATGGAGGAGTCAAATCATGTAGCGTAGCGTATCCAGTTTGCTAACTAATGTTAATGCGCTATGAAGCGAGCGCTAGCGAGAGAGAAAGAGAGTGTGTTTGCAAACAAAAGAATTCACGCTTTCCTAATGTATGAGAGTGGGAGATAAGTTTCACTTTATGTGTTTTTTTTTAACTAAAGAAAAGGATCAGGAAGTGATGATCTTCGGTTAGCATATTTCTCCCGTTTGTTAACTGTTTCCATTTATCGTCCGTGTAGCGCACAATGTTAGTCATAAATCTGCCAAATAGAACCCCATTGATATAATTGGCAGAAAATTTATGAGTTCATTTGCATTTATCGGAAACATCCATAGGGCGGTAGTCTGATTTGCAGCGTAAATAAGAGCACCTTCCGACAGGAACATCCATCTCCATTAGTATCCGGATCATTTTGTGATTTTTTGTGCACTAGACGAAGATTTTGGGCATCTTGAACCGTCTGTATGGTCGATTATTCGATCGTTATCGTCATGAATCAAATTGCTTCGATTAGCTCTTTGCGTGGACCTCTGTTGAATGTAAAGTTTGTCGAAAACCATAGGAAACTTCATCAGCTATCCGAAAGGAGTGCTTACCGGATCTCAAAGTGTGATGTGCGAGTGCGTAAGCGTAGTGTGCAGTTGAAATGGGACAAAACCGTGAATTAAACAAAAATACAACAGAATAATCAAACAAGCTTTAACTGGAACTACACTGGAATGTGAGGGAATGTGTTCTAGCGATGCAAGAGTAATAAACCGTAGCACTTTCAGGAACTAGAACCAATAACTAACAGGCAGACAAAATAGGAAGGCACAAGGCGCAAGGAAGCAAACATCAAAAACACTGCATAACAATTATAACTACCTATGGTATTCAAGAAGAAGACAAAAATTCAAAAAAAAACGGCAAATCAAATATTCATTCATCGAGCTTTTTAATATAAAACAAACAAAAAACTAATGGATAAAACGGAAGAAAGTGAGTAAGCGCGATGGGGATAACGACCGCTAACCGGATAACGTAAAGCATTCCAGGAAGCACAGTGTGAAATGTACACGAAGAAAGAACCAACCAATAAGGCAGAACAACCGAACTACAACTGTAAGACAATGAAAACAGAATATCAAAACTGAATACGGAAGGATCAAAACGAGTACAGCAGAACAATTGTAGCTGCCCAGTTATTTAAAGCAAAAGAAGAACAGAGCATAAAAACACAAATTTTACAAAATTGTACCAAACTCCATCTAATAATAGCATCGCATTTCGAGCCGGCACGTTCGCTGACGTGGGTTTCCTCGTTAGCTCTCGTTACTGTGACTGTTCCGTTGCGGTACTTACGTTGGGCCGTGGTACAAAAGCGTAGATTCAGTAGTCACTTCTACTTCTACTTTCGCCAAAAAGGAAACCAACCGATCGATCAGTGGAACGGTGGTTAGTGGCATCCTGAGTGGCAGTGCTTGATCAGTCTCAATTCTGTGCTGGCAAACGAGGCGCGGTCGCTCTGGTAATATAGATGAATGCAAACCCTAAATGCTTCTAAGCCATTCTTTTTATCGTTGAATAATAGTTATGTTACAACAAAAGTAAAGAGAGAGAAAAAAACATAAATAAAATAAAACTTCTGTAGAATAGTTAAACTATCAAACGAATAAAAGGAATACTATTAACGCGTGGAGTGCTGCCGAGCAACATGATTTCGAAACCGCTACCGTAGGGCCGTTGGGAGTTGTTGGAAGCTCTATATTCAAAACTGTACATAGAACGAATGCGGAAGGCGTGTGTGCATATGAAGGGGGAAGGGAGGAGCGACGATGGCGCTGCTACTTGAATTGGTATAGAACACATTTAATTACACCACCTCCCTAACGTAGACGATAGTGCAGGCGTTGGGAAGGGTGGCAAGACGACGGTGGTTCAGCGGGGCGCTTGGAGAAGGGAAGTTTGAGGAAGTGGCCGTGCAGCAGTACCACAAACAAACAACGGACGGACATGTACTAATCGTAAAACAACTATTTTGTAACTTTTGGAAAATAACTCAAATAAAATAACATATCTGCACACGTGTGTTTTTCAACGGCGATTTTTAAAACCAATTTCCATTGTTGTAGCTCAGTTGGCGGTGCGAAATCCGCGCTCCAGGAGCCTTTGAACGATGATTTTCCGCTGTTTTCCGAAGTTTTCTCCAGGTTTGTGGTAAGAAATGGCGTCCTTTACATGCAGTGTGTGGTACCGAGAAGTGATTTGTTTTTTTTTGTTTCTTAATTGATTTGTTTTGCACGCATTTTCAGCACGTGCTCTGAAAACTGGAAACGAGGAAAGAAAATCCCGTGGCTTAGTGGAGTATACTACAAGATAATTCTTATGGCATTTTTTAGGTGTTCTATCATAAAAAGGTTTTCGAATCTGCATGCGGTATGCGCCCCGCATTCGGAGGGAATGAACATGATCGGATATTCGCAGGGAGGGATCCACGGTCGTGCCGTGCTCCAAACGTACCCGGACCATCAACATCTTCGAAGTCATTCTTCAATTCTACCACAGTACAGAGCGTGAGCATTGTAATCGCCAGCGATGACCACACGCATGAAGCATGATAACGGGGATTCCCAAGGCATTTGCAGCATCCATCAGCGCGTCGACAGTGAGCAATGGATTGCGGGCATCTTATCAAAGGTCAAAGGGCACGGTTATCATTGCAGACCGATTTGCGAAAAGAATTGTTCTCAATGTTTGAGATTTAGGTATATTCCTCAATACAGAACCGTTTTCTAACCGTTCGCTGATTCATATGAAGACTGATAGGCGAATTCAATGGAAAGGAAGAATAAATGAATAGCGACGATTAAAAAAAATAGTTCAATTTCTCGCATCTAATAAACCTTATCGCAGAGAATCCGCTCAGCGCTGCTCAGAATGTATGTTTTTGTTTTGTGTAAGAGAGGTGCTTTATGGATGATAAGCCTCACAGTGTAAGCTTCGGTATTTCAACAAACCAGCGCACAGCATGACTTATCAAACAGAATGTCTTTGTGTTAGTGCAAGTGGTCGAGAAGATAAACGGGATGTAAATCCTTCCATATATAGTACTCTCGGTTACGGACTCGAGTTGCTCTTGACAAAGTTTGATATTATATCAAGCAAACTGCAAAGAGTGGAAGATAAACTGCAACGAATGGAAGAGAAGCAGCAACGAATGGAAACCATGCAGCAGAGTATGAACGACAATCTAAAGAGTGTGGAAAGCAAGTTGTTGACGATAGAAAATAGTATTCAGAAACGTAGATCTATCTAATCGCACTTAATTTAAGCGAGGTTCACGACAACATCCAGGAACATGCATCCATACAAGGCGAAATAGTGGAAGCAATAATGAACCATCGATCAAGCCAAGAACAGAGCCAAAAAGAAATAATGACTGTGCTTCATAAATTGGAAAATCAAGTCGCGTTTAATTTACGTGAGGTTCACAATCGAGATCAGGAGGTGAATACAGCGCTTCATAAACTCGATAAAGAGATCGAGCATGAGCTGTATAAGCAATATAGTCAGCTTACATTTTCTTCGTGCAAAGATGTTCCTTCGAAAATCTCTGGTACATATCTGATCCGCGTGAAACGTGATAGTGAACCGTTTGAAGTGTATTGCGAACAGAAATCGTTCGGCGGTGGATGGATTGTGTTTCAGTACCGTTACGACGGATCACTGGAGTTTTATCGTGGATGGCATGAGTTTCACGACGGTTTTGGTGATTTAAACAAAGAGTTTTGGTTGGGTCTTGAGAAGGTTCACCAGATAACAAGTGCCCGTAAGCATGAATTGGTTGTAGAGTTGAAAGACTTTAACGGAACTTACAAATATGCGCGGTATGATGCATTCGAGATAGGAAGTGAGAGTGAGCAATACAACTTGAAGGATATCGGAAAGTATAGTGGCACTGCAGGTGATGAAATGTCCAATTATAAGGGTAGGAAGATCTCAACCAAACATCATGATAATGCTGAGAACAGCATGGGGCATTGTGCTCAGCGCCATGAAGGTGCATGGTGGCACTGGTATTGTAACCTCGCGAATCTGAACGGGCAATACATGGATGTTGAATACGAAGGATCAGGGGCTTTCTATTATTTCGATGGCTCTTTCGATCAAAGATTGCGTTATTCAAGAATGATGATCCGCGAGAAGGAATAGCGTTTCTAGTCGGATCAATGGTGCAGTGAATTGAATGAAAAATCAACAATACCGAATCGAAACAAAATAAAAAGAATTTTTTCAAAAACAATCGAGAAAAAGTCTTTTACATGAGGAAGATGTTTGCTTCCCACACCCCAAACCCAAAGTTCATCCGAAACACCATTCCAGAGGTGAAGTATAAAGAAAGAAACTCGGAAAGAACACAATAAATAGATGCCCTGGGCGAATCTCGCGCCGAGCGTTTGCGGATTCCCCTTTTTCAACCGCGTGATATAACGAGCCACGATGCGGGACACGACGACGCGGAGCGCTTTTCAGGATGTTATCGACGGGAACGATCATCTTCAGAGCATAGGTGGTTCGTCCTAAATCGAGTGTTCGCCATCAAAGAGAAACCCAGCACCTCCGGAAGTCCGTTAGAAACTCGCCCACTTTATTTTTGAATCTAAGGCACAGTGGGCGTGCGGTGTGCCACAGGTGGTCAACATTTTTCGAACCGTGGTGAAGCAGCGAACGCGGTGCCATATATCGGCCACGAATGACAGTAAAATGCAGCATTATGTGTGTACCGGTCAGCATAAAGCATTTTGTTTTCTAAAGAAGCTGTATGCTGGTGTGTTTAAAGTTTTTTTTTGGCGATTCACTGTAATCAAATTCCACGGACGCCATTTTCCAAAAAAGAGAGAAGAATCACAAAAGAGGCAAAAGGCAAAAACGGCTGTCTCGCGCGTGCAGATTCGCGAAATACGGCTGTAAATCGACGGTGTTTGTGGGAAAGGTGTGATTCACGCTCGAAAACCGTGTCCGTGCAGCACCGGTCAAGTGTTATGTTTCGTGTGGCGTGAACGCTTCGGCGTGTATTTCGCATCGCAGAGTGCAGCAGCAGCAGCAGCAGCAGCATCATCATCATCATCCCGTCATCACCATCATCATCATCATCATCATCACCATCATCACCATCATTGTGTCGTCAAAAAGTGCTGCCTTGCGTATCGGTCAAAGGAAGCAACGCTTCGGCGGAATGGAAAATCCGCGGCAGCTGCGATAATCCCGAAGCAGGTCTGTGCTCCAGAGTCCTCCAGCGCCGCGCCGCGCCGCGCCACTCCGCTCTTCTCGGACGCCGCGGCAGCCTCTCCGTCGCCGTCAATGCGTGGCTCGGCTGGAACGTGTGAAAGTGAGTGCATTTGGTGGTTCGAGCGGTGGGGTCACCAATAACCCACGCTACTTCGGTGCAACGAAGAGGAAATAATATTTTGGTTCGCTGACCTCTGCCGCACACACGCCGCCACGCACGGTTTCGCGCGTCCTTGCGAAGGAGAGTGAAAATTTAAGAACCAAAATTCAACAGCCACGCATCCGTGGCACGGTAGTGGTAGGGTGAGCCCGAAATTCCGTTCCCCTGCCCCACACCTCCCCCCGTTGAACATCTGTCGTGTGAGGGAGTGTGGTGAAGGGGGGAACACCCCGCAATTCGGTCTGGTCAAGTGACAGTCGCCTCGCTTCTTATTTGGGGAGCGCTTCTTTTTTTTTTTTGCTTCTTATTCTCTTCTCATCGTCGCAGTTTCCCGCTATTCCACTTTCTTCCGATCTGACCGCCGCGCCGCGTCGCCGACAAGCCAGCATTCAAAATCCAAACGTGTACATTGCACGGGAAAGTGGGCTGAAGGCAAGAAGCCACCGTGAATTTTGTGCGTGCATTGACGGGCGCAAAAAAGGCGAAAAATAGAAGAAAAGGCTCCTTGCCGCCAAGGGGCGCGCGTCTGTGTTTGGTGGTGCTCTGCACGGAAGGAAAATTTATCCACCTAATCCATCATCGCACTTCACCCATCATCCTTTATTGTGGATTGTGCTTTCTGGTCCTTCGTCGTTGTCGTCATCGGCGTCGTGCCAGCTTGACCCGCTTCGCACCAGAAAACCGTTGCTCCGCACGGTTTATCGCTGAAATCAAACTGGATCATGTAGTAGTAGGCGCTTTTGAGAGCATACGAGAAGGATCGAATTGAAATTTAGAAGAATTAGAAGCTAGTTAGATGTTGATAAAACTCAAAACGTTGCTCTAATTACAGGAACGATACAAATTAATGCATGCACCCCATCAAACGGTATCTCCACCGATCCCATGTAACGGTACAGCGGGCCGCCGTTGTGGGGCCGCCTTCCCTCGCTCCTACCTCCTTGGAAATCATTTTTCCGCGCTGCTATTGCACCGTTTGACAGCTCCAGCTTTTCTTTGTTGTGCCTCGCAGACAGACTAGGAGGCTGAGAAAATCGCACGTCTCGTGTGGCGAGAGAGCGCGAGAGGACGCGCCAAGGATCATGAATGAAACACGAAGGAGCGCAGTAGAGTAGGCTTTGTGAAAACTTGCGGTTAGCTTCGAGAGGCAGCCGACTCTTCTCCGACGCCCGCTTACCCTGTCTGTCTATCCTACGGGGGCGACGTCAAAAGAACGCGCCAACTTTTATTCGGAGCCGCTTTTCCGGAAGCGAACGCGGTATCGTTTTCCAGGATATGTGA
>NC_064877.1:81198146-81220646 GCF_943734665.1 Anopheles aquasalis
GAGAGGAAGAGACGACCATAATCATCATCGGGAGGGTGATAATGAACGGCTTCTCCGGATCTTTCGCTGCACAAAAAGGCTGGGAACTGCGTGGCTGTACCGAGAGGGTGCTCCTCGCCCCCCCTGGTGGACTCTGTTACATAAATGTTCACTTTCATTTTGTGTCTTTTGTGGCCACGGGTTGGCTCAGGTGGTTGTGTGGTAAGGTGAAGGCCGCATGCCGGATTCTGCATCTCGCGCCAGGGGACCGTTTTGTGTGGTTCAGTTACGCTAGTCAGTCAGTCAGTAGGTTGGCCTCGGTCTAACATCCGAGGCACTGTTACCGGCGCTAGAGCGGAGTGGAGCGGGCAAAAACCGGTAGCCGGCCCGCTCGCCAGTGGTGGCGCCAGTCCCCTGGAACGCATGACGGATCGACTAATGCCCAATGTCTAATGATATGGCAGGATTAATGCTCTTTTTTTTCGACCACGGCGAAGAAAGGCCTCGATCCAGGACCCCCCGTTGCTCAAACACTCGAGGGACCAAAAATGCTAACCAACTATGCCATCAGCGTTTGCGTTTCGTTATCACCCCCCACCCAAAGAAACGGAGAAAACACCTCCATCAGCGAAGCTTCGCCTCCGTCCATAATCCTCCATCATGGTGCGCCTGGACGCAGCATCTCCCTAAGATTCCATTTTTCGGGGGCTTTTCAGGAGAACAAACAGCATTAGTACTGCATAAATTGGCAACAGCATCGATGGCCGGTAAGCAAACACAGAGGCCCGGTCCGGCCCGGACCTTTCGGGTCTTCCTAATGGAATCGCATTTATCGCGCTGGTCGATCGAATGGCTGGAACCGTATTGTCGATCAACGTGCTCGCGCAAGGTGTCAAACAGGTTAAGTAACGTCTAAATTACTAGCCTCTGTTGGCAGTCAACACGTTTCTTTCTGTTTTTTTTTTCTTTTTTGATAGAAAGAGGAACTGACGTCACACATTGAGGATGGACGATACGGCGCGGCGTACGATCGTGATCGTGGATGGATGGAGAGTGTGCGCTAATTGGAAAGCATCACCCGGATCGCAAGCAATCGAGCGATACAGAGGGAAATTTGTCACACATATGGGACCGGCAAGTCGGCAAGTGATCTTCTTTTGACCTGCGAGGTGATTACAACATGCAGCGACGCGTCTCGTAGCAGTGAATCACAAATTAAAGCTGATCGCAGTTCTGTCAACGACAGCGAGTGGACCACAAAAGTGGAAAAATGAGATCACGCCATTCCTGTTTGGCGCGCAAATCCATCTTGTTTTTTCGACCGATCCAAAGTCCCAATTTCCGAAACAAACACCAAACCGGATCACACCGGACCCCGCAGAGGGAATGCAAATGGGCAAATGGGATTTGGAAGGCGAGGTACAAAGCGAAAGGCGCCAACCAGCCAGCCAGCCAGCCAGCCAGCCAGCCAGGTGATCATGGCTCCAGAAATCTCCAAATCTCTTCCAGCCTCCGACATCCCATCCGACACACAATCGCGACGCGCGCTGAGCCACAGACGGAGGCGACCGTCCGCCCGATTACGCAACCCCGTTCCGTGCCACTCACGTGGTGGCCACCCCGCACCGTCACCACTACTGATTATGACATTTCTAAATCACATAACCTCACCACCATCACCTGCGCATGCCAACCATCTCCTTCCGCTCGCGACTCAAGGGTGCGGGGACGGGCGACAGGAAGCAAAGGGATGCTGAGGGAGGCCTGCCAGAGGAAGCAGAGCACTCTGCTTGGTGCTACGAAGATAAAGGCCAACGCCGCCGTGGCTGAAACGACAACGGATCGGTCAATCGGTCGCTGGCTCCACCACCATCATCATCATCACCGCCTGCTGCGGGGAAATGCTTGAAAAAAGCAAAAACAAAAAAAAACAAAATCTCTTAACCATCGTCATCGCCATCACCATCGTCATTGCAGGCAATTACTTGTGTGGTGTGGTTGTTGTTAATCTGCCTCTCTTTGCATAAAACAACCACGCCAACCGCCATGTTGGCCCGTGCTGGAAGCTACTGCGGCTCCTCGTGCTCGTGCTTGTGGCTCTTGCGGTGTGTAAGGGCTCCTGCCGGGGCTCAAGCTGTTGCCGATGATGCCTAACACACCGCAGTGACACATAAACGCAATCCGTGACAACGGAAGGGGGCAAGCAACTCCACTTTAATGCTTGGTTATGCGCTCGATCGAGCAGACGAGTGGTTTTGTGGTGTGCTCGCGCGAGCGCACATGATCATCGCGTGATGAAATACACTGGAGAAAAACAAGAGGAGGCGCGAAGTCCCAAGTGTCGCTAATGGTCGCGCCTTCGGTTGGTCGGTATATGGGTTTATGCTTTGCGCATCATCTCTAGGCTCGCGCTCATCGGCTTTACCGTGGAAGCATGGTGCGAAAATGGTGAGCCATACGGCAGCAAGCGCTGCGATAGGGTTTGGATTTCGATTTCGGAGAGGGCGGCAGCAGCAGTTTGGGAAAAGCTGCGCTGGTGATTCGCTTCTGGAAGAAAAGTTTGAAAACAAAACAATTTTAAATGTTTTCTGCACAATGCAATCTTGTGTATACGAGAGAGTAAATGAGTCACTAATTTCTATTGGTAGCTATACAGTGCTACAGTGATCGTGCACCATCGAAAAAGATGCTGAATTCACACAAGGCCTTCTACATATTTTATGCTCTTTCATCTTTTAATGTACGACTCACATGCATCGATGGATGTTTGTTCCAATTATCAGTAATGATTGATCTTGGGACCTATGGCACTTGTGGGATTGTAGTGCACGATCACCTTTTACATTCCAGCAGCATTTCATAACCTTGCGATCAGGCGAATGCGAGGGACCTTTAGGCAGCTGTTTGGCTTTGATCACTCACTCACCTGATGATCACTCATTCGTTTACTTATCGGGTGCTTAAGGCGGCGGGGGGGCATCGGTAATTTCTTACCAAAAAAAGGATCATTTTTCACGATTTTTTGTGGCGTAACCATTCAACTTTATTCTTTCAAATGAATGGCATATTAAATTACAACTTTTGAAGAATATTAAGTTCTATTTTGGGGAAGATTTAATAAAAACTTCATCCATGGCATCACATTTAAGGCAGCCGTGTCTTCCAAAAGATACTTTTTCCGGTGCCCATCGTAGCTGCGTGACGGGTTATCCGAAAAATACAAATCTATACTCGTTTGAAAGATTATAAGTTTATCCAGGTAACCCCGTTGAGTTTTTGCTTTCCTATTTTTCGATTTTTGGCAGATTTTTGAAATTGAAAAAGAGATGCTTTTTTGTCATTTTGCCTAAAAACACGGCTTTTAAAGATTTGTTTAAAACAAAAATATCAACAATTTTTATGAAATCTCGACGGCGCTACCTGGAAAAGAGTGTACAGATTGTGTGTTGAAAATTTCGAATCGATCGGTCCAGCAGTTTTTACGGTACGATGGGCACCGACTTTTAAGTAGCATGCTGCATGGAGCTTTGTATGAAACGCGGATTTCAAAAAATCGATAACTTGGTCAATTTTGCTCCGATTGATCTAAAAAAATTACACAGTATTTCTTAAAGATTCAGCAATCATGGAAAAATGTTAAAAATATGTGTCACAAAACAAAATTAAATACCGAAGCCCCCTTAAACCGACGAGTGGTCTTGATTTATTGTAGAAGACACCGAGTTCCATTGTAGTCCCTGTCGCAGCTTTCTAAACTGTGGAATAAATGTCCAGAAATTCCTTTATTCTGTACACAGATAGATCAGATCATTGCAGGCTCATGCTTCGCTGCTCTCTCTCATAGAATCTTTTCCTCGAACGCTACTAAGAGGATACCGCAGAAGTGAGAACCGGTACTACGATGGTGCTGTTTAGCTTTTCGATTGATCGTTCTTGGCAGTTTGCTTGAGTTGCTGGACTAAGGACCTTTTAAGCAGTTTAAAATGTTCGATCGATTACCTGCTTGAACCCTCGTGCAAATATTTTGTGTTCTGTCATTAATACTCTTGACTTTTGATCTTAACACTCACTCTAATTGGTTTAAAATATGTGATTTAAAGGTAAATTGTTCCATGAAACTAAAGGTATATGATCATCATTCGTTTAAAACGTTGCAGGTACATCGCAACTAATAGACAGGACAGGAAAGCAGCCACCAGCCCAGCTTTAGCACACAGAAGGTAAAACCTGGTGTGTGGGACAGCGATCGGGGTACAAAGGATCTTCCAACAGGTGGTTAATATCTCGGGGTACGAATTGTCATGGTTGGCGTGGAAGTTTCACAACAGAAAGGCAGATTGCTTTGATTTCTTCAAAACTTTTATCTCAAAAACCAACACAGGGGGAACAGGGGTTTGATATCAAAACGCCAAAAAACCAAACCGAAGGGGGGGGGGGGGGGGGGGGCGCTGGGATCCGATGGCGATGGCGGACGCTTGGCGACAATTGATGGACAACGATTACGCCACGGTTGGATGGGAATTAGAAATCATTGCAAATCGGAGAGAAATGATAAACAATGCTCATCACCAGGCCAGGGCCAGGGACAGGGACAGGGACAGGGAATTTGTGAATTGATGATCTCCTCCTCCACCCAACTCCGCGAAACGCGCGCGGATTCACGATTCATTAGCGCGCGAGGTCTTTTAAAAACATTTCCCCGCCAACAAAAAAACGAGCGTAACGCTATCGAATCACGTGATGGCGCAGCTCGCAGATTAAAGTGACACCACCAGTTGATTGCACTTCCGGGACTGTTGCAAGAACGATCGAACTCCCACCTTCGAACCCGGACCGCCGTTATCGTCCACCGTCCTGGCGTGATTTGAATGTCGCGCGCAGCAGCAGCCACTGGCACTAACGAGCACTGGCTCTGGAACCGAAGAAGCTACGAGAAGCGACCTTGTGCCGTTCCATTATGTTCCCTCCCATTATGGGGTGGTGGTGACAGACCAAGACAGAGAGCAAAACAGCCACCAGCAACACGCCAACGAGGTCAAGTTTGACCACTACGCCAGTCCGCCCGGTGGCAGAAATTCAAATTAAAAATTCAATCCGCGCAAAAACGACGCGTTCCAGTGGTGCGCCGTCGGTGGATGGTATGTTGTCGTCACCATCGCCATCGTCGTCGCCTGAGGATGGTCACCACTTATCAGACGCGCCGATTCGCCGTTAAGGTGGTTGCGTAAAGATTCAGTTCTGTTTTTTTTTTTCGTTCAAATTTCTGGCGACCCTTCCAAGCAAACATCCTCGATTGATTCTCCGGCGACTGGTTTCTGGTTCCGGCCGTCTGGCTGGCGTTGCTAGCCTTCTGCATTCCCTCTTCTCCTTCTTGGATGCCGGCTCGAAACCTGCTATTCAAATGTGATGATCATATCGTAGCGTGTATGAACACGAGCTTCGTGCCACGCACGAACCACCACCCTTTGGTTCCTTCTAGTGTTACCCATTGGGTGGTTTGCATAGAGAGCCAACGAGCCAACGCACGCGCACATTCATTTCACAATATCGCACAATTAACCGCACAAGAAACCGGTCGCCACCAGACACGGGACCGAACCGGACAGATTCTGGCCCTTCTTTTAGGACCGAATCGCACCGTTAGCAAAGGCTTTTTTTCGCTCGCTCAGAATTCGGGACCTCTGTGTTCGAAGTTAGTGGAAAGTTCCCGCCCCGGAACGTGGCATCTCATTAAGCACCTGCAGGGGCGCGCATCGATTGCAGCAGAGTTGCAAATCTTATCTGCAAACCACCGCCACCACCTAAACCACCAGACCAGCCTATATTATCATTCCCAAATGACCCGGAATGGTTCTGCTGGACGTGGTTCGCAATATTTCGGACTACTAATGGCCGTGCGCGCGGCTTTAAAGTTAATGGGCTTAACGTGCTACACTTTTTGTCCAACCATGTTTTGCAGTGGGCGCGCGCCTGCGTCTGTTATCTTGCGCCCCGCGAAAGAAGCCCGAAAGACCGTGAGCGTGCATCGTTAATAACTCGTGAAAAACACCGTTTTTTGCCAGAAAACCCCCGCCCAGCCAAGCCATGGCGAGAGATGTCACCGAAGGGGATTGCAAATGCTCATCCCCCACCACCAGCGCCACCGCTCGATCACCGCTA
Source organism: Anopheles aquasalis (assembly GCF_943734665.1). Lineage (NCBI taxonomy): Eukaryota > Metazoa > Arthropoda > Insecta > Diptera > Culicidae > Anopheles > Anopheles aquasalis. Next base: position 81,204,285 of record NC_064877.1, read on the forward strand.
TTCGCTTTCTCCACTCGTGCGCGAACGGATTCACACGACACGATCGCGCGCGCGAGACTCCCGAGAGCTTCTGGCCGAGAGAAGATCGCGAACGATCGCCTCGGCTCGGTTTGGTTTCATTCAAAGGCCGAACAATTTAAAAGCTCAATCTTGGTGGAACCGTTGGGCGGTAAGCACGTGCGAAACGCGAGTCCGCGCACAAACGGCCGACGTTTGAGGTGTTTTTGAGGCAGGAAGGCAACCAGACAGACAGACGGACAGGTAGACAGCTAGGGCGCGGAGCAGTGGCGGTAGCGCAGAGTGAAGCAGCATCAGCAAAAGGCCACCGCGACTGGAGACTGGAGGTGGAATATTGGTTTCGTGGAATTTGAGGCGTGAATTTCGAACGTGAATCGCGACTGCCGCTGGGTGTGTGCTGGTGCTTTGGTGTTTGTTGTGCTGTGTGAAGATTCGTCGCTGGTCTAAAAAAAACCGCATATTTTCTTCTTCTCAGGTGGAGTGCAGTGGAGTTTTTTTTTTTGCTGTGTATAAGTGAGAGTTGGTGTGAAACAGAGAAAAGGGAAAAAACAGAACATACAGACCGTCCTCTCCCCCGCCAAAAATTGTGTGCACTGCAGAGTGCTGAGCGAATCGAGCGGGTGCCAGTGCCAGTGTCCACTGCCTTTATGTGCTGCTATTTGGTGTCCACCGTGTGTCCTTAAAAGCACACCCTAAAGCACACAGTGCCGCAACACACAAATAACAATGATCTGCATAAGCAACAAGCGCAACAACAGGCCATCGACGAGGTGAGTGCAATCCCCCCCCCCCCCCCCCCCCCAACCCGAAGTGTGTGCAGTTTGTTCATCGTTGTCGTTGCCAACTGCACAACTATCTGCACAACGTTGCACATGCTGTGACATCATTATTGTGTGCGATCGTAATCGTCGTCTGTGCATAAGCAATCGGTTCTACCTCTGTATGGCCCCATTCTTAAGCGTGCGGGGGGTTGGTTTCGCGATCGCAATCACTTTGTCGCATTGTTTTTTCCACCGAATTTTCCTCGCGAGCCAGTTCCACGGTGAGAAAGAAGCGCCCGGAAAGATAAAATTCAAATTTTCGCCTCTGTGCGAATCATATTGTTCTCTTCCGTCCGCGCTACACGATGGCCACGACGGTCATAGCGACAGTGGTACGAGACGGAAAGGGAAAACATATTTTCACGTCTTGTGCGCGCACCACGCGTATCTCATCTTTCGTGCGGCTCGCTCGAGTCTCTCTCTCTCTCCACCTGCGCTGCTTGGTGATCGCCAGGTTGCGTAACTGGCCATTTCATTGAAGTTTCAACTTTTTCCTCCACTGCTCGGAAGTTTCTCCCCGAGGTGGTGCGATCGTTGATGGATCACCGGCCGGATCCAAAAGATGATCCCATCCGTCCGTTCGTCTGTCCGGTGTTTTTTTTTTTCTGTCGACGCAATTTACATTCAATACCGCGCGTGCTTTATTGGATCTGTTACTGTTCATTCTTTGGCCAGAGTTTACGTAAACCGTAGGTGTGTAGATCAAGCATCAAGAGTTCCACACATTCTATTTCATTATCAAACCAATCACACGCTTCACGCTTGTAAACTGTCGAATAGCACGAGCGCCATCGATCGCACCGACAATCGATAGGATCGCAATTCGCAAACGCGAAACGCTGTTTTGTTTTGTCTTTTCCTCGCACCATTCTGGGCCTATGGGACACTCTGGCGTATGGTTTGGTTGGTTGCGTGCCAAAAAGCAAAAAAAAAAACGAAGAATCCAATTCACTTTGATCGTGGATCGTTGTGTCCAAAAATAATCCTTCAGCCCCAGCAACAGCATCGTACTGCGAGCGAGCGAGCGATGCTGAAACCTGTTCTCCTGCAACCTGTGCCTTCCTTGTCCTCTTGGTTGACAACTTTCTGGAGCACCGACAAGTGACCGCTTCCTGGTCACTTCCACATCACCACCAGCAACCAGGAGGATCGTCCTAACCGGCTCGGTTGTTATCCAATTTCCTGTCACCCCCGAAAAAAAAAACAGGCCGGCCCCCAGAAACACCTGTCCCGGGACCGCAGTGTCCGGGGTGTGAGGGTGACCCGAAAGACCTGTCCGCGATGGTCCGTACGGTCCGTACGGTCCGATTATGCTTCCTGCCTTGCGCTTGTTTCGGCTCGAGGTAATAAATCTTCGCATCTTGAAAAACCTGATGACGATCAGACGACGATGCTGATGATCATGGTGGTGGTGATGGCGTGGTTGCATACCTGGCCCCATGAGAATGAAACACCAAAATCGCAATCGACGTAACCGACCGACCGAGTATCCTCCCGACTGTTATCCCGAACCGACAATGCCGGTTAGTGCTGCTTCATTAATAAAACATAAGCAGCTTATGAAGCGGAGGAGGAGGAGGAGGAGGAGCTTGTGTGCCGACTGATAGAGATAGCGAGCCACCATGTCACGGTGAAGGCACCATGTGATTACGCCATTTGGCCAAACCACAAAAAAAAACAAAAAAAAAACGAAAAAGTTGCGACCACCTCAAAACCATATTTATTATGCATTCGGATGTTACTTGCGCCGATGTGCGCCGTTGGCCGCAATGTGTTGCGAGCATAACCGGGCATGCGATGCGATTGGCCAGCAGCATAACCAGCGCCCAACCGGCGTGAAGAGTTGCTCCACGCACCCAAACCCAAAGTACCAAGTAGCGGATCATTCGCCGATCGTAATGGAAGACCGAGCAAGACCGAGAGCTCCTTGCTTTGCGTCTTCCAGCGGATTGATAAGGATCAGCCGGGCCGGTTCGGGCATTAGATTGACCGTGACGGTACGATCACGTACGCCGTCGCACCGTTGCCTCGTTGCAACAAACTTGAAAATTTAGGCCAAACCAAACTCGTTTGCGTCCCCCGGGCTTGTTGCCCGAAGGACAAGCTCCGCGTGACGGATGATTATTGGTGCCTAATGCCTGTCACCAGCGGCAGCACCCCCGCGCTCTGGCGACCATAGTTCCGTTCGACATAAACAGACAGACGGCCCATCCCATCGTCGTGCCGTGCCGTGCCGTGCCGTGATGATGCGGCACTCCTCGATCGCTCGGTCGTAGTAGGCGCATATACGGCGCAAAGGGAACAAGTATTCTGAGATTTAATTTTTTTTTTTGTTTTATTTTTTCGCCTGCTTGCTTGCTAACCAATCCGTGCGTTGGCCGTGCATCGATGAGCACGGAGGATAAGAGAGAAGCGATGCCTTTTTTTATGACCATTCCGAGCATAAATCTGGATACAAAGTGGGTGTTCGGGGTCCGTTTTTAAAAATTCATATTTTTAAACCCGCTTTCATCGCGTTGCGGAAGTCCAAAAACACAAATAATAAAAAAAAAAACCTTTATAATGTTTCACTTTGCTGCGGATAACACCGGTGATTGTGATGAATTTTCATGAGCCACCCACCGGTCATCACCGGTCAGTCGACACCATCACCAGGAAGAACATTAGATTCGCGGGACGGTTCGGTGGGTTCGTCGTTTGTCCAGTGATCAAAGTCTTTCGTGTTGCGTGTCGTATCGTGGCCATATAATTCGGCGTTTTCTTTGTTTTACAAGCTAACAGAAAATGTAATCGCAGCAACAAAAAAAATGGACGCCAAACGAGAGTGAAAGTTCAAAATGGCGAACACAAACGAATGCTATTTGAAGAATTGGAATTGGTTCTTTAAAATTAAAAAAAAAAAACAAAACACAAATATTCTTCTTCCACGCGCGCAAAACCAAAGCAAAAGATGAGCTGAACCGAATTTCGCAGCCTTTGTGCGAGCGATTGTGGACACCGCAGATGTTCGTTGCAACAACGTTGCATGACAACAAAGCAAATTGGATGATGGCAAAAACGCTATGACGTGAGGAGGATTGGGTACTTTGGAACACGCTGCTCTAGTAGGGTCCAGCAAATCCGGCTGGTACGGCCTTTAAAATGGTTACTTTGATCCACCAAACGTCACCGCGAAGGTGATTATCGCCCAGCGCCTGCCAAGAGGCGGCATTATGGGCACGATTAGCGTCTCTGCGGGGATCGCTCATCAGACGATCGCACCCGTCCGTCCGTTAACCTGTGGTGTGAAGCGGAAGAATCTGTTCCGATCTGTGCCGGATCGCCGGGGATTCGTTTCGCAGCAGATGCACGCGGCGCGTCGTTCTACGGGGGGGCTTTACTCAATTAACATCATTAACCTTTCGCGCTTAGATCAATGCCACGTGTGCGGGAATGCTTCTGAATGTTCGGGCGCACACGGTAGCAGAAGCCGCCCGGTCCCACAGTCCCGGTAGTCGTGCTCCCGGATTCTGTGGCGTGCCGTCCTCTCGCGCCCACGATCGACTGCATCATGAATTCGCACGAGAGGTTGTCAGTGTCTGTGTGCGTGCCCAGGCTACGGTTGAATGTTCGCATAAAGTATTTCCTCCACCACCACTCCTCTCCAGTGTATCGTGTTTCTGTTTTCGTTCGCTCAAAGTGATCGCTCGTTGTTTGTGGGAAGAGGAGCGCAAGCGAGTGAGCGAGCGTGAATGCTGGGGCACCGCCAGGCGCGTCGCGGTTTATCGAAGATCCGGGATCATAACCGCGAACCGCGAACCAGCATACCAGCAGTCTGTCACGGTAGCCTCTACAGCAACAGCAGGGCATCAAAATTAAGCAGCAGGAGCCCAAAAATATTGGGGACAAAATTATTGCCACCACCAGCTCACACATCCAGCTGTGATGTTCCGGGCCAGGCACACAAAGCACTGGCAAACCGGATCGTCTCGTTCCTCGCGGCGGAACCAGCTGGCCAAGGTGCGTCACGACCGCATTGCTCGCTCGCTCACTTCCGAGGGCAACTTCCATCACTCAACGCACCAGCAGCAGTAGAAGCATCTTTTGCGGTTTTGTAACACAAATGCACGTGCAGAAACCGGCCAGCCAACCAGCCAGCCAGCTAGCCCGTTTCCTGCTCTGTCACCACCAACATCTGGTTGGTGTCTATTTTCGTCGAGCGTCGTTGTAGCCGGCCCTCGGCGACTGACATCATCGACTGATTGACATGCTGCCAGCGAGAGACGCATCTCGCGAGAGCGATCGAGAGGTTTTGTCGCCATATTTCACTTTCTACCGCCATCGCGGTGCGGATCCCGGGGCTCCGCGGATCAACCTTCGCGGAGCATGGAGTGACAGATGCCCGAAGCAACCTTCGCACACAAACGAACACACAATACGTTGAAGAACGACGTGTGATCGTCGTCTGTCGAGATGCATTTCCTCATTCCAGCTCTCATTAACATACAAACAAAAATGGGGTACGGCGCCCATCGGCTGTGTACCTGTGTGTATCTTCATCATCACCAGCATGTCATCGCGCCCATGATTGATCGCTGTCGCTTGACCTCGAATGGAATGTCTTCGAGTTGGAGTTGGAGCTTCTTTTTCTTTTATTTTTTTCGGTCGAATATTAAGCAGATTGGCGGCGGGAGGGAATGCAAAAAAATAAATGCCGGGCTACCGGGTTATTGATCGGAGGAGCATCTTCTTTTGCCAACCAGCGGAGGGACACAAGATGTCGTATCCGTTGCATCCTCGCTGCTGCGCGTACGGACTCAAGGCAAACCGGTCTGAGGATGCGCACAAAATGTCCCCGGGTCATGTATTGCGGGTGTAAAACAGGTATTGGTTTCGGTTGTCCGGTTCGTCGTCGCTCGTCGTCGTGAGGATCCTCGTGCCACTAACGAGTTTCTACAAACGAACAAAAAAAAACTGTACTGCCAGCTGCAAAATTTGCCGGCTGGATCATTTGTCTAATCGATAAGCAGGTTCGTCGCTTGCCCGTTGAAGTCTTTTGATCTCAAAAATGCTCGGAGGCTCGCCGCTAGAAAGCGCGCACGTCTTTTTATTGTATTTTTTTGTGCTGTTGGTGAGGATCTTTGTCGCCTCATACTTTAAGCTTCAAATCCGCATCCTTTCGTCCCCCCGGGATTCATTAAAATAATGTTAAAAATGCTAATAAATGGGGGGTTTATCTAAGTCACCATAAGAGCACGCTAAGAGCGGAATTCCATAAATAATCATCAATCGGTAGTGCGCATAATGGTGCCCATAACGGCGAAGCAAACGATGCAATCACTAAATCACGGTTGAATCACGGGCAGCATCATAGCAACCATAGCGCGCTGCTGGCATCACGGTTACGAGCCACGGCCATTAAACGGCGATACGAAAGCAAAGCGTCTCCAAACGATTCGTGACGGAGAAAACACAAAGTAAATAGTAGCTCCGTGGGTGAAAAACTAAACAACAACGAAAAAAAAAGCCCAACCACACCAAACGGAAACCATTAAAGGCGTCTGCTGAGAGGAAATTACAAAATGCAACCGTTTTTGTGCGTTTTATGAGGGCTTTTTTTCTTGCTTCTAATAAGCGGGAAGTTGATGTGACGTGATCTACACGTTGCAGCGACGCAGAGAAGCAGTCTCCTGAAACTCATCTTCCGATCACTCTCGCGCACGCGCCGATCTCTCGAACCGTGAGGGAGGCCGAGATGAAGTAAGATCGAAACGATCGAAAGTGAACGTCCGGTTGAGCGGACGCACGAAAGCCTGCGTGCGTATTACGAAGCAGGCGAGCCTCTGCTGCGCATTGGTCTGCGGCAGTGGCTGTGTGGTCGAGGCTTTCATTTCACTTCTTGTGCAGTGCGTGCAAGCTGCGGTGCTTCTTTGCATTCGAATTGCGTGCGTACACGCGTGCGATCCGCGAAGATACGATGGCGAGGCCAGTCTGATTCTTCTTCCGATGGCATTTTTATGCCGCAACCAAAGACGAGGACACTATGAGCGCCACCATTGCCAAATTCATTCAATAATTGCTCCTGTTTTCCATTCACCCAGGTGTCCAGCACTTCAAGGGTGTATTAGAGGGCCCTCTTTTCTTTAAATTGGCCTCATTATCCTTTCAAATGACGCGTACAGGGCGGGCGTACATTCCTTACATAAGCATAACGTGTCTCTCTCTCTGTTTTGCTCCTTTGTCCACCATTTTTGGTAACCGGTAAATGTAGACAAAGTATTTACAAATTGCTCTCTCGCGCACACGGTGGAGTGAAAATGGTTGTGTTATTAAAGGTAAATAATGTTTAAACACTTTCCAACTCCCGCGATCGCTGTGCTAAAACAAACGCGACGCGACGACATGTCACCTAACAGAGAAGAGAAGAGAGGGAGAGAGAGAGAGAGAGAGAGAGAGAGAGAGAGAGAGAAGAAAGGACAATAACAACACCCACTCCAAAGGGGACCCCACCGGGGGAACCGACGATCATTACCAGCCAGGAATGGCTGCAGCAGCCGTCAACGTTGACTAGTATTGGCCGTCCCCTGGGGAAGGAGATTGTATTGAAAACGAAAGTTTCTCTGCTCGATCGTGCTGCAGTCAGCCACAAACAGACACACAGACAGACACACTCAGCTCCACTTCTGATCGTTTCCTGCGGGCGATCGTTCGTACAAAATGCAGCAGCAGCAGCCGGAGAGTCGAAGCCAGAGCCAGGCAGTCGTGCCTTGAAGTTGTGTACTTTCTGGTTTCTCCGTGACCGTGAGCGACGGGCGCGAGAGAAGAGGACGTTTTCCACATTCCACACACTCCGGTCCCAGGGACAGACACCTTGAGACTTTCTCCACCGACGCAATACACAAGCGGCCGATGGTTCCTTCCCCCAAAAAAAAAACCCCTCAAACAATGAGGAACCGCATGGCGTGGCCGCGTCGGCGAAAACCCTTCGAAATTCCCTCGCAAAACAAGATGCTGAAGGCCAAGCCGTGGCGAAATACGCACGCAAATCGGGCTAAAACTTCAGCATTAACCCGCGCACTAACCCGCGAGGGTCGATGGTCGCGCATCTTCAGCGCAAGCACAAGCACTGCAACCACAACTGATTATGAGTTGGTGGTGGTGGTGGTGGTCTGTTTGGGATTTCACCATCCCCATCTGCACCCCTTCAGCAAGCCTAAGCCTAACCCTGACATTATGCGCCCGCGAATGAGCTCCCCCCTCCCCCACCCGAACCTGGCGCAGCATCACAAGTCAGCCGCAAGCGCCAGGCGAGTTTTGTTGTGAAATCCTCCCCCCAGACTCGGAGACTCGGACTTGAAGCTGCCAGATAGCGAAAGCGAAGATGAAGGAGCAATTGTTCGAAGAGTGGAGAAGGCAGGAGGAGAAGGTTTCCAATTGAAAAACGAAACAAAAATTAAATTAATATTCGAACTCCGAGTTGATGATGATGCTGCTGCTGCATCATCACGCCATTCCGGCTCGAACCGGTTCATTGGTGGTTTCGCGGATTCGGAATTCACACGAATTCACCTCGCACAAGGCCTCCCGCCCCCCCGCCGGCGTCAGCGATGACACTATCACGTCATCACGCCGGAGACCGCTCGCCAATTATTCTCTGGGAAGAGGCCTAGGCCAACCAGCGGTTGTTATGGCGGAAGTTTGTTTGCTGGAGCATAAGAGAAGTGCGTGCGTGAGGTGAGATGATGCTCGTTCGACGGTAGAACGAGATTTATTCAAACAAAAACGCGCCATTTCCTGAGTTGAAAGTGAGCCAGTCGCTGCTACGCTAATCACGAAACGTAAACGTGTTCGAATCTTGCGCGCAGCTTCTATGCGAAAAGGGAGAGAGAGAAGCCATTGAACCGTTGGCGCCGTTCAGGGCGTACTTTGATGTCGATCCCAATCCCACCACCCCCCGGGTTGAAGGTGTTTTGTAATGGCGCGAATGGCGAGTGGAGCGCCAGCAGCACGAGCATGAACTAATTGCGTGGAAAGCGATCGACGAGTAACGAGTGAGTAAGGAAGTGAGCTACGGTGTTAGTAGCTGCTGCTGCTGCTGCTACTTCAATTGAACAATGATAAAACGGTGTTACACCCCCGGTTAATGTGTTAGTTAATGCCGATCAATGGTGATAACGAGCGACATTGCCTTCAAAGGAAACATCCGCGGTCAGATTGTGGGACACTGAACTCCAGCCCGAGAATATCCAGCCCGAGGCTGGCACTGATCCGTGGCCAGAAACTCACCTAATGTGTGCCGCGTAATACGAGTAGCTCCCCCATTAGACGACTGTTGTTTTGGGTGATGTAAAAGTAACAACAATGCAGTTCGCTACATGAAAAAAAAAACACACATAATCGAGTCATGCGTGTTTGGTATGCTTTCACTGCACTGCACTGACCACGCACATTCATCCACGTAAAGCACCGTGCCGCAAGACGTGAGACGCTTATCCATCCAGCTCACGAGCGCTACCGTGTGACCGAGTGCGCTGCATCGTTGCACGGCCATGATTGATCGATCGAACGATCCGATCCGTCCGTCCGTCCGTCCGTCCGTCCGACCTACTGCTCCAGTAAACTGATGTCATCAAATTGTCACGCGCGCGCGGTGGGAGAGAACGGGAACCAATTTTACTTTCCGTCGAACGCGACGTGATGATGATCCGAAGGGAACTCGCTTGGGCGCTCGCTCGCTCGCTCGTTCGTTCGATCGATCGTGAAGACACTCGAGATGTCACTCGAGATCGCGGCATCGCAATTGAAGCTCCGATCGAGGAACGTCATTTGCCAACTTGAGAGGCCAGTTTGCCGCTTCGTTTCATCGATCGAGATCGCTCTAGACTGCCTCTAGCGGTTGAAGCGATGGGAAATGCTAACTGAAAACGTAAATCGAGGACACTCGAAGGATGGCGATGATGGTGATGTTGATGATGATGATGAAACGGTTTCTTTATTCCACGCTGCCTATTTACCACTTTGCGGGGCCGATGCAGATGCAAATGCGCGATCGCGATCGAGCCAGCTTTTACGGCCGGAACGATTTCCCCCTTTCCCACGAATGGCCAGCTACTAATCGGCAAAGGCCGAAGCCTCAAGTTCAACACGGTTTCTGGATTAATTTCGGTTTTTCGAAATGCATTTTGGATCCTGTTTTTAATTACTCCGTCGTCGCCGGTAGCGATCCCATTGTGCACCGGACCTCTCATAATGACGGACCTTCGATCGCCAACAGGGGACAATTCCCTGCTGGTCGAACAGCTTAATCAACATAATGTTGTGCTGTGCATTAAAAAGCGTGAGATAGTATTTCATCATCATCTCCATCGTCGGCATCAGGGGCTTTTGGGAAAACGTTCAACAAAATCTTCTCACCAAGAGAAGCCCCCCAAAAAGGTATGTGATCATCATCATCGAGCTCGAGAGCTCCGAGCTGCTTTGACAATGAACTTTCGAGCACATCCTAGAACATGATGTGAACATTATGGGGCCCACGCGGTAGCACGGTGCACGGGCTACCGTTGAACTCGACTCGAGGCTCACCACTTGAGGCCACTGCCACTTAAGTCACAAGCTGCGGCGCAAGGCGGCGCAAAGTGACGAGCAAACAGACGCAGCTTTATTGAGCAAACAAACCACCGCCATGCCAGTGGTAGTGCTGATCAACGCGAAAAACATGACAGCACCCTAGCCACCCCCCGAAAAACCCCCGACCGGATGAGAACCGACGAACTGTCCGGACCATTCTGAGGTTCGTCGCACACGTCGCTCTTTAACGAAGTCTTTTGTTTTACTTTACCATTAACGTGAGGCGATTTACAAGCGATCACGATCGCGCAACTCCGACAACCAAACCAACAATGTAGTGCCACGAGCACGGCCGCACAATACTATAATTAAAGCGCGTGAAGATGATGATTTAATCAAATCAAACACAACAAAACCGGCTTCCACCGGACCGACGATCTGCTCGTTTGCGCCCACCACCAGCAGCTAAAACAGCGGCCATTCTTCGAAGAATGTAAATTAGCATTCCAACGACACCAGCGGCGACATCAGGTCCTCGGTCCGAGAGCACCGCAGCAGAATGGCGGTCAGGGTCTGTTGCAGCTAAGCCATGCAGCAGCAGCAGCAGCAGCAGCAGCGCGTCCCCGCGCGGGAGATTTACGATGGTTGTTAGTGCCATAAATTGGCGGCAGGCCTGGTGTTGTCCGCGACGTGACGGGCGGGGGGTGGGGGGTGGGGGAAACGTTCTCATCACGACCCCGGGGAGCGCGCGCGCCAATCGCGACAATCAGTGTCCCTTTCGATGTCAGCAGATGGCTCTATTGGTGGCGACCCTCGGGCTCGAAGAAGGTGTTGCGGATAATTGTAGTCCACTAAGCCAGCGATCGATCAACCGTTGGTCTGGTCTGGTCTGGCGTCCCCGTGGAACGCTTTATTTATGTTCTTATAACTCGATCGCATGGACGGACTGTTGGTTTGCTTTCACTTTCATACCGATCACAGGTCGTGGTCGCGTAACCACGATCGCGTTGGTAGCGAGCACTCGCATATTGTGTGTTACTCGATCGATCGATGCCTGAACCGGTCCATGATCGACCATCGCTTGCGGAATGCCTTCAAAAGTGGTGAGCAAATGAGCGAACTCAAAGAGAGGTTATTGGGATGAAGCTGGGATATGCGACGGATGTTTGGTGCTAATCAGCGCATTACAGCTCTTCAGATGGGGGAATTTTCGGACCGAAAAGTCACAAGGTACCAGGATGTGAAATAGCCCACATAAGCCGAGTAAGCACTCAATTAGCATGCCAATCAACAAGCATTACGATCCCGCATTATCGCGAACAAGACGGCCTAGCAATGGCCGTCAGAATGCGGTACGATGACGAGGTACTTTTTTCGGGTGAAACAAAAGTCATCGAGAAGCGATCGCGAAAACACTTCACCGGGCGGACAAGATCACTTAAGGTTCTGCAAAAATCCCTGTACCAAAAGCCGGTGGTAACCGGAAAGCCAGACATCCGGGAACAGGCCACCTCGCTCGGTTGTCACGGGTAAAGCCCACCAACCACCTGATGACCGGATGATGCTGGGCAGTTATCGCGAGATAACCTCGTCCGCGAGATCGTCGTTGTTCGTTCTCTCTGTCGCATCCCGGCATGATTAATCCTTCTTCTGAGGAACGGAACTGCTGGAGGGGCGGTTGTGGGATTCCTCGAACCGATTCACTGAAGCTGAGTTGACGTCGAGCACGGGGATGAGTCATGCTCGCGATCACGATCATGATCGCACCCCGAGCATCATCAATTAATGTCGGAACAGATCATGGCGCGCGCGCGCTCGCTCGCCTGCTCGCCATTTAAATCTGATCCTCGCGGACCCCCCTCCAGGCGAGGTTTTTTGTGCGATCTTGCGCGTGTCAATCGCACAATGCCATCATCCATCCAATGGATCAACCCCTCACACCTCACTCAACAAAAAAAAAAAACCGGCGGATTTGCGATCCGAACCCCCGAAGAGGTTCGACAAAGCGTTTCAAATTAGCGTCAATCAATCCCTGACAAGGGTCTCGCTGACTTCTTATTCTCACAACATGATGCACCTGGCTTCAGCGGGGAGGTTCTGGATCATGCTAGGAAGTTATTAACTCAGAGTGAAGCAAAACATTTACTCACAAAACCCCCAACAAATGATCTATGGCGGCGGCGATATCCTGTCACTTCCTACTCAAACTGGATTGCAGCGGAGTGCCAGAATACTGGCCCATTCCGGTGTGTCCGACGACGTCACAATTTCGAGGATTGGCGTAATCCACGATCGACCGCAATTTCCACACTGAAGGTCAGCCGACAGATTTGGCAGTCCATCAACACCGACACCCGGGCAGTTCCGGCTACGGTGCTGGTTACGTGATCCCAGCTCACTGATCGCAGTCCTTCTCTGGCGTTACTTAACCGATCCGAAGAAGAAGAAGAAGAAGAAGAAGATCCGATCAATGTGCCAGTTCCGGTTTGTTGATTCTGCCCCACCGGGATGACACGCAAAAGTGTGTTCCCGCAAACTGTTCCTCCTTTCGCTCCTCGCTAATGGAGACGCTTTGAAAGGGAGGTGAAAGAGAGAGAGAAGGCGAGGGCGAGGCAATGTGTCACGCACGATCGATCCTATCGCGGGTGGTGTGATAATTGCCGGTTCACCTGCACACCTCGGTCGCAGTGGCCGCGCTGCTTACGTGCTTCCGAAACGAAAGTGAAACCAAAACATAACCTAATTTCGGATCCACTTCTCTTTCCACAACCGAGTGACTAGAAGAGAGGGGAATATTTATAAAAAAAAAACGAAACACTCAAATCATCACCTCGCTTCCCTCCACCTCCTCGTTGCTCCACTCGCGATGGGTTTGGATGGAATTCGCAAAGACCATTTACGTAAGGTGACCATTTCTCTTGCCCTTTCCCACCTTCTTCCCGGCGACGACGACGACGACGTGATGGTTGCTACCGTGGATGGTCGTGTCCGGACGTAGCAGCAGCAGCAGTTATGGAAGCATCCGACGAATACGAATCGTGTCATTGTGTTACATCCGCACACCGGACAGACCATTGAGGTGATGGTAATCCGCTTCGCGAATTGATAATCAAAGCACCTTTGCCTCCGCTCTCTCTCTCTCTCTATCTCACTCTTTGTGTGTCTTTGTGTTTCAATTAATGGTGACGACGACGAAAAAGGTCGTCTCCAATCATCCGCGCGCGGGCGAGTTTCATCACCAGAGAAAGAAGACATATTATGTACGACTACATGTAGAAAACAATCAACGATCTGCGATGAAGATGATCACCACAGGCACTGATCCTACTGCACTTACACGACCTTGGGTGCACGACCTTTCTTGTGTCCAGACGGTTGTCCAGCAAATTGATTGCGCCACCGGGAAAGTGTGTCCTCCTCCTTTCAGCGGAAGTGCAGTAGTGTAATCCAAATATCTTATTATACGCTACCATGTGTCCGCCATTTTTAGTATATAAGCTTGTTTTTTGACGTTTGCATCGCTTGGGGATCGCTTGCTTCGATTGTCGCTTCGCGAAATTTCACTTCGCGCAAAATCATCTCCGATCGGATTTTACGGAGTACCAAGGAAAGGCGAGTGCGCTCGGCGAGGTACAAAAGGATGTTTCGAAATAAATCGTTTCCCCGTTTTTTTACCCGTTGCCCAAAAACCAAACGTTCGATGAAATTAATGGCACACGGTGCCCCGCCAAGGGATCCGCAGTCCGAAGATAAATGGCTCGCCCACTGGCACCGCGAATTTTCAGACCAGACGCTGGTTCATGCTGGGTTTTCACTTCCTCTTCCACCGGTTCCAAGATTTACTGTCCACGCTCAAGCCACCAGCACCAGTAAAGCAGCGAGAGTTTTATGGTTCTACCCCTGCACCGCCCGTCCTCACCCCGTTTCGCATGCCCGATGCCTATAAATATCCGGATGTCCGCGCGCTGTCCGTGCAGAACCTTATTCCGAGGTCTGGTTTGTAGTTTATTGTCCTTCATCGTGGGGATTATATAGTGCTCTGGGCTCTGGTGGAACGGGTTCCGTCCGCGGGCTGCAGAAGTGAAATTGCATTCCAATTTGGGAGGGCCACGAAACCAACATTCGCTCTCGGATCTCGGAAACTCGGATGGTGCGCTACTATGAAACCTTCCAGATGCTTCTCCAGGTGGTGCTTTCGATAGCCAAAAATAGCAACCAGACCAGACCGTGGCGCGGCGCGGCAGGGCGAGTCTCGCAAGGTGGACAAGTTCTACAAACAACCAAGGCAGATGCTGCTGCTGCTGCTGCCAACGCCCAAAACCGGATTCACAAACGGCACTCCATAAGCAGCATTCCGCACGGGGTTAGAACGAACACTGGCGCCGTGCACGCGTCGCACGAACATCACACAAACATAAATGCCTCCTTGGGGGCCACACATGCACCCCCTTTCCCCTCAATCCGTTCCACGTTGTCACACGGATCATCATCGTCATCCTTACACGATCAATTAGATATTCAAATGAAGGCCGGCGGCGACGATTTGAGGGCTCCAACGGGCTTTGCGCCCACGTGCTTGCGAAACTCCCTCCTGCGAACCGGATTCTTCGTCGTCGTCGTCGTCGTCGTTCGGCTCCCAAAACGACATTGACCTTCGTCGTGGGCTAAATAACACCCCCCACCCACCCCGAAAAAGAAGCCACGCGCTCCGATCGGTTTGGATCTTCTTCTTCTAATAAACGTTTCCGTTTGCTTTTCCTTCCTTTTACAGATCGAGTCCGTCATGGCGGTTACTGGTAGTGGCTGGGAGCTTGCTGGTGGTGATCGCTCTGGCCCAGCTTGCCCATGGAGCTGATCTAAAAGTACGAGCCCGCTCAGCGCTACTGCTGGAGAAACCGGGCGGTCCAGCGAGCTGTGTCGTGGAGACACCACAACCATGTCCACCGAGTAAATTCCGATCGGCTTCGGGTGAATGTAACAACTTCAATCACCGTCACTGGGGTGCCCGGGGTGATCCTTTCATCCGGCTACTGCAACCGGACTATGCCGATGGGCGTGTAAAGCCACGCACATCGCTCGGATCGCACGCACTGCCCGCACCGGACACGGTGATTGCGCAGCTACAGCGCTCGATCGAGGAGAAGAATGCCCATCCCCACGTCACCGCCATGCTGCCAGCCTGGGGACAACTGTTGGCGTACGATTTGGTGCAGATCCTTTCACCGAACTCACGGTACCGCTGCTGTCACAATGCGTCGCATGAGGTGGATCCGGTTAAGGATGAGGTGGCCCAGTGTTACGTGCGCCTCGGTGAAGGTTGCCGCGAGTACAAACGATCGATTCCATCGCACGAACCGACCAACTGTGAGTTCCACTATCGCGAACAGATGAACGCTGCGTCCGGGTTTCTCGATGGGTCCGGTCTGTACGGTACGACGGAGAAGGAGATCCACGCACTGCGTACGTTCCTCGGTGGACGGGTGGATACGGGTGCTTGTCTGAGGTGCCAGGAACCGGGCGCAATCGGAGCGCTCCATACGGTGCTGTTGAAGGAGCACAACCGAGTGGCGGAACAGCTCGGACGCTTGAATCCCGAGTGGAGCGACACGACGCTGTTCTACGAGACGCGCCGTATTGTGATGGCACAGATCCAGCACATTACCTACAACGAGTTCCTACCGATCGTGCTGGGTAGCCAGATTACGGAGAATGCTGATCTACGGTTGGAGTCCGGACGCCATTACAGTGGCTACTCGAGCGCTAATCGGGCCGGTATGTTCGCGGAGGTGGCCGTTGGTGCGTTGCCAGCGTTCCTTACGATGCTACCACCGGATATGTACAACGAAAGTATGTCGGCGGACATTCTGCTCGCGACACCGGCCATGCAGCAGACCTTCATCCCGGAGCATGCGAGTTTCAACAACGAATGGACCCCGATCTCGTTGGCCATCCAGCGGGGACGTGATCATGGTGTCCC
>NC_064877.1:81225646-81228146 GCF_943734665.1 Anopheles aquasalis
GCGCTGAGCTTGGTGTCCACGGGCAGCGACTGTTCGCCGTTCGTCGCCCCCTGAGATTCATCTTCCGACACCATTTCGTACTCCTTGACGGTTTCTGAAACAACACAAAGTGCACCAAATGTGAGCTACTACGATTCAGAGCTGGTCGAATTGCCATTTAATCTTACCCATGAATCCATCCGCGCTCATAAACGTTCTCGTGACCAGCTTTTTCACCTTTCCACGGTGGTTCCGGTTGACACTGTTGGAATCGTTTTCGACGGGCTTCTCGGGTGAAATGTTGCTGGCCTCCATGGGCTCAGGCTCGGCCTCAGGTTCCGGGTCCTGCTCAAACTTGACCAAACGTTCCTCCTCACGGCGTTCTTCCGTTGCTTCTGTATCATCCTCACTAGAAGAATCACAAATTGCGTAGATTCGTGATTTCTTGGACGGATTCGCCGCTGTTTTGCGCTGCAGCGATGGTTTGCCGGTGCGCCTCTTCTTTGCTTCGCGCTTCTCCTCCTGCGGTGTGTTTGGAATCTCTTCCTCTTCTCCCTCATCCTCACGTTCCTTTTTGATGGCCACCTCGTCCTTCTCATCTTCATCGATCGTCCTTTTGCGGGATTTCTCTGGTTTCTTCCGTTCTTCCGATGCCTTCTTAGTTGACTGTGCGTTGCTTGGTGATTCCGGTTCGGCCTTTACGACCGGTTTCGGAACAGCCGTTTGACCCGGTTTTGAAGAGAAAAATGAGGAAATAGAACCCTTCCCATTGGTCTGCTTCTTTGTATCCTTTTTCGGAGATGCCTTCTTTGGGGATGCTTTAGTAGTGGGGGTTTGGGGTTCCTGTTTTACCGTAGGCACTACTGGCGCCGGTGGAGGTGACGAAGGCTTTTCTTCCTTCGCTACTGCAGGGGTTTTCGCCTGCTTGCTAGCCATCGCACCGAACAGCCCATTCATTTTGGAAGGTTTCTGTTCCTGCTTCACCGCAGCAACTGCTGGTTGCGCCACTGGCAACGACCGTTTCGCTAACTCCCGTTTCTCTGTTTCCAGGCGCAGTTTGATGACTGCGAAATCACGATCCGATGAAACGTTCAATGGTCTCACGTCGGAGGTCGCTTCCACCGAGTACAGCATCTTCGAGCATCCCTCATACTTGCTGATAATCTTTGCAGCTCTCTTCTCGATGGCTAGCTAAAAGTACAGAGCAGAAGCAGAGGATTAGAAGCGAGTTACGGAAAATGCACCTCACGGTACTCACGGTCATAAACACATTCCCATTTTTGTCCTTTCCGCGAACCAGAAACTCTTGCGTTAACTTAACACTCTCCTTTTGGTCATCGATCCATTTTTGCAGAACCTCCACTGCCTGCTGCGAGTCGATATTCCACAGGTTACTGATCTTCCGCACGGATACCTGAGGGAAGCAAACACAAGTCAATTACCGTCTGCACTGCCTGTGACCCCACGGGAAGACCTTACTTTCTCATTCGCATCTAAAACGAGATGACCAATCTCGCGATGGTAGGTTTTTAGTGCCGCAGAATCCATTCCAGACGAATAAGATACACCAGAATCCAGAATTTCTTCACTTACGGCAAGCTACAACAAAAGGCGCGCAATTTTTTCGGAATGTTTTGACGGCGACACAGGGTGACCCAAATGGGGGTTGATCCCGGTATAGTCTCTTCCAGCCTCAGAGTACCACAACAACAGCACGTGGAGTACGCCGCAAAGGGAGCGGATAATGTCGGCTGCAAAAATATCTGAAATTGTGGCGCTTGATGCGGGCGAAGGCAATCCGGTGATCGGTAAGTAAATGCCAGAGATGTCCGACTCCTACGTAATCCTGTTGTTTGGTCTGTTCTTGTAGTGCGAGGTCATGTTCCACAGCCCACCAACGAGTGCCACGCAGTGCGAGCGAGAGATCTGGCGAAGGAAGGGGCCGAGATGATTTTGGTAGGATGTAAATCAAATCTGTACCGTGGCTATGTGCAGGCGGAATCCCGTTCGGTCGTGAAGCAGCAGCAACACACGTACATTGCGCTGCACAATCGGGTGACGGGCAAAATGCGGATGGTCGAGGTCGAGAGCTGCCCGCAGCTGACCAACGTTTGTCACGATGAGCGGCCAACGACGGAGGAAACGTTCGACATGAATAACGTGCGCAAATTGTTGCAGAAATACAACAGTAAAGCGAGTCAGCGGGTGCACCGACGCATACAGCGAGAGAAGGTCGACTTTAGCGTGATGGAGGATCGACTGCAGCAGACGATGGGCGAGTGTGCTCTGACGGCGGTGACCGCTACAAGCGAGGCCCCCCAACAGCCTACCGAAACGCTCGTACAGGATGAGATTCGCGCGAAGATGAATCCACAGTCTCGATCCTTGCAGGACCTCTACAAGGCGGAAGATCTGATCGGATCGCGTTTGCTGCAAAGTTTGGACGAGGTGGCCAAGAAGGTGCTGCAGATACCGCCCGATGAGCTATCGATGGCCAGTGTGTATCTGGAGAATCGCGTCA
>NC_064877.1:81240646-81245646 GCF_943734665.1 Anopheles aquasalis
AGCGACGGAAGCCAAGGAATGTACGCTCCCTGAGGGTACACACCTTGCTCGAGTACAGCACTTTGAGTCCTGGACTGTCCCGTGCATCTTCCGCTTCCACGAGCTTTTCATTCTCGGTTCTCTTTGAGTCTTGCTTGGCAGATGAGGTGGATCGGGAGGATCGTGCGTTGCCGTACGGTTGGAAGCGCAGCTTCACCGGACACTTGCCGGTGCGTGAGCTCTGCTCACCTCCTGGGTACGGTATTTCGGCGTTGTACTCTTCATAGAGATACCCCGGAGCAATGTTGTCGATGTCGTTGATGTACACGTTCTTCACGTAGCTATATAGAAAGGCGAACAGAAAGATTGGTGATAACAATTACGGTTTCGCGGTTTTCCCAGTACAGCCGATGACCGATCCTTACTTCAAATCATGATCCCTGTTGCGAATGGAGCTGAGCTTGTCAAAGATTTCTTTGTGAGCCTTGTTGAAAAGGAATAGCGAATATTCGCGGTTAATCTTTCGCGGGATGTATTTGTCGATGTCTCGTCGCAGCTCGTCCAGTGTCACGTTGTCCTCGATCATCTTCCGGTACATGTCGTTCACCGAGTATCCCAGCACTCTGCTCTTGTGGTCCTGTTTTTGATAATTGATCTCCGATATGCGGTTCTGCAGCAGATCGTACCGCAGTTGGCTGTAGTAGTAGTTGAACAGCGACTGATCCAACGTTTTCAGGCATGATAGATCCGGAATCTGTAAATGTAGTAACACAATAGCAGTGACGTTTGTGCGCGACCATGGTGACCTTTTTTAATGTCTAGCTGCTGTGAAACACTTCAAACAATCTTGCTTCGCTCGTAGATGGACTTTCCCGTGGCTACTCAGTGTGTCCACTTGCAGAGGAATGAAATGGGTAATTCCAAGTGCAATCTCAGTATGCAATCATTAGGACCATAAAATATTATCTTGAAGCTGGTCCCGTTGTGATAGGCACACAACTGCCGTCACAACACAATCTACAATACATCAACAAAACCATAAATGGTCTTGGAGACGCCTCAGGGTATACCGGCGTAAACGGTGTATGAAAGCAGGACGTTTCGTCAAAAAGTATCACATCAGAAAGACATTTGAAAACTATTCTAATAGAAGAAAAAATGCAAGAATTGTAACACTACCTTGAAGCGGACACGGAAGTCGTACTTTCGATCCGTCGAGGGACGGTTGCATCCAGCTAGGAATCTTGTATGCGTGTGCGCATCGCCGTGTATGCGCAGACCTATGAGCGAAAACACTAGCGGCCGGATTTTCAGCTTCTCGCAGATCCACCGGCAGATGTCCTCGCAGGTATCCTTCTCACCGCCATCCGCACCGACTGGCACGTGAAGGAAGCTGTTCTCCACATAATTGAACACCTGATATGCCGCTTCATCAGGCATTGTGCTGCGTCGGCGAATGGCCGTGCGTGCGTGCGCGTCCGTATGACAGAAACAACCTCCTCACCACGTTCCTCAGCACACCATAATAGCTCCTCCTTCACTTTGTTATCTCTGTTCTCTTCCTACAAACGGTTACATGCTTCCGGCAACATCAATGAGGCGCTCCCCTCTCTTCGCTTCGGTTATCGGGTTATCTTTAGAGCTAGCTAAAATTTTGCCAGATTCCTGGCCACGGTCATCGAGCGGACCCCTACAACTCCATCACAACCGTCACAACACGTTAAAATTGGAAACCATCGAGGATCGTTGACCGCTACCATAACATATCTCTCACTCACAACAAACGCACTCAACTCAACTCTATCATCTGCCGCTGCTGCGTTCTGATTGGAAGTTTGGGGCCTGGTCGAACAACCTATCCACCTGACCTACCTGCCTGCCTGCCTGCCTGTCTAGCTACCACACGTTACGCAGTTTCAACATTTCACAATATATCACAGATACGAGACCGTCCGTTGGGGTTCGTCGCGAGCCGGTGCCTTGTCTTCCGGGCCCTATTTTACCACTTTTCGTGATTTATGCTCCATTCGGTCCCCACAACTGATAGCTGCTGCTGCTGCTGCTGCTGCTTGGCCACGATACATCACACACTTTATTCATCCTCTCTTTCGCCGAATGTGTTCTTCCTTCGGAATTTTTCAAACAGTCACTCGGGTCCCGCGGTGACACGTTCCAGCCTTTTTGCGCCAATGTCTGAAAAAAAAATCGGAGAATAATACACCATTAGCGCGTTATCGTAGTTCAATTTGGAAGATAATGGCTATTTCTTAAGCAACCTTTGCGGTCATCGGCTAATCTACCCCCATTGCCATTGCGAAAACGAATGATTAATTAAAAAGTAATGACAAAAAGTAATGACACAACGTATTGTCTTTGATTTTTGTTGGTTGAAATAATGGATTCTGTTGACGTCGTGATACACAACGTTTACTAGATGGACTCATTGGACTATCCATTGGGTTTAGTAGACCTGCTGATATCAGGTGATTGACAAAAAAAAAAAAACTTAGAACGTATTTCCCTGAAATTGCCATTATAGTCAAACCCCATAATGCCGAAACCAAAAAAGGTATTTTAAGCATCAATTATTTAATATTCCAATTATCCTCACCCAATCCATCACCACAGTCATCCAAAATGAAAATCATATCATCATTCCTTAACATCCTCATTTCCAGGAACAGGATATGCGGCGCGCATGGTGAATTTCCGAGTAAAGCACCTGATCCTTGCACTATTTTTTTTGTTTGCTCACTCTATGCACGCTGCTTTTATGCCATTTTTATGGTTCCTTCTGACGAGCGAGAGCCACAACGGAGCGGCCACATCATTACCGCGGTGAGGTGTAACGGATTTTCTAGTGCGCTCGTTTGTTCGGTCGAGCAAAGAGCGTATCGATCGGTATCCGCACACGCTTGCATGTGCAAAATCCCTTTTGCCTGCTGCTGCTGCTGCTGCTGCATTTAACTCAGCGCGTCCGATAATAACGAATGCACCGTTTGCATGTGCAATTTGCACAAACACGAAGTGCAGGTGAATGCATCGTGCAGTGAGGAGGGGGCAGTTATATAGCTAGAGCCGCTGCAGTTCTCGGGTGTAAAAGGTTGTGTGTATGCCGTGAGAGAGTCACGCCATCGGCGGGCAGCAGGCGGAGGAGCTGCCGGCCGGCTAGTTCGATTCTCTTGCCTTCGCTTCCTCTGATTTCCGTCTCGCAACGGGACGGTAGGTGTGGTCGGTGGTCCGGTCCAGTGAAATTATGGCCACTTTTGTGCACTACTTTCTTCCAGGGCTTCCATAGGGCCATCGTCGACGATTAGTTTTCAGTTGGAAATCCACGTCCACGTCGTCGTCGTCCGTCAAGTGGGGGGGTACAGCTCAATTTTCTTGTCGTTAATTTTCTGCCGACGACAGACATTCCCTCCCAAACCACCCTTCGCCTCGCGCCAGTTGTTTGCATGAACCAATGGCCAACGAACTGTGAGGATGTATGCAAGTCCGCTTAACGCAAAATGAGGTGTTGAGAGCGAGCGTGCGGTTTCGCGAGTGTTTTGCTGCACTCCCTCTACACACACTGGGGGAATGCACTGGAATGCATCGTCACAATAATGCATCGATCGCAGGGGGGAACGAAAGAGGAGACAACCCCCAGGGGCAGTGGCGAAGAACAAAGTGCACAGAGAGAGGGGTCGAGGGGATTGCGGTTTCGCGATGAAACGCCTGCGATAATGGCTTAATGCTGACTTGGGTGGTTTGATTATGATTTATACGCGATTATACCACCTCTTCTCTCTCTCTCTCTCTCTCTCTCTCTCTCTCTCTTTCCCTTTCTTTCTCCTTCTCGCAGTGCAATTCACTGGAACTGAGTGCATCGCGCACAGTGGAGGGAACACCTCGGCCTTTCGCCTTCTAATCATAGAACGATCGCAATGAACACCAAACAATGGTTCGCGCGAGCGATCTCAAACTGACCTGTGTGTGCATAAATTAATAGACTTTGCATTATTTACACACCCTGCCAGCCAGCCAGGCCGGCGACCACCCGGCCGGGTTGTAGTGTCAAGAACTGGAAATTGGAGCTGTGCTAACAAGGGTAGCGGCGGGGTTGGAGGGAAGGATTGATTGACTTAGAAGCCTCGACAGGCCAGCACGGAGCAGAAGTGTTGTTGTTGCGGCTTTCTTCAACGATAATTGCAGTGAGACGTGCCGTTCGATTTATTTCGATGCTGAAGGGGGGCTGGTGTGTCAGGCTGGCTATGTAAAATGCACACGTCTTGCATCTTCTATGACCTAATCGTTCGAGGATTTACCCCCACGATGGATGTTGTGTTCAGTTCGTAGACAGATGTGGAACGAACCGAGTGGAGCAGAGTGTTCCTTCCTTACGACACCGAGAGCCGGTCTCGACACCCAACAACAATGCAATTCCATTTGTTCCTCGTAGTTGCAGGAATTTAACATTCCAGCATATCCCTTGAAACACCCGATTCCACTCGGTATGCTGCATACATAATGGCGGCAACGCCATTCTAGAGTGATGGAAAGTTATCGAAGAAGTCTCCCCCCCCCCCCCCCCCACCTCTGGCAAAGACAGCGAAATGCAACTGTCAGACCGCGTGGAGTGACAGTCATCATTCAACTTTTCAAATTATGCATCGCTCGCCACATAGCAGGCGCAGGTGCTTTGCCACAGCTACTAGGATTAATGTAGTTTAGGACCAAACTTAATACCATTCCTTTGGTATTCGTTGTTTAAAGTCTCTAAGTAACACAGGATTCAAGCAGCGTCAAATAAAGAGCCGCAGAATCGATCGACTTTGATTTGCTATATGCCCAGCATTTACATGAAATAGTATTTATGGCCCGAGTGGGATCCTAGACTTTGTCAAAGACCTTTAAGCAAGAGTGGGGAGTGCATACATATTCCGATGTTCGATATTTAATCATTCAGAAAAATATGACCCATACCACTACAACACTACGCCACTAGTATGCTGGTTCTTAGAAGATGCTATCATTACATT
>NC_064877.1:81250646-81255646 GCF_943734665.1 Anopheles aquasalis
TGCTGTTATAATGCACCGAACAGCAAGCCTTGAAGAGCATGGCATGCTATGCCCTGTGGTGTGTGGCTGACTATGCACTTGCGGAGCTCGCTGCACTCTCTATCTCGCTTCCTCCGCATATACTGACCCCTTAGGATCGTGGGGTGGTGGTGATGTATCAGATTCCGCTCAAACGGGAAAAAAGGGGTGACCGACGACTGTGTAGTCAAACAAATACCGGATGCAACTTTGCATTTTTCGCCGTAATTCTGGGGGAAGCAAAAAAAAAGGAAGAAGCAGTGGTTTCTAAGCCGTATGCTGGTTCCAGGTAAAGACGACAGACGACAGAGGAAAACGTAAGTACACAGAATTGTACACCCTTTTTTTTGGGTGGTGGCGTTATCATGGCTATCATAAGCCATTTTAATGTTTGCTCATGGGGATGTACAAGCTCACGGCTCCCTCCCTCCACGCATCGTCGTTAGAACGTTGCCATCTTATCCTCTCTCGCTCTCTCTGTAAGGAAGAAGTTCTGGAAACAGAGCCTTCTAAGAATTCGCACACTTTTGCATGCGCATGTGTGTTGGTGTGTTTGATTGTGCTCTACACGTCATGCGTCAGGATATGAATGAGACCAGGTCCTGCGAGTCAGAAGAAGCACTAAGGGAAATTGATTTCTCTCTCCCTCTCTCTCTCCCTCTCTCTCTCTCTCTCTCTCTCTCTCTCTCTCTCTCTCTCTCTCTCTCTCTCTCGCGCCGAAGACACTCGGTCACAACAACAACCTGATGCTTCTGCAGATGTCACCACCACGGGGGTGTAGCTAGCGCTCGTGCCTCGATAAGAGATTCTCTTATCGGGCGTCATGCTGTTTGATGACTGCCGCCATCGCTCCCTCCCCCCGCGGCCGGCACGAGGACGAGGTAATGGCCAATTGGTGAAAGATACATCTTAATGTTTATCACTCGTCGCCTCGCGCCCCCCCGAGGAAAAAATGCATATCGCTCCAGCACCATCAGAAACCCGCGGCGTTTGATGTTTTAATGTTATTTGCTTTGGGCGGATGATATTCGTCTTCGATAAACAGCCAGGCGTGCGTGCGTGCGTGCGTGCGTGCCTGTGCCTGCGTGTGTGTTGGCTTGGGAGGAAAAGCCTTCCCGGGTCGCCAGCTGTACGGCGACGGCGCGGAAGAGCTCATCATCGCAGCAGCCATCGGGTTTCGCTCGTTCGCTGCCCAACAGGTTCTTTTCTGCCTGCCTCTCTGGCACTGTCTGTGGCAAATGATCGGCTGCTCGTCATCAGAATAAAAAAAAATCCTTTCTCTCTACACGTTCTGTGTCCCCATTTTCATACTCACATCCATCACGCACGCACGACATGTTTTGGATTTTCCTTGGGCGCGGGACCGCAGCGAGAGCAGGAGCGAACGAACGAGCGAGCGGGCGAGCGGGCGAGCGAATGTGTGAAGGAAGGAGTAGGACCATTTTCCACGAAAATGAAATGTTTACGTAGAGTTCAAAGAAAATCGTACCGTCAGTGCCGCACGCTCGCTGCTGCGGTTTACGATTTTCACACAAAAAAGACACACGCCGAGTGGGGGGATGTTGGAAAAGTCGCCGAAAAGCCGAAAACTTCCAAACTTTGGCTACTAGAGGAGGTTTATGTAACGACATCCTTGGATGGAAATGTAGACTCTTCTTCTTACCTTTCTCAGGACGAGCAGCAAGCACAGTGAGCAGGTTTTCAGCAGGAAAATTCACGTTCTAGGCACAAATTAACACGGAGAATAATCACTCAACAACGACGGCAACGATAGGCAACGATTTCCGGGACTGTGGACGGATGACCGGGTGTGAAACCAACGAGAAGGTTGATCGGGAAGCCAAAAACAGGCAGGATCGGAAAATGGATCCCCGTTGTTGCTGCGGGAGGTGGTGCACCCGTTGAATCGTAGCACGAGAAATTCATTCACCATCAGCCAGCCGGGGGTTCTCTCCGGGGCATTCGACACAAACAAACGCATGCACACCACACAGACACTCACTCGAACGGATCCCCGGTGCAAGTGCAAGGTGCATAAAACTGCGCACTCGAGAACACTAGAACACGCGAGATTGGTTTGGAAAACAACGAAACAATTTCTTCACACAGCACTGCCACGGATCGTCGAGGTTTCCGTCGGAAATCGCCAAACCGCCAGCAGGAACCACTTCATTTTGGAACGAAAGTTTTTGTAGAACGAATCCTCCTCCAACTCGTTTCGAGAACGCCGCAGCCGAGTTTGAGAAAGGTTCGGGGATTCGGGCTCGTAGCCTGTTTTGGTTTTCGATCGGAGTAAAAGAGAGGCAAGAGAGAAAACGAGAAGACGAGAGGCGCACGCACGCACGCAACACAGACACAAACGGTCGTTTTAACCCTTGCATGTAGCGATGAGTTTATACCGGTTTTATACCATCTGGTCAAAGTGTGGATGCGCTCTCTAAGCCGGCGACAGACGAAGCGCGTAAGTCCCACAGCATGTTGAGACACGAAAACAGAATTGTGTAGATAATTTATTGAGTTTTGTGAGAAAATTAGGATCCTTTTGCGGAAAAAAACGATTAAACACACTATCACTGAACACTCACTAATCGATGCAAACCACACAAAGAATATGCAGCGAGTTCAAGCGTTTGCATTTACGCTAAAGTTTGACGCATCGTCTATCTCCGGCAGAACCGGACTTTCTTGAATTCGAAGTTTAGCTGTTTCGGTAACGAGGTTTTCGAACATCGCAAAGTGCTGAAAGATTGGCGCCACAAACCAGTGAAAAACCATGAAAATTAATAAGGAAACCCTGTCGGATATAAGGGAGGAGTACGAGAAGGCGCACCGGCTGATTAACGAGGAAAGCGAGAACGATCCACCCACGGAACCGTTCCGTTCACACTACAGCGCCCGCGATGTCCTGAACGCGGCGCTGCGAAAGGTGAAAACTCTGGCCGAGGCGCTGGATCCAGCATCGGAAGCGGCCACCACGGTACGATGTATTCGGGCAACCATACTCAAGGACCTCGCCAAGATTAGCACCTTCGTCGAGGAATCCAACGGAGAGGTGCTGTTGAACGAGGCGCTCGAGCTGATCGAAGCTGATCGTGGCAAGGAACCGGCGCTGAACGTGCACATCGAAATTCTCAACGAGATCGCTATCATGTGCTGCAACAATTTGGCAATTCCTAATTGCTCAGAATCCAAGGTGTTTCTGGACCAGGCAAAGGATATTTACGCGGATGCTAAGGAACGCGAGCTTGAGCCGCTCACGATCGCTGGCCTGTTTGGCAGCAAGGAGGAAGTGGAAAAGGGGAAAGCATTGAAGCTGCTGGAATCGAACCACACCCTCACCCTGTACTATTTGGCGCAGGTGTTTGGTTTCCTGGACAACGAGTTGGAGAAGGCACGCTACTGCTGCATCACACTGAAGCGCCAGCTGGAGTACAACGAATATGAGCATGTAGACTGGATACTGAATGCGTCCACCCTATCGCAATATTATTATGCACGGAATCATCTCACTCAAGCACGGCACCTTCTGGCCGCCAGCACGTACATGCTGCACCGGTATGAAGCGGAAGTCGTTGAGAAGATCACCAATCCGGAGGAGCGAGCCGAAAAGGAGGAAAACCTACGCCATGGCATGGCAGATATCGCGCGCTGCTGGGCTAAATACGGGCTGCACATCTTGCGCGCATCCCATGAGCGGCTCAGTAAGGAAGACGATTGCGATGAGGAGGGAACAAAGGAGCCTCCGCTGACACCGGTGCGGAAGATGGAGCGATTCGTGGGCCTCGAGCTCGGTCGTTACGAGGATCAGGCCCCCGATGAGTTCTGCGTTACGTTTGACGATGCAGAGCTGGTGATGCTGAACTCGTTATCGTGGCTAAACAAGGCCAAGGAGTACTACACCAAGGAATCGGAGGCCATCCAATACACGGACATCGTGCATGATGTCGCCCTTCTCTATCGGCATCTTTCGTTCTTCACAGCAGACGAGGGAATCCAATACAAGCTGCTGAAACGAAATGTGAATCAGCTGGAAGAGATCATTGATATTCTGAATCCCACCTACTACCAAAGCATATGCAGGTACAATGAAGTCGAGATTTGCCATCCTTTGATCATGAGACTAATGTTTTTCATTTTACAGATCGATCTGGTACGAGCTGGGACTGACCTATTACATGTTGAACATAAGATTCGGTCAGATGCACGACCTGCAGTCAACGGAGCTACCGACACGGCACACGGTAAATAAGATCAACCGAATGTGCGGTAAGAGTATACAGAACTTTAAAAAGTTTCTCACTTCTTACAACGTCCCACTGGATACGCTGCAACTGCCGGCCAGCGTTGAGGAAGGCGAAATGCCACCCATGCTCAACGCTCTCTTGCTCATTGGCCGGCTGCACTATCGGATCATCACGCCCGATAAACGGCTTAAGCTGAAAAGCACTGAAAACAGTCTACTGTATTACGGCCAGTTAGTCGAGTGGTGCAAGGAGGAGCGCACGAAATCAATGTTCTTACCGGAGATGGAAATTGGAAAGCAGTTAATTAGCAAGGTGCGCGTTAAGATCGAAAAATTGAAAGCAGAGATCGCTCAATGAGTGCCGCCGCTTACGCTTAAACTTTGTTAATTTATTGTACAATGGGAAATGGTTTTTTTTTATTCTTTCATCAAGTATTCTAATTTTGAAATGTTGTATTCAGAGCATAATCGTTCCCCTAGTTCTAAAAAAAATATTTTTTGCAACATTATGTTACACACTGTACAGAGAGGGCTTTTATGTATGTTATCGCTCCTGGCGGAGCTTTTTGGCGTTTTTCGCTTGCTTTCAAAAATAACGGAAAGTGATAGTATTTATAATTTATAATTTTCTGTTCAGTTATCTCATTTTTCGATTTAATATTTATGTGATAGCACTTAGTGCGATAGCATAGGGCAAAGGTACAAAAACGCAATCGAAATGCACACGAACCTATAGATA
>NC_064877.1:81260646-81265646 GCF_943734665.1 Anopheles aquasalis
ACAAAGTTTAGAAAAAAACCTGTAAAAAAAGATGAAACAATTCAGCACAAAAGCGAAGGCGACAACGGATGCATCTCTTCCTGGACCGACCAGCACCAGAAGACATTTATCTTGTTTCTAACTACTTTACGAAACTCAAGTGCACGGTTTCATGAAGGCATGAACATACTCGACATATTGTTTCTTTTGGTACGTGGTATGGCCCCGGAACGCTGGGCTGGTGGGATCAGGCCCGAAACGGGTTCGGAATACAAAGTACAATCGTTACAGCGCACCATTCGGTAACAGTGTGGCTGTTCATGTTGTGAAGCTGCTCATGCATAAAATAGAGCCACCGCGGTACCTTCCGGTGGTACAACCACAACGCAAGCATAACATCGAACGATCGAATCGAACGGACGGACGAACGGATGGGAGTTGGAAGTCAGCGGCCGCTCCGGTCGCTCCAAGCGAGCCGAGTAAACTGAATTAAAGGACCTACCGGCGTCCTGCCTGGTCGTGACGTCACCGTGGCTCCCTAAACGCCGTTTGTTCTCCTCGGGAGCCACTGGCTTGAAGGAGTTTATTTTCGGCGACTTCACTCCGCTGGTCTGCATTTGGTGGCATTTGTTTGGCGTCGTGGCACTCGAACTGGCACGAAGAAAATCGAACAACGAACGAAGACTTTGGCCGCTCCGTTAACAATGGCATTGACGATCAGCGAACAGGAATCGAATTAAGTGGCAAACTTTTCCCATTAATATTACACACTTGCCCACTTGCTGCGGTGCAGTGGCGCATAATTTGAAAGGCACCCAGTGGTGGCGCTTTCTCTCTGTGTGTGGCGCCTCCATCGAGCGACCCACCCACCTCGCCGGGTTTCGATTTTGCCACGGAGGATGCGGAGAAGAGCTTCCGGATGAAGACAAATTTCACGGTACGATTGCGTAAACTGCAGTTTACGGAGGTCGATCGGGCAGGGATGGGTAGACAGTAAGTGTGGAAAGTTTTTCGATTTTTATGTTCACGGAAATGTCTTGCGAAAATGTTTGTCGCCGCCCACGATTTTTTGAGTTTTTTTTTCCGGGGGTTTTCCGGAACAATGGACGCCCTTACGGAGTCGACAGTCAAAATCGATAGGAGATGAAATCAAGTGAAACATCCTCATAAATTATGGTGTTAAAAACACACATCAACACAGCGACT
This sequence comes from Anopheles aquasalis, assembly GCF_943734665.1. Classification (NCBI taxonomy): domain Eukaryota; kingdom Metazoa; phylum Arthropoda; class Insecta; order Diptera; family Culicidae; genus Anopheles; species Anopheles aquasalis. Next base: position 81,261,832 of record NC_064877.1, read on the forward strand.
GGTGACGATGAGTAATGGAACATCTAAAGCCCAGTTTCTATCGTTATCAATCGAGAGAACTTTCTGTTCGTTACGTCTACGTGTTGAGTAGATTTAATGCTGCTAATTACAGCAATAAGCTAACCGATTCATCGTCGTCGCTCTTTTTCCATTAATAATCACGTCAATCAACGGCGCACAACGCTTATCATTTGTCGAAGCCTTCCTTCAGTTATGACAGTTTGCATTAATTTCAATCCCTTCACTGGGCATCCCCGTGGCGGGAGGAAGTGTTTTCCAGTCATTTTACCAGTCGAAAAAGCCTGCCATTCGTTAAAAAGGCTAGCGACTAGGTAATTCAATTATGTACGTTCAATTACGCGTTCGCTTTGCAGTCGGTGAAATAATTAATCTTTTGCCGACTCGCTCGCAAAAGGCGTTCTCGTTGTTCCTTTCCGGTTTGGTTTTGCAGGTGAACGAGAACCAGCAAATGGCCGGGAGTGTCTGCGATTCACCGTGTCTGATTGTTTACCGTGCCTCCAGCGTTCCAGCGTCCGGGAAGTCTGGAGCGCGAGCATCACTTTACACAAGCAGACGCTGTCTGTCTAAAAAGTTCTTATCCTTCCTTATGCTCCCGGCCCCATTCCACTAGTCCCACTCGACTTTGGTTCTTCAATTTACTGAAGCGTTTACCGCTGTTTATGCTTAGCACTTGCCACCGTGCCGTTCACTTTAATGGAGGCCAGCTTTTTGAAGAATGAGAATGGTCGGTGCTGTGCTGTGTTGAGCCTATTGTTTCCTCGCAACGTCGATCCAGGATCAGGCGGTACTATTTACGACTGGACTGAGATTGCCCGGACAGCGGCACAGAGGCTGAAAGTTTAATCGAATGAACTCCCGGATCTCGGGCTCGACGCACCGGGGAGATTGTAAAGCGAAATATTCAAATCGTTATCGCTTCGCTCCCATCATCATTTATATGAAAATCTTTAAATTTATGGCTTCATCGATTTCTTTCTTTCGCTCTCTCTCCCTCTCTCTCTCTCTCTTGAGGCTCCATCCGGAAGCGAGGGCTTGTTAAGGTGAAGCTCAACAGCCTATCCCCAGTTGGTGGTACCAGTGGAAAGCGCTTATCCTGTCTTGACTCTCGCTCAGCTTGAAGCGGGCCGCCTGGGGAGATGCCGAGACGAAGGCCGAGATTTGGAGAACCCAAAAAAATAAGCTGGGCCCTCCTGTAGGTCGGTAAGATATCGGTAATCGATAGCGAGAAGGTGAAGTGGAAGTGGAGAGAGGTATGCAGACGACGGAAACGAAATCGAATCCAATCAATTGTCATTTTGCCTACGCTGGAGCCTGTATCTTGGGGCGGACTCGATCGTTGCTGGAATTGTGTCGCACAGTGGAAAGCCGAACTCGTTTCTTTAGTTCTTTAGAACCTTTTCTAGTGTATAAAAGTTTGGTTTAAAGATAAATACTCATTTCATGTTATTAATAAGTAAAGTATATTAAGAGAATCTCATTTTAAATGCTTTAATCGTTCATTATCAAACACTCATCTAAACATGTTCAATTTAGTTCTGTTTGGGCAAATAAAAGAAACAGCTTTTATCCGTTTATATTTAAATTGATTTCCCACTTTCTCAGAACTCTACAAAATCCCACAGTCCTCCTGGGCGATACAGGAAACCGATGCCACCGGAAAATGGGCACCGAATGATTGGTTGGAACAGCATTTGCATAGGCCGTGCTTGTACACTAGAACGAGTGCTTGCAAACGGCGACCAAACAGCCTACCAACCGTCTCTATCCGGAAGACAACTGAAAGGACGACGGTTTGGGTCTTCGGGGTTCGGGGGAGGGATTCGCGAAAGAACAAAACCCTTGTTGATGTCGCCTCCCCGACGGGTGGAATGGTGGAAAATCGAAGAATTACCATATTTCAGCAACAGCATCCTCACGTAGTTTTGATATACAGCCGAGATAAACGAAGAATACGTAAAAAAGGCGAGCAAAACATTTCTGGAAACGATCCGTCCGTTCGCCCCCCCCCCCCCCCGAACCACCCCCATTGGGAGGGACTTGGGATGGTGGTGGTGCGCGTGTGTCTGTCTCCGTTACGATGGTACACCATCCACCGCCGTCAGCCGATTTTCCTCTCGAATTGTTTGTACGAAGGAGCAACGGGCAGGGAACCGAGGCCATTACCGTGAATCGAACTCTCGCTCAACTTCACCGACGCGGAAGTTAAACTAAAAGTACGGTTTATCGGCCCGGGTGGGCCCCCGGGCCCCTCCCGGGGAAATTGCTTTATTTGGCCGGGCCCATTTTCACCGTTCATCGCGGTGGGGCCCGACGCGTGGCTTTGCTCTTGTTTTATGTAATGTAGTCCCGTAAAATCGTAAAATAAAAGAAGAAATCCCCGGGAACCCTCCCGGTCGGCATGTTCTGACTGGACCCTATAGTGTCCCTTTCGCGAATGCGAAGATTGTCGCATGATGTCCGAGAGGCTCACGAGTGCGATGGAATATTTCAAATGAAATTAACCGATAAATTGGAGTGTGTAACCTCGAACCACGTCATCGTGGACGACGCGACACCACGATTCCGTGTCGAGAACCAGAACTACCACCGGTCTTGCCCTGGAAATGGTACATTCTTCACAGATAATTAAACAAATTTGGTATTCCACAAGCCGCGAGTTGTGCCGGATTCGAAAGTTACTGCGGAACAGTTTTCTCTGGGGCGATATTCATTGTTGCCAACCAAGGCAACCATGCCACCAAACCGTACAGATCGGAGTAGCCGGGGAATGCTGCTGCAACGCGGAGAATCGCGGAGATGCGACCCGTCCGGAAGAGAGAAGTCTCTCAAGTCGAATGCAAATAATGCCAATGAAATTCTCATTTAAATACAGATTTTGGTTACAGTTCAAATAGAGAGCCTTCAAAGCGGAACCCACAGAGTGCGGCACGGTACGCGGACGCTTCCCTTACCCCCCTCTCTCTATGGATCCCATTGTGGAAGTTTGCTTTCTCAGCTCAGCAGTCCGGGTGGTTCCGGATTCCAGACTTTCGCTCCACCGGAACCTTAAGTGCGAGGCCGCTCCGGTTGCAAGGAGCCATGTAAACGGATGGCCGGTGATGAACTGAGCTGCAAATTTGAAACACTATCGACAACCCGCTCGGTCTTTGGCTCCGTGGCGATCAGAGAGTGATAGCAGCCGAAGCCTGATCCAGTTCCGTTGCACAGTGTCTGGTTGGTTGGTTTAACAGCGCAAGCAGCATAATTTAAATTACATTTCAAATATTTGCACTAAGCCAAGGGAAGTGCGGCATTGCGGTGGTGGGAATGATGAGTAGTCAGACGAGGCGCATCCTGTCGTGGGTTTGATGATTGTTAGCGAATTTACGGTGGAAATTTTTGAATCAACATTTGCTTAGTGTTACGTTGCACTTAGTTCGGGAGGCTTATGTCGTTCTGTGCTGCCATTGGCACAGTCCAGGCGAGCTTCATGAGTTGTTTGCGAAGATAAATGATTAATGTGATTAAGTATTGTAACGTGTATTGGTTCTGGAATGATTTTGAGGTTAGAATACCTTAGCTTTGGCGTCTCTTCATGTTTATGAGTCGCATGCCTTGTACACAACTTGAAGTCGCTCTAGCTTCGAACAACAATTCCAATACTATTCCTTCTAGTCCCTTGAAAAGCACCTTCGGATGGCTCGGTGTGGCTGGTTTGAAAAGAGATAAACTAACATCAAGCTGATCCCATCGTGACCTTAGCTCAAATTAACGACTCCATTTTAGCAGCGGGAACCATTCCATTGTGGCCAACA
>NC_064877.1:81268146-81280646 GCF_943734665.1 Anopheles aquasalis
AGAGTTCGCTCTTTGAAGTCGTTTTATGTTTGAGTCCGTCCCCGAGGTTTGTCGGTTGGGCGGAGTGAAAAGTTCTTCTTTTCCCGCTCAAAACTTGCTGCTTCATTCATTGTTCCGTTTCGTAATCGTAAGCAGAAAAGTATTATGCCGCAAACCAGAACAAACATAAGGCGGCATCATGACGCTGTAGGATGATAATAGAAGAAGCACCGTCACAGGAACCCTTTTTTCGGGATTAGAAGAATGTGCATGTTCCGTTCGTTGTTAGTGTCACAATTATAGTGTCACCAGAGCTCTTTCTCTTCCTCGATGGGAATCCCTTTTGACGCCTGCCCACGGTTGTCTTTGTTAACCAAGTTGAAAACCATGTTTGATCTTTGCACAAGAGAGATTTTCAATCCAGCCTTTTTGTGGCGTTCAAGGTTAGCTGAATTCTTTTCCAGTTCCACGAAGTTCTATCCACTATTGTCGCTTAGTTTGAGCCCTTTTTTTTGACGAATCCTTTCATGAAATCTCGTTCATAAAAAGCATTCCCATTGACCTAGTTCCCTGGAGAGGAGGAGATTCTACGAATGCCCCACGAAGGGTGCAGCTCGTCGCTCATCATCGTGCTTTTAATTCCCTCTTATTAAGGAGCGAGATAGCGACGGCGCGAGCGGTAAATGAATAATTTTTATTTAAAGGCATTACGAAGAGAAACTGTTTCATTTTGACTGACCGAGAAACTCGGCCGAAACGACAACTTCCTGTCCCATGGTTAGCGAGTGTTTCCTTTTTCATCGTTCCCTGTCCGGGACGGTATCGTAGAGATGTCCTTGGGAAAGAGCAAGTGAAGAGCATCATGGAAGGGAACCCTCAGCATCTCGTCATCATTCAGAGCTGGACCGAGCAAAAAGCAAAGGACAAAGCCACTCGTTGCTCCTGGAAACGCGATAAGTATCAGCGTTCCCTTGGCACCACGAACCATAACTCATTCGCCCGGTGCAAAGTTGGCGAGATCAAACCTGCTGCTGCTGCTTGGATGTAGCGAAACGTGGCTACTGAGGCCCTAAAACTCCCTTTCGTTTCTCTCTCGCTCGCTCTGAGTGCCCAGCTTTGGCCTTGGTGGAAATTATGATAAAAACCGCCCATCACTGGACAGCACCATTCCGTGCCCCCCCCCCCCCCCCCCCCACTTGATAATGTTATCAGCTGGTAGCCGCGCAGTGGTGGTGGTGGGCAGGCAGCGATTAATTTGTCAATCGTTGACAACGGACGGTTGCTTCTGGCCTTTTGGGGCCCCCTCGATGGTACAACCATTACACCGTGTTTGTCGCCCTCGCCATTTCCCGTCCTGTCCGTTCCACTAAATATTGTCCATCATTCAGGAGGACCTTGTCCGGGGAAAGGCTTTTCCAAGGATTAGTAAAGCTTTTTTGTTCATTTTAATACCGAATAAAGTTGACTAATTAAGAGCGCTCAATCAGTATCGCTGAGGTGAAAGGCACGGCGGCGCACTTGTGCAGTGCGATGATGCGAAGGATTCACTCTTCAATGACAGCTTTCGTCCATCAATCCGTTTCACGATGAATGCTCATAACAAGAAAAACTCATTACGATCACTTGCTGCGCCGTCGAGTGCTTCGAGATTCAAATGGAACTGTCACGAATGTGGGAACGAGCTCCGGAGTCACGGTTTTTCCTCATTAGCATAAATTACAATTTCATGCGTACAAACAGCATTATTGAATTATCATTTAGCCATCGTCGTTTGTGCAATTTTTCCTCGCATGTTGACGAGCATCAATTGCGCGCCACACTCTTCGCGTAAGGTTTATGATGTTATGGCCATGGTTTGTCTCACGTCGCGCGGCGTCGCGCTTATGAATTGTGCATGGTTTTTGCAGAGAATCGAAGCGGAACGAGGGTTGGAGCTGATCTTTGCTTTATTACAGCCCCTTACGGCACTTGGCGCTACACTGCATTATGATTTGCGAATGTGTGCACTGCTTATGTGGTGTTGCAGGAGGCAGCAGAAGAGAGGCACTTGCCACGACGGAACCATTCAACCAGAAGAAGGTGCAATCTCGCGTCACGTTAGCCCAGCGAAGCAAAGCGTCGTCGTCGTCGTCGTCAAAGGTCGGTACGTGAGTCGAGGTGAAATGCTTGTAAAGTGGCAAATGTTTATGCAAAACGGCCACGGTCTTAAGCTACCGTTAACGGATGCTCTTGATGCTTTTAGGAGCCATTTGGCAAGCTGCTTGGGTAAGTAGGCAAATGAGGGAAAACCTGTCGAATAGAAATCAAGTTAAAGATGGTTGATTGTGCTTTTTCTATGGAAAGATTTATAAGTCACACACCCGGTTGGTGAAGCAACATATTACTGTTGTGCTTTAGGCTGTGATTTGAAATAAAGCTAAATTGCTCCTTTATTTTTGCCCTGCACGAGTTGCCTAATTTTAATCAAAATAAATGACCAAAATCCACTCTACGTAACAGAATTGCCGACCAACAAACGATGCTCCTTATCACAAGCGTGGCTACGGGGAGCGATACAATTTATCGGCCCATTTTGTTTTATGACGGTACGCTGTGCGACCTCTTTCCGACCTTAAATCAACAAGGGCCTCGGGCACAGGGCATTCGTCAAAATGTGGCTAATCCTGGCCATTCCCGGGAAGGGATAAAAGCACGAGAAACCTTTCTACTCAATTGTCGGCTGCCCTGCATTAATTCGTTCTGCTTCGGGCCTGCGCTGGACTGCGGGAGCTAATCCTGCCGCTCCGGGTTCCGGTATTGATCTCCCGGGTTGCGCCGGGGGTCACACGGTCTCCGTATCCGAGCCTCTTTAATCATTAGCCTAATTATGTGTGCTGTGAGCTTGTGACGACCTGGCACGACCGTCACTCGGACTGCCAGGGGCTTCGGTAATGGAAATGAGTTGCTTTTGACATTTGCCTGGCCATTCCGTAAATGGAGCCCATAATTCACGCTCCTTTGTCGGACCTGCGAGGAAAAAGTGCGAGAAAAGGAAAACTATCGCGTCGACATTTTGTGCGAAAGTGCATGCGACCCAGGACTCCTCGTGGAGTCACTAATGAATGCAGTGGCCAGCCACTATAGTGGTGGCCACTCTTTTCGTGTTCGTGCACACGAACAGAGAATGGAAAGAAGTCTTCGTGGACGTCGTGCGGGCACACTGGATGCACACCCGGAGATGATTGATGCCTGTGAGCTGCGGTGAATTTCAATTGCATGATGTCCCCCCCCCCCCCCCCCCCCCCCCCCCCCCCCCCCGGTGGGAATCGGCGTGGCAGGTGGCCCCCGCACATGCCATGCAATAGAAAACGGTAAGAGGTGAGCCGTCAAAGAGAAGGAACATGATTTTCTGCTACCTGATGTGGTCAACCTGTGGGGGGGTCAACATCAATCCAGTCCCTGGCACCATCTTGGCCATGCACTAGACCTGCATCGAACGGTTCTAGTGCCACTGGCGGTGCGTCGTATCGTTGCACGCAAACCATTCATTAAAGATGATGGATAGTTTGAAGAGGAATTTGTGAAAACACGAGACGAGAAGGAAACCGGATACAGCGCGTGTAGCTTTCACCGGGCCTTTCCGTTTTGTTGTCCTTTTTTGGTGTGACCACGTCCATGGTGGCTGTTGTTTTTCCTTGGCTTGACGTTACCTGTGTACACCGTCTCCGATAAGGGGAGAGTGATAAGACGTGGCTAGTAGCTCATGTTTTGCATGAACATCTGGACAACCGATTGTGGCGTTATTTATGATCCGTGAGCGAGCGTAGCGTAAATGGAAATTCTTTAACATTACATTATTAATGATACGTGCTTGGTGTGATGATTGTAATTTATTTTTCCTGAAACTTATAGTTGGGCATCAAATCGAGATGTAAGGCATTGCTGCTGTTGTTCAGTTTTTGTTTTCTTCAAACTAGTCTCAATTCAATTCAGAAACGAATCCCGACGATGCTTCTCATTCTGTTTAGTCATGAAAATTGATTGTGAACAAGAATCTGGAATGAATCGTTCACCACTTGGAGATTACGGTCGGTAGGAGGGAGGAAATGATCAAATCGAAGGATGTGCAACACCAGTGGGCAACATAAAATCAGTGTTTTATCGTTTCCCTATCCCGTGAATGCTCCTCCATCGATGGATATTGGATACTGACCAATTCGACGAGTATTCGACGCGCCACGCGGAGTCGTAAAACGGAGTTTCGTTGCCTTTTATTTATCAATCATTCCTTCAACGGGCTCAACAACGGATGGGAGTGACATGAGGGGCCGGTCGCCTTTTTTTTTTATTGCCTAACAGTGTAGACAACGCGTGAGGGCGATTGTCGAGAAACTAGCTCCCGGAACTCCGGGACCGGGACCAGACTTTGTTAAACCAGCTTAATAAGTCGTGAAAAGTGTGAGCGTCCTGCTTTTCGCTTCCTTTCCCGGCGGAGGAATGCGATTTTGGTTCGCTTAATCGCGTACGATAACCAGCGGTGACGAGCAAGTTTTTATGCTTCGTCGCCATATGGTGGAGCAGCTCGGGTTCGGGAGGGGCAGACATTTGCCGCCGCTGCTGCCAGCTGCTCGGTATGGGAAATCCTTCCTCTTTTTGGCGAAGGATTGAGAAGTTTCATGTGAACGGAAGCGAACCGGTGGGACCAACGAGGAAAAAGAGAGAGGGAGGAAAGCAAACAACGAATGGCCATGCTGTGAAGCAATGCGAGAAAGAAGCAAATAAATCAAAATGTAATAAAATACGCAATTTACGCTAGACTACTGTCAGCTGCGATTCGCGTAAATCACACCCGGGGTTGGGTGTAAAAGTTTGGCCCGGTCTCCTCCCTCCTTCGCCCCCACCCGAGAGCCCCGAGAACCGATGTCACTCAGGGGAATGGGGGGGAAGATGAGTGTTATGATGCTGTTAATTAATTTAGGAACTTTCACCTTCCGTGCAGCTGTGTGTGGCAAGTGGTACATGATGGCAAGGTGGGACAGATAGTACATGCGCGCGGTGAACATTTTTTCCGGGACGCGCCCTTTATACGCTGGTGGAACCAGCGTTTTTTCTATCTATTACAAGGAAGTGGAGACATTTTGGAGAGTGCGATGCCTTTCTTGGCTTGTAGGTAATTTATCATCAGTAATTAATTTCAAATTTTCCGATCTTCACCTTCAGGTGTTGTTCTGGTGGCGTTTGACACAAGGAGTATGCCTGGTTACCGGCGCGCTACAAAGATCTGCAATGAACTGAGTGATCCTTGATGTTTTTTACATTTTTTTTTTCGTGGATAGAATTGGATTTTTCGTCTTTCTACTAAAAAGAAGTAAGATTCCAAATCACACGTATCCGGATTCTGGACGTTCGAGAGAGGCTTCTAGAAAAAGTTTTCTCCTTTTTTTGTTTCTGAATAAATTACCATTCCCTCAGCTGCTGCAGCTTCCTGCTCGCTTTGCAATGCAATATATCTTGTAGCTTGATAGCTTAATAAATTAACAGCGAACCCATCTCCATCCATGGCACTTTTCGACGACCAAACCGACTACTGAAGATAGAAATAAATTTTAACGTCCAAAAGGCACTCGAAATGGGCGCAAGAGGGGCGTTTGGAAAAAATAAAGTGTCCGAAAGACCGAAAAAAACCCATCGCCCCTTCAATAATTTGATGCAATCGTAATGGAGAGCAGCTTCACACCGCGCACACCGGAGGGCAATAGTCGTAATAGACAAAAGTTTTCATTTTCACTCGGTGCAAAATCGTTTACCTTCCACGTTCATTTGGCTCTGCGATGGTCAACCGGGAAGAGGCCAGGAGAGGCCTAACGAAGGGACGAAGGGATGAAAAACAAAAATTAAGTGCCTATTACGGTGTTTAAAGAAATGATAATGTTTGATAAGTGGGCATGCCTTGACGTGGGTTTGTTTTCACCGACGATTCTCTCGTCGAGATCTACAAATGGTTCTTCCGGGTTGCGATACCGGTTGATGATGGTCCCGAAAAAGCAGAAGAAGTGAAAGCTGAAGTGAAAAGTCCTCCAGCCAAAGGTTAGATCCTCCCAGGTCGCACTAGAAGCACCGGATGCGCGCGGAAGGGCAGGGCATTTGCATAAAGTTGAAATAAAAATATTAATAAAGGCCACCGGGACCGGGACGGTGGACGTTGCATCACGCCGTGCTCATAATTGTTTTTGATGAGAGGACGGACATCGGTACCGGCATCGGTGTCTTTAGCATCTTCATTCAAACGGATCGGTCAGCGGAGTTTTCCAGGAGCTGGTTCCAGGCCAGTATTCCATGGTGGCGCAATTCACTTGGGCGGGATGCAGCATCGAGGTTTTACGAGGCTCATCATCATAAAGCGACGTTCGTTTATGCGCCAGCGAGCGTTTCGGGGGAGGGGTAGGCGGCAAAAAGTTGCGTTAGCAAACGGCAATTCCAGACGGCGAGCACCGTGGAACAATTGTTATTAACGACCGTTGTTTACACTTCTATGAATCTCGAAGGTGCCACTTAAAGCCGAGTTCCCGCCCTGCATCCTTAAGATTCATTCGCTGCTCCAACCGAGTTCTCGACAAGAGGGGCGTCCACGGCATTTCTTTGCTTCGCAGAAGTAAAAGTGGCACCGAAGAACGACCGAGGCGAGGCGGGTAAAACTTGGCCCACATTTGCCGCCACCGACGAAGGGGCGGATTTATGCCGGAATGGAGGCGGCTTACCGAGCGGTGATTCCTGGCACTGAGAAGGTGACAATGCCAACAGCGGGTGGCTCCAAGTGGGCACAATAAATGCACATAAAGGAAAGTACATCTCCTGTACAAAAACACTTAGCTGCAAGTGTTGCCATTAGGATGATTGTTCACTGTTGCACTGAGGCAACGTGAACGGAAGTCGTTCTTGAAGGTGGTTCTTGGGAAGGGATACCGTGCCAGCAGCGGCATTTTTACGTTATTCCATGATACGTTTTTGATAAACAGCTTTGAGAGTAAAGCTAAACCACGATTATAAGTCTCTTTTGTGTGATAAAGCAATAAGGTGTTTAATAAATGAGTTAAATGATACGTGGAGAAATTGTTTAGCTTTAAATTTAACATCATTTTTGCACTAAAAGTTCGCCAAAAACCCGGAAACAGAGCTGCTTGTTGCATCATTTCATCATATCATCGTAGCGTATCGATGAAACCGCCATTCGTTGCTATGAATCATAGCAACGCTAGTAAATATATGACGCTGCACAACTCAGCCCTAGCTAATGTTGTAACGATACTTTTGAATAAAGAACTATGCTAATGCTAAATAGAATAATATTGAACTGCATATCCATATGGCTTAGCTGTAATCATGATCATCTTTTTCCTTTTACTCTTTCAATGATTGGATTTTAAGTGTTAATCCATTTGTTGCTGTATCACCGTGACAGTCACTATTCGGTTCATTTCTACGGATTTTGTTGACCCCAACACAAACCCACCCTTACAGATAAGCGGCGGCGTTCCTTGCATTGAGATAACGAGCGTTGCCCATGAAATTTTGACAATAAAAAAGGTGGAACCGATTACGAGTGTTACCATATCAGCAGGGTTCGCTGCGCCAAATACTTTAGAGTGCCACCAGTACAGAGAACGGTGTTGGACAGGCTAGTACCGTAGGCAAAATGTATTTGTTTTTAACGATAGCGGTGGTCTTCCTTAGCTACTTTTTACTGAAATATCACCAGAAGCGGCAGCAGCTGCTAACAATCGTGAAACACTTCAATGGCCCAAAATCGAATTATTTTCTCGGAATTTCCTATCTGTTCCAGGGCAAATCAGTCGAAGGTAAGTGATGCTTGTTTCAGTCCATGAGTAGTGACTAGCAATGATGGTTTATGGTCTGATTTTACAGACATTTTTGATGTGTTGGATGATTGCCATAAAAAGTATGGACCCGATGTGAGCATGGTCGGTTCCTTCAATGACTTTGTACTGGAAATCTCCAGCCCGGAAAATGTGGAAAAAATACTGCTAGCAAAGACGACCAAGAAATCATTTCCGTATGAGTTCCTCGAGCCGTGGCTCGGTACCGGTTTGCTGCTATCCTTCGGCGAGAAGTGGTTCCAGCGTCGAAAGATCATTACGCCATCGTTCCACTTTAAGATGCTAGATCAGTTTATGGATGTGTTTAACCGCGAGGCCGATATTTTGGTGAATCAACTGGAGAAGCATGTTGGTCAGAAGGAGTTCAACATCTACGATTACATTACGTTGTATGCACTGGATAGCATTTGTGGTAAGCTTATCGGACTACCGGCTGCTGTAGTGTCCACTGTCCAGTGAAATGGCATCCTTTCCACCAACAGAGACCTCCATGGGAGTGCAAGTGAATGCCCAGAAGGACCCCAACAACGAATACGCCAATGGAGTGAAGCTGATGTCTGATTTCATCTTCCGCCGCGTGTTCAGCGTGTTGCGTCAGTTCCCTTCGCTGTTCTTCTTGTATCCCTACGCCAAGGAGCAGGCCCGAGTGATCCAGCAACTACACAACTTCACCAATTCCGTGATCGAAAGGCGTCGCGCGCAGCTCGAGAAGGAACAATCGTTGGGAAAGGTCGAGTTCGATCGAGATGAGCAAGAACTCTACACGAAGCGTCGCGATACCTTCCTCGATCAGCTGCTCAAAGTGTCGGTCAATGGAAAGCCGCTCAGTAACGCTGACATCCGGGAGGAGGTGGACACATTCATGTTCGAAGGACACGATACGACTACTTCCGGGATCTCGTTCACTATTCTGCAACTCGCCAAGCACCCGGATGTGCAGCAGAAGTTGTTTGAAGAGATTGACTCCATGTTTGGAGCAGCGGCGAGTTCTACTGTCCTTACCAGTGCGACACTGCAGGAAATGAAATATCTGGATTTGGTCATCAAAGAGGCGTTGCGTCTTCGTCCTCCGGTTCCTTTCATCGGACGCAAGCTGCTGGAAGACATGGAAATGAGTAAGTAATGAGCTGAAGGTTCACCCGGCAAGGAAGAGAATTGATCAGCAGTATCATCCTCTTCTCACAGATGGCACAATCATACCAGCGGGAACCACGATTTCGCTCAACATCTACAATGTACATCGCAACACGAAGGTGTTCCCTGACCCTGAACGCTTCATTCCGGAACGCTTTTCCGATGAAAACGAAGTGAAGCGAGGCCCGTACGATTACATTCCGTTCAGTGCTGGCTTCCGGAACTGCATTGGCCAACGGTATGCGCTGCTAGAGATGAAGGTCACGATCGTGAAGCTGCTCGCTAGCTACCGCATTCTGCCCGGCGAATCCATCGGTAAGACTCGTCTGAAGGCGGACTTGGTACTACGACCGACTGCCGGCATTCCGGTGAAGCTAGTGAAAAGAAGTTAAGGTTCTTCTTCGCTAATAAAGCACGTCTAATCTTCCCTCGGTACGCTTAGGGCTTCCAGGGCCCACGAGTCAACATCATAATTTAATTAATCAATCCGAAACCCAACTATTTTCCCAACCAGCGAATCATAGTAGTTCATTGCTTTCGTGTTCGCGAAGTCGTGATGCTTTCATAAATTAGATTTATCAACTTTTTCATAAGTTTCCTGTTGGACCATTCAACATCATCTGACGCATAATGCTGGCCAGAGCTTCGCTCATAAGAGACCGTATAAGTAAAATGAATATAAGCAAAACGAAAAAGGAAACTAAAGTTTGTTCCCACGCAGTACATATTGTCGGCAATGGTTTTCAGCATCAATGCTGCTGCCGAAGAAAAAAGAAATGTTGGCTTCTAGGCATTTTCCGTCCGTTTTTCCAATTTCGAGCTGCAACACTGCAACGTGACACGGGTCAGTTCTTTTTGCTCTCCATTCATCAACTCCTGTCGCTTTCGCGGTTGTGAGTGAGCAGAATGGATGGTTGATTGAATGAAAATATTGTCCAGTTAAGCAATTTTCACTTCAAAGGTAAACAAACCATGAGTCTGTCCGTCTACGTGTCCTGAGGCACTTTGAACTGTAGCCGTTTCGATGGTAATGGATCAGTTTTTACTTAAACATAAATATAATCGAAACATTTCGTAGTATTTTGCGATTGATATGCTATAACTATGTTACATTCACTTAAAAAGCGAACATATTGAGATACAATTTCATCCATAACGAAATGAAAGACCTACAAAAGAGTGAACAACAATCCGAAAGACAAGATATGATTATGATTGACGGATCATCGCTCTCGGCGTTTGTGTTTCCCGAACATCCCGAACGGTAAACGAAAGACAACTTTCTTGATCCAATTTCGTTGATTATGATTGGACGCAAGAAGTAAGTCGAAAGTAGATAACATAATTGTTCGATTGAGTTTCTCTTATATCATAACTTATGTTGAGCTCGCCCAACATAACCTGTGCGTACGTTGTTCGTTCGGAAGTTTCGTGCGGAACCGTGGTCGACGGTTTCGTGTCGTGAATATTTTATCAACCTGAGATGCTTCTCTGTGTCCGGCTGTAGTAACGGTTGTCGCTTGTCTCGCCAACCCTCGACGAGTGCTTCCCGTTTTTGAGATACTGACGATGGCCTTTAGCGAGAAGCTCGCTTTGGTTTAGGTTTTGCTGCAAAATTTACTGCCATCCGTTAGCTCTGGTGCACTAAGCTAAGGTTGGTTGTGTGGTTTTGGGAAAGTATTTCCCGAAATTGTTTGGCCAGATACCTTCCGTCGGTTGGGTTGCGTCGTTCGGTGAGAAACTGCATCACGCAGCTGCAAAGCTCGCGCAGCAAACCAGTTTGCTGTTGACTCGCTGCCTGCAGAAAGGATAAACCAAAGCTTCCTTCGCAATGGATGCTTCCTGAGTAAACGCCCCGGTCACCGGAAACCGTGGGAAAGGATTGGAGGATTGCAGCATATTTGTTTATTATTTTCTCACCTGCACCTCCGCTCACCAAAGCCCGTACGCCACCGTCAACCGCATCGAAGGTACGGACTTGAATATGCAACGTTGTAACCATACCTGGTGGCTGCCCTTCAGCTCTGCTTGCATGAATATTGCATATAAGTGCAGCATACCTGCACAACATCATTGGCCGTACCCCGTAGCCCCGGGAAAAACTCGCAATTCCGCTCTTGATATATGGGAAGGTAGCGAGAATAGCGAGGTATCCGGCCATCCAGAAGCAGTTTGGTAAATTTATTGCAAACATTTGCCCATTCTCTCTGCATCACGCTCGGGGATTTTATGCAACGATGTTTGATTTGCTCAGCCTCGCCGACCAGGACGTAAACTGTGGAGAACGCGATGGCAGTCGGTTTGTTGAGTGTTTTTTATTAAAAATTAAAAGTTGAGAGCCATGAAACACTTATTTTGAATGTTTCCTTTTTGCCATCTTTCAAGTGGTTATTCCTTCAGATACATTACCGAAACATTTGAAGCAGAAATCACATCACGATTAAAAAATATGTGGAATTCTTCATCGCATCGCATGCTAAAAAGTGTCCGTCCTGTTGACCTACTTACTAGTTACCTACAACAAACTATAATCTGTTGATTTGTATTACGCTTTTGTGTCACCAACATCGATTGTTAATCAATCCGCACCAGGCCATAAAGGACCTTCATCATAAAGGACCATGAAGAGTCAGGGAAATGCTGCGTCGCTCAGCGAGAAAGTTATGAAAAAGTTGATAAATCTAATTTATGAAAGCATCACGACTTCGCGAACACGAAAGCAATGAACTACTATGATTCGCTGGTTGGGAAAATAGTTGGGTTTCGGATTGATTAATTCAATTATGATGTTGACTCGTGGGCCCTGGAAGCCCTAAGCGTACCGAGGGAAGATTAGACGTGCTTTATTAGCGAAGAAGAACCTTAACTTCTTTTCACTAGCTTCACCGGAATGCCGGCAGTCGGTCGTAGTACCAAGTCCGCCTTCAGACGAGTTTTACCGATGGATTCGCCGGGCAGAATGCGGTAGCTAGCGAGCAGCTTCACGATCGTGACCTTCATCTCGAGCAGCGCATACCGTTGGCCAATGCAGTTCCGGAAGCCAGCACTGAACGGAATGTAATCGTACGGGCCTCGCTTCACTTCGTTTTCATCGGAAAAGCGTTCCGGAATGAAGCGTTCAGGGTCAGGGAACACCTTCGTGTTGCGATGTACATTGTAGATGTTGAGGGAAATCGTGGTTCCCGCTGGTATGATTGTGCCATCTGTGAGAAGAGGATGATACTGCTGATCAATTCTCTTCCTTGCCGGGTGAACCTTCAGCTCATTACTTACTCATTTCCATGTCTTCCAGCAGCTTGCGTCCGATAAAAGGAACCGGAGGACGAAGACGCAACGCCTCTTTGATGACCAAATCCAGATATTTCATTTCCTGCAGTGTCGCACTGGTAAGGACAGTAGAACTCGCCGCTGCTCCAAACATGGAGTCAATCTCTTCAAACAACTTCTGCTGCACATCCGGGTGCTTGGCGAGTTGCAGAATAGTGAACGAGATCCCGGAAGTAGTCGTATCGT
>NC_064877.1:81285646-81293146 GCF_943734665.1 Anopheles aquasalis
AAAAATAGAACTGCACTTACAAAAAGATTATTTAATTGTAGGATTATTTAGTAATTTCAACAGATAAGTACTCATTCTGCAATTTTATTAAGAGATCAATAGTCACACTCAGAAACAACGTTGTTCAAGGAACAAAGTATGAGCAAAGTTTGGTTGCATAAAAATGGAAAAATCAAAGGAGAAACGAAACATTTCGAGATGAACAACATAAACCCCAATCGTTATTTGAATAGTAAAGTTGAAATTTAATTTAAAAACACCCAAAACCTATGTTCAGACCAGCGCAGAGCTATGCTCTACCAGACAGCAGACAGTAGACAGGAGCTAGCCTTCATTATCTCGCTCAGCCGCTCGTTTTTGCTCTTTATCGCTAATTAGTTATGGGTTACAAATCTTTAGTCATTCCACAAATTAGTTCTCCGAAAGAATGTACCGTCTTCCTTTAGACTTTCGCGCAGTTTACGGTGCCACCGGTGAAAATGGAGCATTGCTGGAACCCCGGAACCAGCCAGAAACCACGACAATCATCCACGGTCTTTCGCTGCCGGTGCCGGTGGTTTCAACTTTTAATTCCATCATAATTACACCGGGACTCTTGGCGTCCGTGAAGCGAACTGGCGCGTCCAGACAGGGAGACAGAGAGAGAGAGAGAGAGAGAGAGAGAGACAGAGAGATAAAATTAAATTCACTTCCTAGAATGAAAAGGCATCCCAGCAGCAAATGGCTCACTTTGTAAAGCACCACCGCATCAGCGCACCGGTTGAGCAATCTGAGACATCTAGGTCAGTGGTACCGACAAAGGGGTTCTTTCCGGGCATTATCCCGGGCAATGGGCGCCCGCTTCCAGGACATTGTCTCACAAACGTTCGACACTCGCCCGTGTGACTGACAATCAGGAGGCAAAACCTTTCACGGTTCACTGGCATCGTCGGCACTTTGCGTGGCAAGTGGCATCCCTTTTTTTTGTTCTTTGTTTTCTTATCCTGCCCTCTTCAAACTGATCCCTGGAGGGGTGGAAAAGAGTTGTACAAGGACTCGCCACAGGTGTGTGCGAGCGAGAGTGAGGGAATGCAATTCCAGTCGGCCTTTTGGGGAGGTGGAAAACCGAGGAAGAAAGTTTTTTATGACATCCGTTTACGGTTGGCCCGGCTCGGTGGCAAGATGTCGGATGAACTTTTAGTTAGAATGGCGAAATGAGGAGGATGGCGAAGGATGAAGAAAATCACGTGCATCGTTAATGTTGTCAATGATGCGTGAAATGAAGGAGGAACTAAATGGCGTTTCACGGGGAATGCAACGGAGACACTCTAGCGTCTCAGAATGCCTGTCACATCTTAATCCTTGAATATTGACGTGGTGGTGATTCATATTATCCCGGAACTTACCTTAAAAGGACACACTCATCCTCCTACCTAATATTGTGATATCGATCCCATTAATGGTCAGATTAAGGAATGGGCCACTGGTTTTTTTTTTATAAAATTATTTTCTATTTTCGTAGATTACATTTGCGCTTGGAAGCCTCACTCGCTCGCTTCTGCTTTCTTCGGGACACTGTGGCTTATCTGTAAAAGCATCCACTCAGCAGCAGCAGCAGCATCTTCTCCATCAAAAGATTATACAATAGTCCATTATAATACACTAGACGCGCGCGCGCGATAATATTCTCTTAGTGAATAGTGATAACCTCTGCCGCCTCTGTCGCACTTCTTCTTCTCTTCCCTTTCCACAACACAGTCGAAATATGATATCTTTTTGTATAGCATAGTCATAGATTGCACAGCTAGCTCGGCATTACAGCACCATTCCAGCACCTCCTCGCCGTGGGTAATGCTCAGTACTTGCACACATGAAAGCACTCTTCGTGGAGAGGGTTGGATGGCCGTCGGCTGGCCACCCGCCCTCACCCCTTAAACCACTCTCCCCCGTCAAGAGTCTCGTCTATCTAGTATCCCATCCTCTCTAGTCTTGTGGTCATGTAAAATGTTATAAAATTTTACCTGTATTCGGAACCGGAAATGGACTACTTTCCTTGTCTGCTATTTTATTTCTTTTGTTAATTTTTATCTATTACTTTTTCGGTTGGGATTCCTTTTTGGGCGGCGGGAGGGAGGGAGGGGGGGGAAAGTGTTGGGAATGCTACTTGGGATGTACACTACTTGACAGCAGTCTCCTCGATTCTCTGTTGTGAAGAATTGTTTTCAACGGGTCGAATGGATGTTATCACGAACGTCTCTTTCCATTTCTTTCCCTTGTTATCGTCTCGATCGTCTCTCAATCTCTCTCTCTTCCTTGTATTGTTTCCTTCTATTAAAATGTGTTTTAAATTAAAATAAAAGTTGTTATAATGGTGCACCTCGGCTTTGAGAAAATGTTCGTCAACTGTGTACGATAAGAAGAGAGAAGAGAAAGATCGAGAGAGAAAGGATCGCAAGGCTAAACAGTGGGTAAGATAAGTAAATAACCAGCGATAGACGATGAGATCACGCGAAATGGGAAGCAAGCTTCAGCTGCAAGGCATTGGCAATCGTTCGATCGATCGATGGGTTGCGTGGCCACAAAGTCACTTCCAAAACACGGCGATTACTAAGCACGCAATGCACACGGCGCCGGATCGAGAGGGGACCTTCTGGTAAGTGTAGCCGCCACTATACTGTTCCTTCTTCCTGTGCTACAAATCCAGTCCAGTCCAGCAAATTGGTACGGGGGTTAAGCGATCGTTGTATTTATTGTCAGGCGTTAGGCGTTTGGCTGGCCAGCATAGTCCAGCACACAAACATACATACACACATACGTACGTACACAGCGAGACAGAACATAAAACAGGAAAGTTTCGAGTTTTTAAAACAAAAATGATAAAATTAGCTAAAGCAGCATCGGTCCGGACGCATCGGTTGGCATGCCGGACCATTAGAAGTCACTCACTTCACCCTCCGTATCGGGGTAGGTGCAGTTGAAGGGATTTCGCAGCCAGTGGCAAAGCGATTTGTTGTCCGGCCGGTGCCGTTTCTTACCCGCGGCACCGACGGACTTTTGCTGATGAGCTCCCCGGGATGCGGCCGATCCGAAGCTTGACTCATCGCTATCACGCACCGTCCCAACGCTGTGGTAACCACTTTCGGCTCGCCGCGAAATTCCCGAGTGTTTCGAGGTACGCGGTGTCGAGTCATGGCCGCTATCGTACGCTTCCGGTGTCGAGATGGGAAGCAGAGGGAGAGCAGGAAGGATGCTTTGTGGTGGAAGCAACGCGGAACTCGCTTTCATCTGACTCCCATCCGGATCCTCACCATCACCACCACCACCACCACCACCACCAACACCACAGTGTAGCTCCGCCAGGGGGTTCTCCCGGATGTGGATCGTTATGCTGTTGTCGTCGTGATCGTGCAACCGATCGGATGCTGTGTGCAGCTCGTCAGTTGCTTTTTCCAGCTTTGGCAAATTAGGATCCGATGCGCCGTCCGGATGGCGAAGGGATGCGTACTGCTCCATCCCAGCGATCGCCACGATGCCCGTCAGACTGGGCAGTGAGCTTTGGCTGGGCGTCCGGGACATGGTGAGCGATTGGCGACAGTCACGGCACCGGGGGCTGGGAGGACGGTACGCTGGTTCACTGCAAACACTGCCCGGACCGGCGTTGAAGCGATACGCCGGTTCACTGTACACGCTACCCGTATCACCGAGTCGGAACGAGGGCGTTACCTCGGCCATGGCCAGCTGGGAGGTAAAGATTTCGCGCAATCGCGCCAGTTGATCGAATTGGCTTCTGGAGAGGAGGAGAAGGGAGTAGATAGCATCGAAGATAGAGATCAGGAAACTCACTACACCTAGAACGATCGTTCGCAACTTACCTCATACTCTCGCCGATAACACAATCACTGAAGACATCTCCACCTCCGACGTTGAAGCTCGATACGATGGACAGTTCCCCGTGGCTGAGAGCACTCAGCGGATGCTCCCTGGTAGGTAGAAAGAACGATCGCAGATCCTCAAATTAGTCTCAAGGATTAGTCAGCGGGACACTAACGTATGCACCAAAAAAAAGAGACAAAATTTGCCGATTTTTCATGGGCAAACCATCAACCGCACTGCAGAAACGAAAAATGCAGCATCAATCGTAGTTACCCATGAGTCATCAGACACAATTTGAAAGCTCTATCAGTCGAACTCTAATCGGGATCGCGAAAAAAGCGAAGCGAACGAAGTTCCGAGGTTTGCGCAGTTTAGAAAGCGGTATCCAGACGCATCCAAAAAGATTATCGTGTGCCACTTTGTGAGTTCCAGTATCTGTAAGATCTTGGCACTATTGCCCAACAATAAAAGCATCACAAGAAGGCGCGGTTCTGGACGGCCGTCGACTCTGTCCGGCAAAAAGGATGCTGACCGAGCCGTGAGGTCGGTGCAACTGACCAAACAATTAAGATTGCGAACCCTCTCAACGTCTCCCAGCTGCTGCACTTCCAACATTTCTGGGCTTACTTTAAACGTAACATCTAATTTTATTGCAAAACCGGAGGAGGATTTAATTGAAAAGGCATAGAAAGAGTTGAAAATGATGCGTTCGACTGCCATGTCGAAATTAGCGTCTAACTGCCGGCATCCTACTCGGAATGGCGCAGATTTTTGTTTACGAATAAACTGATAAACTTCCTTTCTAATGTAATTTACAGAACTTAATTATCTGCCATAGTTTTTCTGTATCACTATTGAAATTTTGTCTCTTTTTTTAAAGGAAACGTTATCTCCGACGGTGCCACTTACCCTTTCATAGCCTTCGCTATCTCATCCTCGTTGACCTGCAGCCCACAGTCCATCATCCCGGTATGGTGGCTATTGTGGCTGTGCACACTCATGGCATCGTCCCTGGAGGCGTGCCTAGAGCAGAGCATGTGAATGCTTTCGTGGGAGATCTCGCGCGATCCGAGTGGATCCATCAGTGGCAATGCCGGTGGAACCTCGGATGGTCCACTATCCTGATCCTCTTCCTCCTGGGTGCTGGCAGCGGGATCCGTTTGCTGTTGCTGCGTGTGAGACAACGCCGCTCTCTGGTCGCTGGTCTGCGATGGTGCTCGAGATGCGCGTTCGGAGTGATTGTCGTGGATGGAAGTGACCGAAGCGACGGAAGTTATCGTCTGGACAGTCGTCTTGGCAGCAGGATTCACCGAAGCGTACACTGGTTGCTGGTGCAGTTGATGATGCTGCTGCTGGAGGTGGTGATGCTGTTGCTGATAATGAATCTGATGTCCGGCCGGCACTCCCTGGTTCGTCGGTTGCTCAGCGTCCAAGCTGTACGCCTGCTTCAGCCCCGTCCGGACGTGACTCTCGGAGATGTTGGCCCCATTACTCGAGGTGGTCGCAGTGAATCCACGCATCGCGATCGGATTCACCATCTCATCGCTACGGTCCAGCTCGAGCGTCAGGAATCCATCCTCATCCGAACGGCTCGGTTTAAACTTTGGCAAACTGTAGGTGGCGTGATGCTTCGAGTGCATCGGTGAGTTATTGGCGGACATTGACTGTTGCAGCAACTGTATGGACTGGTTTTCCACCCACTGACGGATCATATTCTTCTTGTGCGTATCCATAAACCCGTACCCAACGGCAGCATTCGCGCTATTGGCCCCTCCCGCTTGCGGTACCTGCACCGGTTGCGTTCTACTCGACGTTCCAACATCATGGGCCGCAGTCCGCGGTCCATCCACCCACGTTTCACACTTTTTCACGTGATTGATCTCCCGCAACAGATGACGTGCTTCGTGAACCTTCGATTTCGATACCCGTGGTCCATCGATCCACTTCTCTTCGCTTGCTTGCCGCGAAGGACTGTCACGGGAGGAACCATGGACCGGACCAGCGCCAACGGTAGCACCTGGCGTCGCTGTCGCTGCATTCAGCGGGCGCCTCATCGGAGAACCCTTTGGCGTCGGTATGTTGGAGCCTTTACTGACGCCAGCCACATGCTTAAAGGCTCCTGCGACCACTTTGGGCGAAGCGTGCTGAGCCACTATCTGAATGGCGCTCGAGACAAGCTCCGGACCCGGAGACGCCTGCTGGTACATCTGGTTCCGTTTCAAACTGTCCGTACGATTTGGACCAAGCGGCCCTGATGTACCCACCCCGGGATTATTCGTCGATTGGGCTGATTCATGAAGAAGTAAGAGGGAGATCATCAAGATCACCTTTTTTTTTTGGGAGAAGCTAACGATTTGAATACTTACGTTTTGCCGCGTTTCCGGTGGATGTTTTCTTCTTCGGTGAGGCTGCCGCTGCTGCTGCTGATGCCGGTTTCTCGGCAGCCGTCCCTTTAAGCACCTTGTTCATGGCGCACCGATTATCGCCCGAGTTTAGGCTTGGCAGATAGACGGGCGGATGTTCACCATCGGTGGGATCATCACAGGGCCCCATGTAGATGACGGTGTCCTGTGAAAAGTCGGAACTCGATGGATCGGGACCTTCCGAAGAGCCTCCCGATTGGTGTCCCGAGGAACCACCGTTCAGTCCTTTGTCTCCCAGCAGATGGTTCCGTGGCCTTAGTCTTCGTCGCATCCGATGGATTCGTGACGCCAGCTGTATCGTGGTGAGTGTATCCGCATGGGTCTAAGAAAGGAGAAAAGTAGCGAAATTTCACCGATGACGAAGCGCAAAGATTGAGGAATTGCTTGGGACTTACCTGCGAGTGGGAAACATGAGCAACGACAGCAACATGGCAGGTGATGGGAGCTAAACAGTCACGCAGCAATGGCGTCAGCGGATGGTCCCGGTTCGGTGGATGCTTCTGGCCGCTAAGGATTGCTAGCAGCACATTTCCGATGCCGGACAGTGGAAGACCTCCGTTTCGATTGGCACAACCGCCCAGATCGATCAAATGCAATCGACTTCGTCCTCCTTCGACTGGTTATTGGGGAGAGAGAGAGAGAGAGAGACGAGGTTTCCAATCAAATCTCGTTGTCGACGATATTGGCCACACAAACATCTGCAACCCTGCATTACTTACCGCCACGTTTCCCCGATAGACTGTACTGGTAGACGTGCAGCGTGTAAATGAGCGCCGGTTCGTAGTTACACTGGGACCGTCCTGATAGGGCCAGATCGAGAAAGAGGGCCGCCCGTTCCGCATTCGGTGCCCGGAGCTCCGTTGGTCGCCCGAGAAAGTCACTCCGTAGGTACATCCCCGGTGAATCGTCCGACTCTGAGGAAAGAGGAGAATGAAAATGAAAATCAGGAGGAAAAGAAAAAAAAAAAAAGGACCAAATGGTACCCCGATTACGCTTTTGATAAACGTTTGCAACCTTATCGTAATCGATTTATGACGAAATTGAAACTTGTTTTTCGTTTCGGGCCCGGGCGGATTGGTTTATCGATTATAACACATCTGCAGACCCCCGCTATGTTGGCTGGTTTTTGGGGCACCCTTCGATGTTACCCTTTCGTAGGCGATACGACCCGACTCGAAAGGCGACAAGCGACATCACATCACGTGCAGGTCATTTGTCTCCGTCC
>NC_064877.1:81298146-81303146 GCF_943734665.1 Anopheles aquasalis
GCAGAACTTTGTAAGATTTTTATTTTCTCCACCTCCACCAGGGAGAGTGCTGTGACCGGGACATTGGGACAAAGACAAAACGTAATTAAAGGCAGAAGCCCCCTAAGAACGGTCCTAGAACGGTCCTCCAGGCCTAGTGCTTCATTTTCAATTCTCGCTCTCTTTCTCTTTCTCTCTCTCTGTTTCTGTATGTCCCACAAACTGCCTTCTGTTCCGTTCCTAGTGGCCTAGCCTCAAGGGAGGAAAGTAGCACACAAACATCCGGGGGAAAACGTACGGAAGAAGGCAAATCAAACGGAACCGAGGCGAGCCGAGCCTGTGGCAGCATAAAGGCTAATTCAACCGGCGGGTAGGGACCGAGGAAGAGTGTCAAGAAGCGAGTCGAGGTCCCCGCCTCGTTCCGAAGGAATGCATAAATGAACAGGAAAGGGATTATCATTGGCATCATAATGCTCATTGTTCGGAGCTAAGTACCGCATCCAATCGGAACGGCTGCTAGTGGAGTGCTGGCTGGCTGCTACTCGGGGGGGCCACGATGGTAGCACACGTGGTGCCAAAGCTTGCGGTGGTGGTGGTGGTGGTAATGAAATAAAATGTTGATTTTTATTCATTTGGCTACCTTCCATCCTAGCGAGCAGGTTGGGCTTCCTTCGGAGTCCTGGTGTTTTAAAGACTTCCTGGGAATTGATGAATAATGGCTCCCTGGCACCCTGGCACCGGCTCGGTGGATCACATGCAAATGAATGAGCCCCGGGGCCGCACACAGACCACCAGATCCTTCAGGAATACATGACTTGGTGCGGGTTTTTGGCAGAAGGCGAAAGGAAGTTTTCGCATAAATTTTCCTTGAGTTATTGAATTCATGTTTGATCTGCTACTGCTTAAAGACACGATTTAGAGAGTATTCTGTTTCACTTTTCCAGTAACTAACCTCAAAAGGAAAGGGAAATCGGACACTCGAATGGGGAACTTTATGACTGGCAAATGGGCAGCAAAGCGTTTATCGTTTGAAGCAAGTTGTTGGCAGAAAAACATGATCGCAATCGTAACACAAGCGGCACCATCACTGGGAAGCGTTAGATTAGAAAAGTTTCATCCAGCCAGTCTGGCCAGCGGATGGGCAAAATTGAATTTCCACTCAAGTGAAAAACAAATCCTTTCCCAGAGCGAGATCCCGTGGTGGTGGTCGCTGGTCTAATGAGCTGCCCATAAATGGGTTGCAGCAGTACGGCTCCAATCCAAAAGAGACCAGCGAGAGACAGACACTCGTTCGCTCGCTACCGCTCCGTTCGTAAAGCTTAAAGTATTTAGTCTTTGCAAAAGAAACTAATTGAAAATAGCAAAACTTTCTCCCTCCTGTGGGGCACCTCCCCTCCTTTCTCGGACACGAACTCGGACGTCTGCGCAGCGAGACCGCGATGTTGCACGTTCGATTCCAGCGGAGTTCCGAGTCCGAGTTCGAGAGAGTATGGTAAAACATGGCTACGGAATTAAAAACTTTTAATCCTCGCTCTGATGGTGCGATCGTGCTCTCCGGATGCTGGCCGATGGATATTGCTTTAAATGCTTCCGTTCTGCCAGTTTGGCTTTAGCGCAGGAGGCAGATGAAGAATTTGAAATTTGGAAGGATAAAAATCAAAGAACTAAAGTCAAAAACCGCCGCGAAAAGGGAACATCAGCTGCTGTTCGCACGCCAACCACTGGTGCCACTCGATTCATCAAAGCCAAAAACAATATCAGACACAGCTGTCTGGTGCGTGAAGTCCTCAGTCCGGGGAAGGTACCTGCCCGGAAGGCAAACTCCGGAAACTCCGGAAAAGGATATGGACGGAAAAACCATATGATTAACAGGATACATGAAAATTCACTTTTATCTGGCCACACTGCTTCACATCGCTGCCGGCCTCACCCCCTCCGGTGCCTTTCCTGGCCACTAATCCAATGAGTGGTTCGTTTCAACACCGCACCGCATCGCACCGCACCATCGTGTCGTGTCCGGATGAGCTCGGCAATCGCTTTTATCGATGGACCTGAAAGGGACTCGAAGGGACGGGCTGTTGGTTCTGTTGTCGTTGCTCGTTGGTGGTGGGTTGGCCTTTCACTTCAGCGCCAGAATCCATGCCCCAAAAATAGCAACATTCGGGTGACGTTCGCATCAAGTTCCTTTTGCGGGGGGACCATTCCACCATTGGGGAAGAGAAGCGCGGGGGGGTTAACATGTTTTTCCAGACCATGGACCGTGTGAGAGGATGTTGATAAAAATGCCCGAGTGCACTCCCACGCTGCCGCTGCTGCTACTGAATGATGGACGCATTGTGTATGGGGCGTTGTGCGCCCGAGAGAACAAGGACAGTAAGCCAACCGGACAACCCTGGAGCGAAGAACATGAATGCGTCGAATGTGCGCCACTGTTCCGGTGTCATCGTCATATTTTTGATGTCCATCCATGGTCCGGTTGTTCAGGTTTGGAGCCGCGCGCCGGTGGCACCCATCTCAGCTGCATCGGTTTACATCGGACTGTGATCGGACCCCAACCGCTCCGTTCCGGAGTTTCCGGTTACAGTGGTAACGAACGAAGAAAGGGGACACAAAGGGCTGAACTAACAATTTGTCAACGGTTTAGGGCCGGTCCATCACGCTTTCACGCGTGTCACGTTTCTGGCTGATCGGACATTTACATGCCACAGAAATGTAATACTTTATTTGAAAGTGTACACGATCTTGCGTCACGTGTGTTTTGGGAAGGAAAGCAGGATGTCTGCACTGGGCCAGTGTCAAAATATTGCCTTATCAGTAAAAGTGTTCCGAAAACACACAATTAACACAGCACAGTGTATGAATGTATTGCTGGTAAAGCTCCCAAAGAAAATCCCTCGGCACATGTCTTCGATCTGCAAGTAATTGCTAATTGAGCAAGGTGTCAGGTGTATCTCTGCCTTCGCATCGATTTAACCAATTGAAACCATGATGACAGATGAAGTCTGAATGCTGCTGACTGAACTGAACAGATTGACTCCTGACAAACTGGTTCAGTAAGCAAATTAGATTCGAATTCCCACGAGATCCATTACACTACTGAAGGCACAACAGGACGACAGGACCTCCTCGGGTGCGGCCTCGTATTGTGACAAGTGACTGTCAGCTGCAGAGTCAGTCAGAGCCACAGCTGTGTCATCATCACCAGGCTATAAATTATCGATGAATAAATTAACTACCCACAAGGTCGATTATTGCGTCGGTGTACCAGTGTGAGATGAGATAATAAATGTAAAACATGTCGCCAGCTAGTGGTCTCTAGGACAGCATGGACGGCACGTGTTGATGTTTGAAAAATGGGACCACACAAGACGAGACCTTGCCATTCGGGGCCATTTTTTCCTCGTTTTCGCACCAAATGTACCCTTCTAGCGCGCAGGATGTATCGTGATTAATTACCTGTCGCGTGTCCGGCCAGCAAATCCCTCGACGATGAGCCCGGTTTGGTGGCGTTCACTCCGAGCGCACTGACGCGCACCGAAAACCGGGCGCCCGATTTTTGACGTTTCTCATTAATGCCCTTGTAGAGCCAGGCGATGGCGCACGGTATCGCACCGAGGTCTCCCGGGGGTGCCGTCACCGTACCGAACATTGTGCGTGATTGGCCTGAAACGAGAGAGAGAGAGACAGAGAGAAAAAGAAGGAAGGACAAAGAGATGGAGTTAGTGGAGAAGGTAGTTCACGAGGGACATCATCAACTGGACGTGTCGTCCAGGGCAACCCGTAGGCGCCTATTTGGATGGAATGTTCAAAATTGGAATGCAACGGGAATCGGTTTTTGGGAGCAAACTACGTGCCAGTGCGTGCCCGGACATAACTCACACTTTGGAAGCAGCCCTGCAGCCCTCCAGGACACAGATACATGTTTCTTGTTTCTATTTTTCTGAATGGCATAGGCCTCTAAACACAAGGAAAACAGCAGGAAAACCACACCGAGGGAAACAATGGCGTAACACAACAGCTGCACAATCGGTTGTGGAGCAGTCCCTTTGCAGATTTGCTCATCTTCAATCTACAAGTGCCCGGAGCAGACAGTTCTCTGGCTCCGGCACCGGTTTCGGGGAAGGAAAAAATCCACCAAAGAACCACAAAACTCCCCCCAGTTGGTGGCCAGAGTGTCGCCGGAAGGAAAAATGTGGGGGAAGAGGGAAACTTGAAAATGCAATAAACATTTGTTTCAGTTAAAAAAAAGGAAAAAGAGAAAAAAGTTTCATCCCGGCTAGGAATATCGGCCTAGCCAGACGACAAGCGGGATTCGATCGGGATCAGATCGAGCCGTGACACCGAACAGAGGGTATCACATGCCGACGCCGGAAGCGATATATTGACATCCTTTTTAAATTTGTCCATTTCCGCCGTGCTCCTTCTGCGAGCGGACAGGCACGACAGGCACGTTTTCAGTGTCGGTGGTGTGCGTTCGGGAGAGTTATGCCCGAATCCGGGGCATCGCTTCTTCGCGGCACTCGTTTTGAACAAACGATTTATCTTGCAGACAGCACTTTGTCACCGGGAGGAATAAATTTCCAACGTGTCGGTGCGCCTCCATTTCCGGTGTGCCGGCCGGACGGACGGTTTTATCGCCTTTCGCGCGATAAGAGGCCTTCCGAATTGTGCAGTAGCCGACTGGACAAGCGTGTAATGTGAGCGACCAAGTTGTACAAGCCTCTTTCTGGAGGGCAAAAAAAAAAATTTGAAAACATAAAGGAAAACGAAGGAAAAATGGAGACAGATTGTGATCCGTGATGCACAGGCCATCAGGAAAAAAAAATGTCCGCATAAGGTTGCACATCGCGCATCTTGTCCCTCAATCTGTCTGTTGCCTCGAGGGCCAGACAGCCCGCTTTTCCAGCAGGAGTACAACCGAAGGATTGTTTCGTCCCTTTGGGGAAAACTTTGTGATTAAACTTTGGCCTCTCGCAGGATTCGTTTGGTGGGAGGGGAACGGGGGGAATCATAACAGCAAA
>NC_064877.1:81310646-81320646 GCF_943734665.1 Anopheles aquasalis
AAAACGGAAACTATCCAAGTTCACGGAGGAGCGACGGTGGAGCTTTTCTTAAAGGAAGCAGCTAACTGCCTTCATGGAGCACGGCATGTAAAGAGAAGTTGTTCTGCTTCTGCACTGTGGATTGTGTGCTGCAAGCGATATTATACGCAAGATGAGATGCTATATTCTCGTTTGTTTATGAAGAAAGGCAGTCTCTCCCCTTGCACTAACTTTGCGTAAGACATGGCGATTGAACCGCCAAAAGAACTGAAGAAACTGCAGTTAAGGAGTTGTCTGGAGTCGGAGTCTGTGGCCGAGACTGCAGAGCGCTCTCTGCGTTTCAGTTCCCGGGCATCGTTTAGCAGGAGTAACTTTCCTTCATTATTGTTCCAAAGTGAAAGCATAAATAATAATTAAAACACATGGTCAAAGTTCATGTGTTGAAAGCTTTAACTCGACAGAGTAGCTCCATACTCGGCTGTAGCTGTAGTGGTTTAACGAGGCGACAGTATGATGTACGATGTGATACCTTCACTTGACTCCAGCTCCGATAGAGACGTTTCAGACGAGCGCTATGAGCAGACTTTTGTTATTTATAGACCACGAACCGGGCATGCGGTGTGGTTCAATTTTGCGGTTCAGAAAGTTAATGTTTGTTATCGTCGGTACGAGACAGCGGTTTAATGTTTGATCATCAAGTCTCAATTGTCGAACCGTGTTACAAGGTTTCGTGTCCAAAAAAGGTTCACTTTTGGTGATTTTTTGTGAAGAAACTGTTCAACTTAATTTTTTCAAAAGAATGTTATATTAAACTACAACTTTTAAACAATATTTGGTTGTAGTTTGGCGAAGATGCAGCATTTTGAAGTCGAAAAAGTGATCACACTATGATCAAACCGGGTTCGTCGCTTGGTGGTCAAGTCTTTTGATTCGAACCAAATACGGTGCCCATCGTAGCTGCTTGATGAGTCATCTAAAATATTCAAATCGATATTCATTTGATAGATTATAAGTTTATCCAAGTAGCCGCATTGAGTTGTTGCTGAATTTTCAATTTTTCGATTTTTGGCAGCATTTTGAAGTTTAAAACCCAAAAACACCTATATCTTTATCTTTCAAAAAATCTATATCTTTGTCAGTTTTTCTTCGATTGATCCAATAATGTTACACAATGCTCTTGAAATGATCGGCATTTAGGAAAAAATGTTAAAAATATATTACAGAAAAAATAAATTAAATACCTCAGTTTCCCCTTAAGATGTCTTTAAGCAAGAGGGCAAAGCGACATCCCTGAATCTGTCTCTCAATGCGTCCACCTCGGTAACGAAGCGTGCTCTTTTGGAGAAAATTTAACATTCACCAAATCGCAGGCTAAATGGAATGATTTGAATAAACGACTAATTCTTCCAAAAGAAGCGAACCAAAAAAAGGATGACTTTCCTGAGATTATGAGATGCTTGGAATGGATAAGAGGCAGCTTTCGTCACCCCAAGACTCCCACCGCCAATTCCGTCTGCAAAAAGCCGCACATCGATCGCGAAACTCCTCCGTGGCTCCCTGGCTTATGAAAATTCAAAGAAAAGTTGTGTGTTGGCAAAGTTCTGCCCGAGCCAAAAGCAGGAACACATACACAAGATGCCCGCAAGGAATGGCACGAGCGAAAGAATGGAAGCGTAAGGTGAATGTAATCAAATTCTGTGCCACGCCATGCCCAGTACCCGGTTGACAAGCCATCACGCGGGCTCCAACTGGCTGCTAGGCCTTGCAAGGAAGCTGAAGCAATTGCTCGTTTCGGCGGAAGTTGCCCCCCTAGCACCCAGTGTATGTGTCACCGTAAGGTGAGGATCTTGGTGGAACGCGGGCGGGCTACCTTTTGTATAAATTAGCCCGTGGCGGATCTTATCAGGAATTCCATCCATTGAGCGCACCGCAGAAAGCTGCTTTTGCTCCGGTGCTGTAAACGGTGCCAGCCTGGGCCCAACTTCGAGTTCCCCCCCGGGGGCAGGAACCTTTAATTTGAAATTTAAATATAAATTTTCAGCTTATCTAAACGATGTCATGCCGTGGGATGCCGGTGAGATGCGTGTTGAAGAAAGCGGACCAAACCGACATTGCCGAAAGTATCAAAGCAAAGCCCTCCGCCCGGGGGTCATGGGAGGACGTGTTGAGGACGGGTTTTCGTGGTCCTACCGTTGCTTAAAGATGTGTAAACAATCGGCTTTACGTGAATCGCTGGGGCTGGATGGTGTTTTCTCGGACAGGACAGGTACACCAAAGGATAGGGTCCTCGAATGTCTGCCATAGATAGGCGAGAGAGCAAAAGGATATCCCTTTTCCGAGGTAGCCGACCGCGAACAAGCATCAACACGCTACTGGCCACCCCTACAAACACAGGGAGTGCACTGAGAATGGAAATTTCATGCTGAATTTACTTCGGGTCTGTATGTGAGAGAATCACCCACGAAGCAGCAACGAGTTTTCTTCCCCGAAAAAGGGGTGGACGCTGGAGGACGCACTGCACAGCACTCACTCTGGCGTGGAGAGGTCAGGCACGTCGGGCGCGCTCGAAGCGTGATGTATGGAGAAGAGTTAGTTGAGGTGAAAGTAAAATATTTGCCGAAGGAGGACTTTTGCGTTGAAGTAATGGCACAGGTACCGGTACGAGGCACCCCTGTACGAGAGCGTCGATAAATTCCCACAAACACACGGACCACGGAGGCACGGACATCTATCTGACAGGAATCCCAGCCAGGGCTGAAGCAGAGAATGATGGTTCCGTGGTGCTGGCTGGTTGACGCTGAATTTTCTTCTTTGGCGTGACGATGACGATGCTATCAGCAGTAGCAGTGCCTCCTGGTGTCGTGTCTCTCGTCGTCTGAATGCCGCAGAACGCCAGAAAACCAGCCACCGAGAGTCGCGTGAATCGGGAACGCCTTGATGCGGACATAAAAGGATAATGGAAAGGATGGCAGTGGTGGTGGTGAGGAAGCATCGAGATTTGTTATAACACTAAGCCTGCAGGAAAGGTTGCTGGTGCTGGTTTCGGTTTCATCCCCCTCCAAAATCGATACGATGCGTCCCTGTATCGATGCGCCACGTTGCGTCATTGCGACTCCCTGCTCCTGCTGCTGCTGCTTCCCGAAATTCACGAGCACAATCAAGGATTCGCTCGGTTGTAAGGACCTTCCCGGTTTGTCGGGGGAAACTTTCCCGACGTCCCGATTCAAGTGGGTCCGCTCGACTGTACGTAGCTTCGGTTCTGCAGTCTTTAGGTTAGGGAAGGCACCGAGGAAATCTTTCGCTTAGCAGCATCATGATCGACCATGAATTTTGCATAATCTGCCCAAATGCCGATGAGTTTTACGTAGGGGAACAGGAGTACCAGCATTCCTTGGTGTTTTCTGTGTGGGAATTGTGTGCTCCTTGCTCGGTTGGGCGTCGTTGTAAATTACCGAAATCGATGAGCGAATGAGTGGAGGTACTTGGTACGATTTAGAACTAAAGGTGTACATGTAATGGATTCCGTTCGTTTCGTTTTTGAGACGAACATGATTGTAAAATATTCATTTCGTATGAACGAGATGAAACCATCTGGTGAGGGATTCTTGATGCTCCGCTACCAAACACCCAAAAATCTTCAACACAACTTCAATCCAGAAGATTCTGTTCGATTGAAAAGTTACTCAACACCAATCGGTCTTCTCGCTTAAAGCACCGGGCCGGGCCAACCCCCGGGGTCCGGTCTGCGCATCTGAAGTATGCAGGAATCTCGGCCGGAAAAGGGGCAATCGCAACCTACTTCACCCTGAAAGAGTAAAGTTTTCCACATTCTTGCCACAGGTTTTTCCCGGGAAATTCGCGTCGAACTGTTTGGAATCCTGACAGACCCTTCTTGAGCACGCAACGGGATCCTCGTTCAAGTGGTGGTGGCCACGAAACAAAAGGTGAGCACAACCAACGATCAGGATGATGCTGATTATGATGAGGGATTAGAGATGGAGTAGTCGGGAAAAAGTTTTCACTTCAAACCCGAAATCCACGACAGACTTCCGAGCGCCCGCCGTGGGCCAGCTAATCAAACAGAGGATTTATTCGAGCTCAAAGCGCTTAATGTTTCGTAAACAAGCGCCAACGCTTGACCCAGACCCAGACCGGCACAGGCTGCCAGTGCTGACGAGGATGACGATGATGTTGCAGGAAAAGTCTCCGTCATCTAGGATAATGAATTTTTAAAATTGACCTCCACAATGGCGCCTCCATTCACGTTGGAGGAGTTACATGCGACCTGACAACGACGACCAGCCGGACGTCACTTTTGACAGGAATTAATCCAGCGGGCTTCTGTGTCGCAGTCGCCTACTGCAATGTACAGCATCAGCACTGATGAAGTTTGTTGCCGGTTCCTGTTTGAATTTCTCTACAATACCAGCGTGTTGGTAGGCGGAGTTCAGTCGCGTGCCCTAGATTGCCCTCTCCATTACTGACGTCCATTCGGAACGGTTTGGAGCTTCCGTTTTTTTTCTTTTTCCTTCCTTCGATGTCCCGTCCCGTCGGTCGAGAAATGCGTCAGAATTAGTGAGTGCTCAAGTTTAATTAAGCAAATACACCGGCCAGGATTTATTGTGCCTCATGACGCATGACGAGTCGTGAATGGTCGTAAAATTTTATCCTCCTCTCCCTCCCCCCAGGCAAGGTCCGAGGCTCAAAAGCCGACAGCAAAGTGCGAAAACAATGATACCATGGGGTACAATGTCCGGGAGTTGTTCCTCAACTCATCCACCCCTAACGAACTGCGGCCCTGGACAGCGGCGACCACCGCACCGCACAAATATGACCATAAATTATTTCTAATTAATTTCCCTCTTCCGGGGATGCCTGTCACGAGTGGCGGGCAGGAGCAAGGACAAGGACGAAGAGTGGCTCAAGCAGTGTGTCCTTTCGGTACGCCAATGGCTGTGGCGCGATGGAGAATTTAATTGCAAACACTGGCACCCCCCAAAAGTAGGGAATTGAATTGGAAAACTTTCAGTTTTCCATTGTCACGTCCGCGATGTGACGCGAACACATTCACAAGTGGAGTGGAAAACTGCTTCAAAATATGGTTCCCTTGGGAACGACGGTACGATTTTCCAAGACACCAAGGCCCGAAGATCAGCATTCATTAACGACTCTGTGGTTCCGTAGCAGAAGGAGCATGAACACGTCAAGCATTACGCACTTCAGACTAAAGACACTGAAGCTACCGAACGGCTCCCCAACTCCAAGTCTTATCTCACCGATCTGTTTGCACTCAATTACGGGAATAAATAATACTTTCCAAACGTAAACAGTGTCATTTCTAATTGTGCCAAGAGTGGCACCCAGACACACTTCTCCTTCGCTGTACACGTCTGCAACAGTAGCTCAGGAGCATAAGTTTTTCGACTCCAGCCTGCTCGAAAGACAGCCAAGTCAACCCCTGTCTTTCCACCCAGCACTGTCGAGGGGTGCTGGTGGAAAATTTGAATAATCCCCGCATCTTTTAGCATCCTCCCCTTCATCGGATTTCCGAGATTCCATATGGTTTTGGCCCCCGGAAGAGAAGGAAACGGAACCTCGTGACAATGCTGCTGCTGCTGCTAAACACGTTCGTCATTTCGGGCAGGGCGGCCGCATAGCTTGGCAATAGTTGTGTGCGGCCGGCCGGCCGGCCGGAGGAAAAGGGAAATGCACAAGAATGGCAAAGCGTTTCATTGGTTCCTTTACGAGTGTCATAACGGTAGACGATGAGATTATGTGAAGTTATGCAAAAGGAACGGAAGTGGGGAACGTTCGCGGGCGCGCGCGCGCGTGCCATTCTCGCTCGTTTTCATTTGATTTGATGTTGCTATTTAAAGGGATTGCGTTCCTTTTGGGCCCACACTTGGTGGGGAGGGCAATTGCATGTACAGAGAGCAGGGAAGTCAAGTGTTTGACATGTTTTTGAGCTGATTGTCGGTGTTTGAGTTTTATTGCTCTCGATGGCGCGATGAACGGTGGAAGTGGTGGAGCGTTAACAGGCATTTTCATGGTCGATTTAGTTGGGAAATCGAATATTACGAGAGGCACAGGTTATGAACTTTGAACAGTGAGAAGCATTCAACATAAAAATCATTGAGAAACATACGTTATGGTATGCGGATTAGGTTTTTAACACCAATAACTGATCAGAAAGCTTATCGAAATCATGGATTATTGCAAAAGATTCTCCGTGATGCAACATTGGACGTGGCCTACTACGATAAGTGCATGGCCTACTCGTATTCTTCTAAATCAAGCATCGTGAAATGGAAACTTTGTTGAAGAAAGCGCCCATCTTCGCTATTCCTTATGAACTCAACACTTCCAAGAAGCCTTCTCTCTCTCGAGAAACACTCGAGGCGCATATTTGTGCACACTTGTGGCCACCATCGCGGTACGCGGTTGTTTGCATGAAGCAACTCACTTTATCGTCTTCCTACAGCCGGCAATGCTACGCTGTGCGGTGGGTGGGAAACGATCCATCCATCTAACCAACCCATCAAACCGAAAAGCTCGAAATGCTCGAATTGTCATCGTCGTTAGCATCGTTGTCGCGTTGCCCGTGGCGGCGGAGGACGAGGACAAAGTGCTCCCTCTCCACTACACCCCCCCAAATGGAAAAGTGCAAAATCGAGCGACTTTTCGCCTCCATTTAATTCACGACATTCGATGCGGCGATGGTGCTCACCGTCTGCTCCGTCCACATTTCACATTTCGCTCACGAAAATCGACCACTTTCCGAGGCGAGGCGCACAAATCGCGCAAGAAGATGTCAGCGATGTCGCGGTCTCCTGCTCCATCCGCCCTTCACCACCACCGGAAGGAAATGGAGAATGTCCTCCGTGGCGTGGCGGAAGGTAGCAAAAGCAAAAGCGCATCTCTCGTACCGCATTCGACCTGCACACATACACGCTGGAGTATGGGCACACACCAACACACATACCAGTGGCACTAAATCCTCACTTTCGCATTCCGTTTGTTTGGCATTTTGACTATATCGTGCCTTCCATTCCGTTCCATTCCGTTCCGTGGCGTTTCGTCCCACAAATACACATGAGGAAAGAGCTGAACGAACGACGGGCCTGGCCTGGCCAGGGGATTAAGTGTGACAATTGGAATAATGTACGTCGTCAATCAGCTCGCACACTCAACCGTGGTGGTGAATCCTTCCGCGCTGAAAATGGCGAAAGTAGCAGGCAGGCAGGCAGGATGGGCTCCCGAAGCAGCATTTTGTTGGAGGCTTTCAGCGGGTGGGGAAGCGGGCGAATGGGACTGGAAATTGTTGCCTGGAAAATGTCACGTGTGTCGTGGGGACTGCTGCTGCTGCTGCTGCATTCGATACTCAATTGCTGTGGATGCCTTTTTGTTGTTGGCTGGCGCGCTCGTCCACGTTTAGACCGAGTGGTTTGGTGAGGTGGATGATAAATGCCTTCAATTTTTGGAATGATATTTCGGAGTGGTACCTGGTTGAGGCGTTGCCTTATTGCTGAACATGGTTTCACTCAAGCCATTATCCAGTTTGCTAGCGAGTGAACTTGAAGAGAGTGAAGAGCTAAATGTCAAGGGTTCTCGCTTGTTCTACTTCAGTGCACTTCGTGGAAAAGAATGTTCTCTACAAATTCGAATAAAGTTTACGCGATAATAGTCCTTAGTCATATCGTTATCATAACCTAAATAATCAAATTATGTTTGTTTTTATGCCGCCATAACGATTTATGCTTCACTCTCGTGCCAGCAGAGTTTGCTTACTTGATGCAGCATAGTTCTGCCATCGAGTAGACTATGCTCAGTAGGCCATGTAGTTCCTTGCGCG
Source organism: Anopheles aquasalis (assembly GCF_943734665.1). Lineage (NCBI taxonomy): Eukaryota > Metazoa > Arthropoda > Insecta > Diptera > Culicidae > Anopheles > Anopheles aquasalis. The sequence goes on from NC_064877.1 coordinate 81,318,478, forward strand.
CTTGGAATGAATTAAACATCCTTCACGTGCACCTCGTTGGCATCGTGTTTGTTCAGCGGACCAAATGGCCTAACAGACCAATGTCTTGGGCAGCAGACTGTCTACAAGACTGTTACTGGTACGCGAACACCACAGTAGCAGCAGCAACAGCAGCAGTGGTGAAAGCGGAAGCAGCGTCTAATTTATTCACCGACAAGCAGACTTTTCACATTATGATTAATTGGGACACATTACGGTTTTATGCTAATGATTCCTTGCTCTGGTTCGTTCCGTCCGTGTGTTTGGGTGCTGCTGCGGCAAGTTCCCGACCGTAAACGATCGAGCAATCGAGGGCGGGAGGGCCTACCGCAGTGGCCTCACTCCTCTAAATGGTATTGATAATGTCCTGGCGGCGATTGCCGCACTCCCGCAGAGCAGTGCAGTGCCTGGCGCGTGGCGAATCTTCCCACTGGCGAGTAGATTATGGGCCTCGAGGACCCAGGTCCCGGTTCCGGTCGGCTCTCAACTTTCGGCCAAAGATGCCCGGGAGTTAATGAAATCATAACGAGGAATATGAAATGAGATTATTAATTTAAAACAATGCGGGATTAGAACATTAGCGCACAAATGGGCGAGGACCTCCACATTGCGAGAGAAGATTAAAAGATTGTGCGATTATGGCGTCCTCGACGGCTCGGCCGGCTCGCCATGGCCGTTGCAGCAAATGTTGGCTCGTTCGAGATCGTGCCACGGGGAGGGGGGACAGGATATGGTGACGAAGGATTAAAATGTGCTCAGCTGTAAGCGATGGGATTATGGTTTCGAAGGACCGGAGTGAACGGAGTCTGCCCGATCCGGTCCCTGTTCGCTGCCATCCGAGCGGACGACAATGTGTAATGGTTGTCCCGGGGATTCCGGTTACGCCAGCATCCGGGACTGCCGCACATTAACACGGGCGCTAGCGGGCTACTGCGGCAATGGCTAATTGTCAGTGCTTTGCTTGCGTTACGTGTTTGGCTGCAGAATAGCGACGCTTGAATGAGGTGTTACTGTGCGATGATGGAATTCATTTCAAGATTCTTTCATCGACAATGACATGAACCATTGTCGGTCTACTATAATAATGGCCAACTATGTTCAAATCGCGTTTGACAGTTTATTTAACAACGGTCGGGTAGCATCTGTCATGCCATGTTGACAGCATCTCAATGGGATTATGTGAGAGTAGTAATCACTTCAATTGTTGAAATTGTTCGATGTTCAAAACTGCTCGATCCTGATTGCCACTTGATAAAGTTAGCCAGACTGTTTAATTGGATAAATCTGTCCTCTTGCAGGGCTCATCCCTTGTATTGCTAATTATTTAATTCAATTAACAAACTACGGTACGCCGATGGTGTTCACCAGTTCTTTCTGCTGCACCGAAACCAATAAAACGATTCCTGTGCTTCGTTACATTCGCGAAGTTCGTCTAATGATCGCAGATCCTTAACCACAACGTCCCTGGAGCTTGTCGTGGTAAATGCTGCAAAAAAGAAATGAAAGCAAATTGTGCTACAACAAAGTCCTGACCAACTAGCTTTCCGTCAAACCCCACCACCGCCGTTTCTGTGACCCAAAACTTCAATCCTATTATGACTTCAGCGGCAGCGGCGACTTTGCAGTTGCAAAACCGCATCATCAAAGTTCCGACCTCGCTCGGTGGTGGTGGGCAATTGAATGTGCAGTGCCGAGGCAAGCATATGCACGCGCATGCCGAGCAGCTGCTGACAGTCGTTGTCGGGAGTCGACATGCTCGTGTCCTCGTTAACAGACAAACAAACCCCGTCCCGTCCCGTCCCATTCCCTCTAGCAGCGAAAGTTCAGTAAAGTTCGTCCGGAGATAAATGAGCCAACTTCATTTGATCACGTTCGGTCGAGGTCATTGTGGCCTTTTTTGTACCCTTCCCCGCTCGTTTCTCCCCTTTCTTTTTGGCAGAAGACAAGGAGCAAACCGTGGACCCGCATGGAAGGGTCACGTTGTCCTGCAGAGTGCAGCGTGTCGTCACTACCATAATTGCCGGACGATGTTTGCACTCTTCTTGTCATCTCCGGGCCCCGGGAACGAAAGTCCCCGGGAGATGGATTGAGTTCTTTTCCCTTCGTTCTACGTGGTCCGGTTTGGTAAACGAATGACAAACACAAGGGCCA
>NC_064877.1:81333146-81338146 GCF_943734665.1 Anopheles aquasalis
GGAAATGGAACGCACGCACGCTGGTTGACGTCGCGGGGTGTCCAGGATAGCTGTTTGCGCTTGTTTACAGTATAATTTCACAATAATTTAATATTTATTTCAATTATATTTAATCACGCATTCAAAGGGGAGCCGACAGGGGCTACCTTAACTACATTGTTCCGCAGTTAAGACCCGAAAACTAGTGAGGAACGGGGCGTCTCCACCACCCAGCAAGAGCGAGGAAACTGCGCTCTAACTGGATTGGTCATCCGGGTTGGGCGAGCAAGCAATTACGGTGCTAGCAATCCGAAGCTGTCCCTAGCTCATACGCTCCACTCCCCATTTCATAATCCTTGGACAGGCGAGCCTGCGAGGGATCGGAAATTAAAAATCATTCCCGTATGACCCACGTGCACGGGCTGGCCCGGTGGCTGGAAGCCATTGATCCCAATTTCCTCTGTCAGGCGGATTGCGATGCGACGAAAAAATAGAATGTAAAATGACCACCGACACCTCGTCTCTCGTCTGTCATCGATTGCGACGCAGACCGTAGGAAGGAAGGGAAATTGCGGATTATCAATTTATGCTCCGACTTCAGTGTCGCTGAAAGCCTCCACCAAGCATTGCAATCCGCTTTCAACGCCCCAAAGCCAACGCCTTCCTCTGCCCAGCCCGGTGAGTGCGGGAATTATGGTGAGCGTCCGACTACGGATCGAGGCCTCTTTTTTATGCTGTTTTATTGAGTAATTTCTACCATTTTTTCTGCTCGTCTTTTTTTTTTCGCTATCCAAACCATCCACCCCACGCTGTCGATTCGCATCAATTCCGGAATTAAACATTCATCAGAGTGGGCAGCGACCCCGTGTCAGTGAGGAGCGTGCGTGCGTCCGAAATGGGCAGGAAATTTAATCCTAGGGCGAGCATGCCATGGCTTGCGGAGGTTGCCAAGGATATTGATCCCTCCTTCGAACACATACAAACACAGCAAGCGTCTGTGACGTGTGTCATTCAAAGGAAGCCCGTGCTCGAGCATCATCAAAGGTGGCAATGAAAGCGGTCCAGTGGTCCACGTGGCGGAACGGTTTCAGCGAAAGTCTCGGAGAAAAAGGTCCGTCCGGACACACTTGAATGCGCAGCGAGCAACGGCCTAAGGTGAAGTTAAAGAAAACCCCCAGAATGGTCGTTGCTGGTCGTCGAGAAATCTGGGGCTCGTTCGCCAAGATCTGGGTCATTGATTTTCACCAACTTTCCATCCCAGTCCCGGTCCCAGTCGCCCGAAGGCCTCATTTTCCAAGTGGCCCGGCTTTTGGGACACTCTCCCACCATTGAAAAAAGGCGCCACTTGGGTGATGTATGAACTTTTCGTGCGTCTCGACGGCCGGTTCCGGTGTCCGGGTGGCCCTAGAGGCCATTCTGGGCTCGAGCCAGGACCAGGCAGACCATGAGCTTGGTAGCCACCGTTAGCCAGATAGCGATCCGGGCGAGAGAGAAATTTGTCAAATTAATAACACGATTAAATCGAGGAAGGATATCCGGAATGTGTCCGTTTGTTACACACCTGCGGGCGTTGCAGAGTCAGTGGCATGGATGTGCCTGGGGCCACACCCTACCGTTGCGACCGGAACGGAGATAATGAATGTTTACAATGAATCGAGGCGGCACAAACTTTGTCGTCCATTTTGGATAATGTTGGAGCACGTAGTGTGAGTCAGAAGCCGCTATTTACATCCAGGTGATACGAGATCGCTTGCATTATTTCTCGAAATTGGAAAATATACCTTCGCTACAAGTTAATGATCGCTCAAGAGGACTCGGTCGCAACATATCGCATGACATCGTCTCAGTGCGAAAGAAGTGCAATTGTGCAAACATTATCAAGCAATACCACCGAACGAAACACACAAGTGGCCATGTCTCAAGTTGGCTGGATCCTACTCTAAATGGATCCCGTTTTCCTCTCACCAGCCCCACCATCGATGGAGCGCAGTGAGTTGCTAAAGTGGCCAATTGTACGGTGGTGTATCGAGAGCATCCAGTGAGAGAGGGAGACCGGAAATTGAATGCGAAACCGACCGGAAGCTGGCGGAGGACATGGGGTGTGGAAGAGAGAAATATTTGTTGGTTGCAGCACAGTGAACGATGGTGGTGGTGGTGGTGGTGGTCAGCGGTAACAATTGAGATACTGAAACGGTCCATAATGGGGCAATTGATAGGGCGTATGTGTGTGTTGCCCAGCGTATGTGCCCGGGCGGGAGACAGATTGAATGGAACGGAAATTGTACATTCGGCTTACGGTGAATAGAGCGGCGAGCAGTTGGCCCGCTCGCTTGGTCCAAAAAGTTGCTTTATTTATTTGCCATTTATTTGCGCAAACCAGAAATATGGTTTCGATCGGGGCAATTTATGAAACACCCCTTCTGCCGTTGCAGGATACGAATCAATTGTAATCGATTTCAGGACTTTGGTTGGGAAAAGTAAAATAATTTCACGAGCTTTCCGATCGGAGCTTTCGAGATCGAGCGATATTGCACGAAAATGCATCGCACTGCACAACACAAAAGCGCTCAAGTATGTGTCCTTGTGTGTGGAGAAGCATTTTACTTATCGAATAGATTCACGTCGCCGGTTTCGTTGCTCTCGATACTCAGCACCGTGCATTCTGTAGACCAAGGAAGGCCAGCCAGTGCTTCAGATTAAGAACTGCAAATATATCTTGACCCTAAGGAGCACTCCAAGGGGAAAAGGGCACTTGCAAAAGAGGAAACGATGCGAAGCCACTACGTGACTTACTGCAAACTGGATGGAGAATGATGGATTCCGAGACCGAGACCAAGGATGGTCTGCAATGGAAATTCCATCCTGATGAGGAAAAAGGGGAAAAAAGGATGCATTTTCTGCTGGCGTATTAGTATGCAGCCCAAGGTTCTAGTGCAGGCACGTTCGTTGGAATTGTTTTACGAAAGCAAATTCTATTGCCAATTGTTTCGGGAAGCTCAATGGGTGAGGGCACTGCAGATGAACGATTCCCTCTTGGTCCTTTTCGTTTTAGTAGCTTGGTCTTGGCCTTTTTTACTCAAGTTTAATACTAGTTTTTTCGATGCACAGCTATCATGATTAAGTCTCATTTTAAACGGAAAATTGTGTTAATTCGATCGGGAGTAATCTCGATCATCACCTGACTCTGACTTACCTTGCCAAGTCCCACATTCTCTCGATTCGCCATTCGTCGTGCCAGGCCGGCTGGAATCGGTGGAGGCGTCCGCTGGATCGCCCCACAGTAGCCACCACCATTTGCAGCCATTTCCGCAGCCGCTCCGCTCGACACCACTACCTCTACACCGCCACCGGAAGCCAATCGTTGCGCAGCCCTATGAAAACAGAGAGAGAGAGAGAGAGGGAGAATAACAAAAGAGGAAATTGTGAAAAATGACTCGTAACTCGATAACGAAAACAGGCTCGAAAACAATTGGAACAACCTGTCGGCCCAGTCCAGCCTCTTTTTTGTGCGGTTGTTATTGTTCACTGCACAAAAGGTTGATGGGGGAAAAGTATGCGTTTTTAATCAAATGTTAATTTTTCACAAATTTTAATGCGTGCTCTATGTGTTCAGTTCAACGATCATAAGTCCGACGCGGTGTCGCCAATCACCATCACCAGACGCCGTCGATTTGCGGTAGTCAAAATCAATTAAAACGTTTTCCCTGCTCCATCGCTGTGCCATATTCGTTTGCGTTCGATCGCATAACGGTAAATGTGGCTAGTACTACCCCCCCCCCCTCCCCTTCGGAATCGGATTGGCGGGTTTAAAATTAATATTGATTTATGAAGCAATTTTTTAGTTCAGACGGCAAAGAGACCCCTTTTTTTGTTGCTGATTTTGTATTTTTATTGCTGGAAAAACACATTTTTAACACCATCCATATATGCACCCATGTAAAATGGAGGGGGTTTTTATGCGTTTTTGTGTGGGTTGGTGGTCGTGGACAAGTTTGTCGCGAAAAGTGAAAATGGATTCCAAGTATAAGTTTCCAGACAATGGCCCTCAAACACATTTGTTTGCCGTAGAGCTTGGCCTCGCTTTTTGTGAAGAACTGAAACCAACTGCAACCGCGCCGATGGTATCAATCGAATCCTTCAGCCAGCGATTGGAGAGGCAAATGTAGAAAGGACAATATTTGCATTTGCCGATTTTGCAATTTCCGCCAAACATTGGCTTACAATCGTTATGCTTGCTCTGTCTGCCAGCATAAAACGGGTACAGTGCCACGGAAGATTCATTTCAAAATTGATTTAAAAAGCAATAGCATGTTGATAATCCATTCGTAAATTGTTTCGGAGTCATCCGGTCCAGGGTCCCGGGAAAAAAGTATTACAAATGAATGTTCCTTCTCTCCGCTACTGAAAAACAAGTAAATCCCTTTTCTTTTTAATATTTCATGCCGCACTAAAACCTGCTCCATCAAAGCGTCAACCCCGCAAGCGAAACCACACTAAATCTTCTTAAGGATTTTGTGGTGGAGTCTGGAAAGACCTCCTACTCCTCCTAATGTTTCGCAAAACCGGGCAAAGGAGTCGCATCCGTCGCAAAAAGCAAACTTCTTCCTTTATATCATGTCACACAATTGTTAGCTGTCGTCACTTGCGGGCTTTTTACTGGAGGATTTTCTTCCCTTTTTTTCTTTTTCTTGGATGTTATTCGGTTAGTGTGTACGCCTTCACTCCGCCGCGTCTGTGTCGTTCGTCTTTTTGGCACTCCTTTGGCTGACCTCAACCAGGGCTTGTGCGCTCGCGTTGCGGTGCTACAAACACCGGCGACAGTGACGTAGAGGAAAGTTCTTGTCCACCGCAGGCCACAGCCGGCCGGACTAACGCCGGACGTCATTCTAGGGCCAACAAGACTCGAAAGCAACGGGGGGAAAATGGGACGGAATTTCGTTTTTATCGCAACTTTTTCGCAATTCTTTGCTAACGCTTCGTGGAACGCTTCTCGTGAGTGAGGAGCAGAACTTGGCGCGAAT
>NC_064877.1:81350646-81385646 GCF_943734665.1 Anopheles aquasalis
CGCACGGACGGTGGCATAATGTCCACACCATACACTCTGATTGTGGCGCACAGTAGGGGCACCCTCACAGGCCAATAAAGCATCCATGATATGGCACCTTGTGCGGCTTTCATCCTTTCAACCGAATGGGCGCACGCATATCGGCATCGAGGCCTTGTGGCCAGAGAAAGGATACTGAGCACTAGCTGCCAGACCGGAACAAAGGGGGCATGATAATAAATTAAAATCGATATTTTCGAGACGCTCATTATGACTCGGCCTCATGTTTGCGGTCGCCTCGATCGATAACGATAGATCGCTTCAGATTACAACGTAGGATTTGCGGGCTTTCTCCTTGGAATTTATGCACTCGATAAAGTTTTGCTGGGTGGAGGTTTTTCATTAATTTTCATTTCAAGTAACTTCCCATCAACAGGCCCACAAAGCCCACAAATGAAGCAACTCAATTTTCCAGCGCGGTCACCAGGCGGACGGCCCGAAAATCGATATCGTTCCTATTTTTAAATGCATTGTTCACATTTCATCTGCCACCGAGAGCCGGAGAGGAAAATGGGCACACCGAAACGGTTCCTCCGATAAATCCGTTCCGACCACCGGCACCGGCTTGCGGTGGACCGTTGGAATGTTACTTCCTATTGTCCGTCCAGTGGTCCGCGGTTTCGAATGTCGAGAGAAAGAAGTCGAGATCGAGACCGCAGTAGCAGCATCAGCAGCTTTTCATGGTCCTGGGTCAACATCCCGCGCCCCGGACCGGGGGTGTATAATTTGAATTTCCATCGAGTTTCCCTTTTTGGCTTCTCTCTCTCTCTTTGTGTACTTCCAAGGGAGGCAAAAACAGTTCGGTCTGAATATTTAAATCATCCAGCGAAACCTCTCGACGTTGATGGACAGAAGAAGCAGAAGATGAGAGGCCAAAGCAGCGGCCAAAAACGAAATGCCTGAAACCAATCCCGGAAAGCCAGCGGTGGCAGGAAACGGGAAAAGCAAAATCTACCGAGTAAGGTCAGGACCGGGGTTCGGTCCGGTGGATGGTGGCTGTCACAGGCTGCCAGTGCGCTCCATCTAACTTACTAGCTGGCTGCTGCTGTTGATGTTGTTGTTAACGTGGCTGCTGCAGCTGCTGGAACCGGTCGACTGATAGCAGAGCACTGCGCCGAGTTTTCACCTTCACTGAACACTTTTCGGATCACTTCCGACTCCTCTCCTCAACTCCTTTCTCTCTACCACCGAGATGGGTCGAACCGGTTGTCAGCCTACCGGATTTTGCACGCTTCTCTTTTGCACTCTGCTTGCGCTGCTTTGCCTTATTTATGTTATCCTTCGCGGTAGCTTATCTACCGTGCACGGTGAACACACTACGGATATGCGAGCACACAGACACACACAAGCACAAACACAAGCGAACACGCGCACACACTACACGGGGATGCGTTTTTTTGTTGTTGAGCCTTTTCTTCGTTTTCGTTTATTTCCAATTAATTTTTTCGCTTAATTAAGTCTCCCTAGCGACCATGCGAAGCTCGCAGCATGCTTTTCGTCATAAACCGGTCAGTTGGAGCTCGCTTGGTGGTTATGGCCACACCGGAGGAGAGATGATGTTTCATCGTAATCGCTCGCCCGCTCACTACAAATCGCCCTCCGTCGACAACAAATCACGACACGGTACACAAAAACGCCCACAGGTCAGAGGACAGACACAACAGACACGCACACATACATTCGCCCCTGGAGGCGGATGCGCACGTGGATTCCAGCGAACAGATGGTTCCGTGCAAACGCGAGGCGAGGCGACCCGGTTTTGCAGTCGCGCTCGATGATAATCAGGATGTCTGTAGTTGCTACACGGTATTATCATCGTCATCATCAACACGATGCTGATGCCACTATCACGTCGTTATGATCATCATCATCATCATCATCGGCTGGCCTCGTTGCCGTGTTATCCTTGTGGCTTACCACTCCTGTTGCCACGCGCTGCTAGCAACACCGTTATCATCATCAACATCCTCATCTTCATCATCACCAACATCATCGTCATCGGGACCAAATTTCAAGCTTCATCCTTCAGCCTTTCCAGTTCCGGCACCACAGACACAAACTCGCGAACTCGCGTGAACCTCTAAGCCTCTCGAGCTGGTACCAGGAGCATCATTTGCTTCTCTTCCAGACGGGAAAATATGATTCCTCTCCACTTCGCTCTCCTCCCACTCGGCTGCCACTTCCGGTGTGGCGTGAAAATCGAACGGATCGATCGATTGCACTCGACGCAGTAACGGGTCCACGATTACGGCCGGATGGACAGACTATTTCTCAGCAATTTTTTTTTAACTTTCCATTCCGTGCTCCACGTTAGACGCGGAGAGAGTTGACTTCGAACGGAAGTTTGAGTCAACGTCAATGGAGGCGCACTGCCGTGACTCCGAGAAAACCCCCTCTCTAGCCCACTCTCTAGCACGTCCAAACGTTGGTCACGTTCCGAAGACGGAAGCCAGGCGAGGGTAGTTCGTGCCTTTCACGTATTATCCCGATATACAAGATTGGAAATTAGTTTCCTTCGACCACTCCAGGCACACGCCAGACACGCCAGTCACGTCACGTTCGAACCGAATTCCCGAAAACTACGTCAACTACTAACGGTGTACGAACCGCGACCCACGCTAGCACGACGAGTGTTACGACGAGCGCGTCTCGGATGCAACTGAAGAACGGGGCGCACCAGAATGCCGTGCCGGTTCCGGTACATTTTCCCGAGCAGTCGACCGCTTCGGTTCGGTATCCCGGCCGCGTTCGGTTTGTCTGTGCGCAACCGTCGTCGTCACCATCCGAGACCGTGTGTAGCGGAATGAGTAGCAGCATGGGTGCAGGGCCGATGCTGGGTTTTCATTGAAGAAAATCCCGATACAGCGACGCGACGATGACGGAGGAGGGATTTTCCATGGCCATGGAAAGTGTCACATCGCGTCGCGGGGCGCTTGTTGCAGAGTCGTGCGACTGCTGGGTGGAATTGGTCGGCATTTTCCGGGCCACGCGGCCCCTTTCTTCGATTGTTGCGGCTCTATTGTTCTCAAAAGCAAAACAAACCCACGTGACACGGGGAGAGTGCACGAGAGTGAGCATAAGAGAGAGCACGAGAGAGAGAGAGAGAGAGAGAATCGCTCGGACATTGCGACTAATAAATGTTGGTTCTGGGCCCCCGTGGAGCTTCGTCCGAAGATTATTGTCTCAAGGAAAGGGCTAGTGAAGGGACGAGAGTCCTTCAGGATTATTCGCTGTTTTTCTTTAAACTCCCTTTTCTCATCCATGGAATACGAGCCAGGAATTCTCCTCAAATGGAGGTGATGGTTGGAATGAAAGCAGAAAAACAAGGATGCCAATAGAAATGAAAGGCGAGCAAAAAAGAAGAGTCCTCTCCACTCAAAGCACTGGCTCTACTCGAGGCGTAATTGGTCAGATGAAAATGGTCTGGCACTTGGCATAAAGACATTCCAGGAATATCGTTGTTTACCTTCGAAGAGCGTGGGACCAATAAGCACTGAATGGCCAAGCGCATTGAAGACATTGCATTGTTCATAACTAACTGAGCAATCTAAGTTCTTTCTTCATTTTCTAAGATTTTCTTCATTCTTTCACCGAGAACCGTAGAGCATCGCGAGCACTAACGGGTTACTTTGATTAACCATAAATATGTAGCTGTCCCCCCGTGTTTCTGTGTGTTAATTAGCTTCGCTTTATCAATCTTGCTATCACAACACAAGCTGGTGACAGTTATTAAGAGTGAAAATGGCGCGAGCACAAACCACCCTGCTGGCAACAGGAGAGATGGCAAAAGAAAAGAGTTGTTGGCGCATTTCGCGCACCGCTGAGAGTTTCCCGGACACATTCACATACGTGAAGCTGGTGAATGGCTATTAATTATCTCACTAATTAATGAAGAAAAATGAGACAAACAGAGAGAGGGTGAAACACTCCGTGGTGTGTTCCCGTTGTTCTTTAGCGCGAATGGTAGCTGTCGAGAAAAGTGAAAAACTCATACGCCCGGGACCGCGCACTGCAGAAGTGAAGGATTGTGGATTGTGGCCATAATTATGTAAGCACCTTTAACCCCGCCGGGGCAAAAGAGTTGCAGTTTTTTTTCCCTTTTGCCAAGTAAGTTTCAAAGTGGAGACTAGGCAGGGCCCCAGACTGCTGCAGTGACCCACTTACTGTGTCCAAAGGGAAGAAACAAATCCTTCTAAAAATCCAAAAAGCATAATTAATGAGGATCGCGCGTTAGGTGAATTGTCGAGAAACAAACCAACTGCTCGCCCTACCAGAGGAGCGAACGTATGGATCATCTTTTGACCTCGTTCCAGGTCGCGTCGCGTAGCGAAGACCGTAAATATTTACACTCCAACATAACATGGCTTGCTTCGTGAGAGGCTTAGAATGTCCGCTATAGCCCCTCCCGAGATGGAACACAGGCACCCGGCGGTGCACGGCTTAAGAAAGAATTTGTCTGTTTTTAAGAACACGCAGACGGTGACCGATGGTGAACCGTTCCCCGGGAGAGGTCACTTTGCCCTCCGAGGGGGTGGGGATTAGGCAACACATAAATCTGGTTTTAATTGTTTTTTTTTTTGGCAAAAAGGGCGGCGCCGGAAAAGACGCTAACGTTTGCGGTTTTTGGCGATTGGCGTCGTCCGATGGTGTGCTCGGTAGTTCTTTATTTACGGGATCGGTGCCAAAGATTGGACCACCTATTGTCATATTGCTATCGATTCGACGACATGTTCACCCCTAAAACATTGTTTTTTTGGATTGAATTCGATCGCCGGGGGCATTATTTATTGCTGCAGCTAATTGTGTCCCCCAGCTCCTCCGGGTCAATGTTTTAGCACGGAATTGCACGTGAAAAATGGTGGAAAAACCAAGGGAGAAAAATAAAATCCTGGTCACTCCAGACCCTTCCTTCGCTCCATAAACTCCATACGTCATCGACAGCACACGTGCAACAACACACTCGCGCTGCAGCAATCGCAATCGTTTGTTGATGTGAAAATAGATTTATTCACCTTCCATCACACCGTGGCCGCACCTTGGCACACTGCTGCAGCACAGAATCCCGGCTTTTTGATCCGCTCCCCGTTAGTTTAGAATCTTGAAAAGGGCTCCTCAGTTCCCTTTCGGGGCCCTCGCAGCGATTGACGTTGATTTACGAGCGTCGATCGAGAGTTTAGGGGGACACACAACCTCTTTTCTCTACCTTCTGCACGATGCGTGCCAGTTGGTCCGCAATAAAAAATGATTCCATAAAAGGAAACGTGTCAATTCTAGAATCGAATCGTCTTAGTTCGTCCCCGGGAATGTACTCCCGGCCACCGAAAGCAAGCACGATCCATCCGATGCTTTTATTGGTGAAGCTGAAGCTGGGTGCCAAAGGTGCCAACAGCATTAAATTATTTCCAATTTTTACAACCGTGAAACGGTTTTCCGAACTCCGTGATTCAGTCGTTTCGATTTTATAGAGGAGCGCCTTAGAATAAGAGGAACATTGGGAAGAAGTTTTCTAACGAGACAATCTAATGAGCGTAAACGGTGAATGGTGGTGTTCAAATGCCACACAAGGATGTTTAGGAAACTATCTCCTCGTCAGAGCGACGCTTTGGACCATCGTTGGACACGTTCTCAACCACTCCAAAGTGAGAAAGTGCACCAGGAGCACCCTCTTTAAGCTGACCTCTAACGATGACATTTTGGATTGGGTTTTTTCCAAATCCAACGCTCCAACCGCACACGACGGACGCGGTTTTGCCGCCTTTTCCCCCTCCATTTGTGCGCGCGACTGCACCTGTCAAGAAGATAAAACTATCCGGATCGACGGAGGAGGCGGCGAAAAAACCTCTCGACAAAAAAAAACGCGTCGCTTCGAACGCGAGTTTGACGCAAACAACTGTTTGCCGTAAATTTGTTTATTCCTGTTCCTGTTTCTGTGCTTGTTCCGACAGCGTACAGCCTGAGGTGTCTGGCACCGGCAGGATGGTACTTATGCTTCAAAGTGTACCATAAATTTTCACCACAGCGATAATTCGGATTTATGGGTTCTGTTCTGCTCCTGTTTCCCTCCCCGTGGCTGGAATTCAACTCTTTTGTGCACGCTGTGTGTGCGGGCGGAGAATGCACCGCGGAAGGAGCCGGAGTGCATTCGGCTCGCATGAACGGTATCGAGTTTCGGTTCCGGTTCTTCGACGGATCGCCTGCGACACCGGAGGCCAGGGCGAAGGTGATTTTATTGTTGGGGAAAAAAGGTTGTAAAACAAATGTTTCTAACACGTACCCCCTTCACTCGATCGCGGAAGGATGAGCTGTAAACTATTGATTACCGGTTAATTTTGGGGTCCCCGCGTGCTTTAGCCGCCGAGGGATCGATGTCACCCTGTGTTTGGTTTCATGTTTTCGTGCTCTTAATTGGAGTTTGTACACGATGAAGCGTGGCCATCGATGGCATCGCCGATGGCGAGGAAACGTCTTAGATTACCAATCAGTCAAGTTGTATTGTTTGGAATTTTTCCCATTTTCCAGTGTCGTGGCCGGGCTGGCAATCGTATGTTTAATGAGTGTTTCCCCCACCGAAGCCTACAAAACCGTTACATGAGCATTAGTAACGTGATCTTTCACATTGTCTCGCGCGCTAGCCAGTGTGAAGCCATCGAACGAGGCGACAACAATGTTGTACACCACAAACGGGGTGGAAAAAACACTGGCCACCATTTGGCAAACAGAACAAGGTTCACGGAACTAACGTGGAACTAATTGTGACCCCAAAAACGACACTTTCCACTAACCGGCAGACCTTCTCGTGACCATTCGCGCCATTCTTAAAAGCATCATAAAACGAACGCCCGGAGGCGCCAGCTAAAGACGTGGCGACAATGTACGGATGGACGCGTTTTCTACAGCGGCTCCGCGGGTTATTAATTATAAGACACACGACGGCGTCGCGCGCCTTCCAAACACATGGCAGATCGCTGAAAAGGTCGCCATCATGCGCTGCAAGAGAGACAATGCGTCAAAACAAATATACCGCCAAATGCCGTGCTGCATCGTAAATCACTCGCCACGGAGCAGCGCCGGGTGCTGGTGTCCCGACCTTCGACCAGTGACTTCGACCTCGAAGGAGGACCACTGAGGGCCCTGGGCTTTCAAAACAAACTCATCTTGAGTGCCTATAAAAGATATACAATTAACAACATTCATCATCTTTCGAATGGGGGAGGAGGGTTGCTTCTTCATTTCACGGTACGCTTGACAACGAAAATGTATTAATCGAATCCCGAGCCCGATGCACTTTGACTGGAAGGGCGGTGGAGTCCATAACAGAGTGCCCGGGAAAATATTTGGCGCATGTTCTTTGAATTTCCATTAATTTGCAAAACATATGCGAACGAGGGGTTATTCCATTACTGACCGGCAAAGAGCAGAAGCATCGGTAATAGTGCTCGGAGTTCATAAATTCATAAATGCTAAGAGCAACTCGTGCGGACAGACAGCACAAGGGGACACTTTAAAATATGAATACCGTGGCCGACAGAGACTCCGAAGAGGATTTCGGCACTCGAGGAATGTTAAGTATTTCATAAAAATGGTTAAAAACGATCGCAGATAATGGAAAGTATGTGTAAATGATAACATTTTTAACAACACAATTCTCCGTATTTTTCCGTCCCATTCGTTGGTGGAATCTTCGCGTTCTAGGAGAGGAATAAGGGCTAGGGAAATCCGGTGGCACATAAATTTGGCCAGCAAACAGTTTGTTTTGACATTCATGGAACAATTTTTACGACCAGCGCAGCCACAGGCCACCACGGCCGGTCTGGTCTGGTCCGTCGTGGCCGCGAGAAGCAAGAGAGAAAGCAAGCAAGCAAGCACCAAGACTGCTAGCGGACGGCGGCCATTTGTCAGGATGTGCCGGTGAGGAACTACCACGTAGCGGCGCGGGCACATTTGTTGCGTGTGTCCTGTTCTGTCCCTGTCGCTGCCCTGTCGCTGTGAAAAAGTTGCTCCACAACTCGCCGGGAAAATGCGTCACATTTTTCTTGGCGGATTTTCCACCATTCCACCAACACTGCGATGCGTTGCTGGAGGATAAAAAGTTGCGAAAAGGAATTATTCGTCCATCGTCATCCAACCGAGCGGATCGCGAGCGGACAGCGGACGTGAATGTGAGGATAATAATGGATTAGCGCCATTGGTGGCGCCATTTTGAAGAGCTGCGGATCGGACACTCACCTCAAAACATGATTTTGGGGTTTGATAAACCTTTTTTGGGAAGATGGAAGACAAAGCGGACAGACTGACACGGAGTCAGACAGGATCTTCCACTCCCCGGCAACTGTCGACACATTTCATCCGCGATCCGTCGTGTCGGTCAGAAGTTGACGGTGGGTTTTGAGAAACGATGACTTTTGTTGACACAACACAAGTGCCCTGCACAGATCGGATCGGAGGGGCCATGAAAAATGTGTTATCGTGGCGGATTTATGATCCATTCTGGATTGTGGTCGACGTTCGTGGATGGTAAAGTCATTTCCACTTTCACCTGCTTCCGTGTGTTCCGGCATGCATGCATGGAGACCATGTTCCAGCATCCCATCACCACCACCAGAGGATGTGTCAGAACTAATTGAATCGAACCGGAGTTTGTAAATTTATCGGCCCGTTTGTTCCCTTTCGTTTCGGTTCTAGAGTCACCCTCCAGAGCGCACTCGGCACAAGGGAGGATGACACTAATGTGATCTTCACTTTCCCAAAATTAGAACCTTGTTAACGCTTTGCGTGCGCGCCCACGAAGGGTGCGTAGACCACCTTCTGGGTTGTGTGGCGTCAGAAGTGAAAATGTCACCGCATTATGAACACAGACACAAACGCAGACATTAGCGTTATTTATTTGGTTGTGGTCCTTAAGTAGTTGTCTGTCGTGACGCTGTTGCCGCGAACCACGAGGCCGCGATTGGAATTTTCCACCCAAACAAATCGTAATCCACCGACGGCGAAACAGCTAGATTTTCCCCCGCTACATCGACGTCGCTGCGGGGCGGTGCGTTGCGGTTTTGCTCCCGAAACTAATCGGATTGAATTATGGCTTTTCCATTTCGATCATCGTTGTCGCGACAACGTCGCGGCATTGTTCGCGTCGTGGCTGTGAAGCCAACTGGTGGCTCATAGTCTGGCTGGTGATATCATCATCGCATGTGAGCAGGACCATTATACATTCCAACCAAAAGCCAGTCAACCAACTGGAGGTATACACATTAATGTCGTCGCGGTTAGTTTTGGGGAGTGGTGGTAAAGACTACTTAGAAAGCCAGAGACTGATTTACGGGATGAAATGAAACGGTACAACGTGTGCTTGAGGATTGGAAGCTCAATTCCTGTTCTCGTCTACTCGGTCATTGTCAGCAATGATTACAGATGAAGACATTCAATGGTTATGTAGCGAGTCAAAGCACAGCCATCGCATACTAGGATGGCAATTGATCTTACTGACGTTAGCTGCAGTCACAAAAATGTAGAGAGATTTTTTTTTTTTTTATTGGTTTGTCAGGAGTGCTTTGGATCGTCCTCTTGCCTCTCGAAGTGTCCTCCGTAACGATTTTGGAGCAAGAGGTACCTTTGGCCTTTGCGAACCATATTTTAATTAAGTTACTCGTTATAAAAGGCGTAAATCTGGAGATAATCTGCAGGATATTTACGGTACATTTCGAGGAAGAAACCCTATCACTAGCCAGACTGCTTGCGTGGCATGAAAAAATCGTGGTAATGTGGTCCTATCACTCTTTGACATTCATGTGTTTGGCTCACTCAAGGAAATTTTGAGAGGCAAAAGATTCAACAGGGATGCTGAGGATGAAACATCATTTACGCAAGTGGCTGCAAACACGATCTTTCGTCTTTTTTTGTTGATAACTTACGGATAGAGGCAAATTTATTGAGGGTAAAGACAGAAAAGTGAGAATGTAACCAGGTATTTCTTCCTTACACCGGGAACACTCGATCTTTCTACTTGCAAGGAATTAAAAAGCTACTTATCCACTGGGAAAAATATGTTTCAGAATTAGGAGATAATGTAGAAAAATTAAAAATCTCCTTTTTGCGTTGAAACTTAAAATAAATTGACACTTAAACTTAACGAAAAGATTTTTCACACATTTTAGTAAAAAGTTCCCTCAACAAAAGTATCCAAAATCATGTCCATGCCCCACAGAAGTCACTTACCGTTCGATGTACGCTGCGGTCGCGATGGCTCGGGCAGTTTCGAGCGCAATGTTGACGCGTTCGCTGCGTGTTGTTGAGCTGCCTCGCTGTCGGTCTGTCGCGGTCGGCCTCGGTCCTGCCGTTGGGTTCGCTGGTAACGGTGGCCGTTCCTGAATCGGCGAAAGGCTCGTACTTCCGGTCGTTATCTTCCCCGTCATCGTGGTCGGTGGTTCCGTGCCAGCATGCAGCATGAGCATGGCAGCTGCCGGATGTGATTTCGGTCGTGGATGAAGTGGTGGAGGTTGGGAGAGGGGCTGGCTCGCGTATGGCGCTACCGGACGCACGTACTGCTCCACCATCGCTCCCCCTTCACCCCCGATAAGCGAGTCCCGTCGTGAGTCAATCTTTTCGTAGATATGATAATTGCTTCGCACAGATTCGTACAAATTATGCTCGCCCGTTGTCCGTGGGGCCGTGGTTCGATCGTAATTATGCTTCACCACTGACGACGGTCCATCCATCGGTGCGATGCCACCGACACGCAACCGAGTGTCACTCTTCGTTAGCGTTCGAGCTACCGGATCGATGGAAGGAAGCTTCGATGACGAGGACGCTGATGCCGCTGGTGGTGGTTGCAGGGTCGAAGGTCCTTTCGACAGACTCGGTACCGGTGCTGCTGCTGGTGGTGGTGGTGCAACGCCAGTTCCACCATCGAAAGTGGTCTGACTCAACAAGTGTTTCTCGTAGATTTCGTTCAACAACTTGGGCGTTAGTTTTCCGCTTCCTGTCAGCTCGAGCCCGGGTGCTGAGTGTTGTCTAGCGCCGATGCGCCCAACGGTGTTGGAGCAACTTCCTCCTCCTCCTCCTGCTCCTGCTGCTGCTGCTGCTCCCGCTAGAGTGCCGGGAGTCTTTGACGTCAGTGATGAGACGCTTGACCTTTGCTGCTGCGACACGCTCGGTAGCTGCTGAGGAGGACGAAGCCCGCTAGTCACCGGTGGTGAGGTGATCCGAGCGTAGGGATTCGGTATCTGCACCGGGAGCGGAAGTGAAGGCTGATTAAATATTCTGGCCTTGCTTTCACCACCGGTGACACCAGCTCCGGTGCTCCGGACGGAGTCACCAGACAGACGCACAACATGTGTCAGTGAAGCCACTTTCGATCGCGTTCCGGTTCCGTTGCCGTACGGTTCCGGCCGCTGTCCTGCCGGTCCGGATCCACCCTTCGACACTTGTCTCGCTGGATACGCCATGGTGGTCGATGTCATGCCTGCTGCTGGTGGTGCATCCAAGCCAAACGATGCATCGTGTGCTGCTGCCGTTCTTTTGATGGCCGCTGCGATGCTGCTTATCTGCCGTGGTCGATGCACGGAGGCCTAGAGCGCATTCGGTGGATGGAGAAGAATTTAGTTTAATTAAAAACGGACCACCGTTGCCAGGGGAAAGACAAGGGGGGGGGGCGACGAGAAGGCAAATCAACTCCACATCATCGTCCGTCCGACCGACCGGTACGGCGTTTGATGCACCCCAAAAAACACAATGGAAAGATCTCGGACAAATATGC
Source organism: Anopheles aquasalis (assembly GCF_943734665.1). Taxonomy (NCBI): domain Eukaryota; kingdom Metazoa; phylum Arthropoda; class Insecta; order Diptera; family Culicidae; genus Anopheles; species Anopheles aquasalis. Next base: position 81,362,438 of record NC_064877.1, read on the forward strand.
ATACTCACAAAGTTTGAAGGATACGCTGGTGGATGCTGGTGCTGATGCAGGATATTGCTGCCGTTCCGCTGTTCCTCTCTGGCCGCTTTGTGTCTGCCGAACGAAGGGAAAAGGGATTTTTCGTGAAAAGGTTGCTCACTCGGAGACAAATCATGTGGACATCCCACCGTGATGCCTTGCATGATTAGTTTTCCACCCAAAGGAGGGTCTAGAATTGGTGAAATTGAATCGAATTTGTGTTCGCTTGGCTGAATTTTGGACCTTCGAGAGAGCACGTGTGACCGGCCGTTAAAGATTTTAAACCGGTAGCGCCACTAGTGACGGGAGATGGAACTATGGAACCCCTGAAGGTAGACTTTCACTCACGCACGAACAAAAAAAAAGTATGAAACGAACGATACAAGGAAAATGTTATTTGTTTGATTGGGTGTGGTTTTTGTACAATCCCAACTAACTAAGATCTTAAATAAAGGTTTATCTCCATGAATTGATTAGAAATTTAACTGGAAATCGTTGATACATTCAGCTTTTCCACGCGATCTGCAAAGCGTTCGCTCAATACAAGTTGCGTTCTACCAACAGACGGTGTTTATGACGAAGTTTTCCCAATTTCCCTCTCCCGCATCGAACCTCCCGTAGATTAAACTTACTCTTTCGATTCCGGTACATTCAATGATGAGCCATTGCCGGAGGCTGATTTGATAGACGGCTTCCGTCGGACGCCAGCCGATCCCGTGGCTGCTGAAGGCTGCTGCTGCTGCTGCTGCTTTGCACAGCCATGCTTACGATCCATGGCATGTGTGTATCTGCAGTCGATCAATTTTTGGGGCAGCTGAAAATGGACAACAAGCAGAGCGAGTTAGAATTGCAATGAAACACTAAACGTACCCGAGGATAGTCTGCCGGCTGTGGCTCGAAACTCGGCCATACCCTCTCCCTCCCCCCAGGCAACCGAGATCAAGTTCATCAGACAGTTCTGCGCTCCCCTCTCCGCAACACAGTGATTGACTCAGTGTGAATTTTGATTTCATTTCCAGACATGACACAGAACATGTTCCGCTAGTGTCAGTAGTTTCCAGTGAGTGGAGAGCACAACACAAGGAGTAAGTTTGTGCACTGACCCCCGGGGTGGGTGGGTACGGTTTCAAGTGGTTTTTCAATTAGTTCATCCCGAAATCACTTGTCCGTCCCGTGAACCGAACTGTTGGACCGGGCTGGCAAACTAGGTCCATGATGCAACCGTTGGCCTATTTATGCTGTGTGCCACTTCACACTTTCCACGATTCCCACCAGCAAGAAGAAGCGTAACGAAGTCAATACGCCACTTGGCACTCGGTCTGTGATTGTGCTCACGATGCATTTACGAGAGGACGCGCTCGAATGGGTTCCTGGTGTTGTTCTTGAATAGATTTTCCATCCTTCCCTCACGACTCGACTCCAGTTTCACCCCCGTGAGAGCGAACCCGGTCACGACCCCATGACCGATCGTCTGCCAGCACAAAACAAGGATCGTGATCGGAAAACCTCTCTCATCGTCTCTCTCGCTCTCTCTCTCTCTCGTGCCGTCGATTGCTGAAAAAGAAAACCTGACCTCGGGGGGCACGAGAGCTGCCGGCGTGAGGCATATCCATCATCTGCCATCGGCCATTCATTCACAAGCACAGCACAGCACAGCCACGGTGGATGGATCGAGTCGATCGAGTAACGAAACCTCGACGACGTCGACACACGTCACGTGAAGACAACGATCTTGACAAGTGTTGAAGCGCTCTCGCCGCAGTTCGCGGCTAATGTATTGTCTAATGTGTATCATCTTTCGTCTTCCCGCAAGAAGGGGGGGTGCCAGTGACGATTATCGTTTTGGGGAATCGACCGTCGACCGCGTCTCAGCACGCAGCAGGCTATCGAGGAAGCACGCTGACGCTGACAACATGCCTTCCGTTGAGACAGGACCGTTAAAACCGTTTAGGCTGATTGACAAATGTGTGTCCGAGTAGTGCGGTTGGTATTACGTCACTGACTGGGGTCATTCCAACATTCCGAACGCACACAATTTGCGCCCTAGGCCCTAGGCGAAGACCGATTACCCAAGACACGTCCTGGCATGATGCTGGTAATCAACACAAAAAGAGGTAGAAACCGAGGAATGGAAAGAAGCTAGAGAATTGATATAAAAAGAAAAACATTTCAATTTGTGGCCGGTTGACCCTCGGAGTATTTCGGGAGGCGTAACCCGCCTCGAAAAAGGGGGGTTGTTGCTGTCCACCCAACGGTATGAGGCAACAAGCATCTCAACAAACTTCATGACCTCCATTTCGCCCCCCTCCCAAAAGCCAGCGCTCAAGTTGATCGATATTAAACGCACGCGGATCACGTTCAGTTCAGTTCGGTAGCCTTTTTGGCCTCTGTCCTTGGCTGCCGTAGGGAGAAAGAGAGAGAGAGAGTGGGAGAAACTGACATAGATGACTCCACTTTCGAGGCTCCCGGAGGCCCGGCCCCCATTATTTGTCCAACAAAACGCGATCTGGATGTACGCGCGGTTTTTTGCATGATTTGTGTTGTATGTTGGCAAATATGTTGCCCCTCCCCTTGGAGGCCGTGCCATGGGTTCTGCCTCACGCAGTAGCACGGTAGCACAAGAACGGACTGGAGAGGATTGGCCGGGAAAGTGTAAACAAAAGGGCGAGAGAGCAGAGCACGATGCCTTGTACAACATCAAACGCAACATACTCCTCTGGAAGGGGGGAGAGGGGCGAGGAGTCTGGTAAACAAATCAATCACGCGGCATCGCTCGCAGAGAGCAAGAAGCGCGTACAGCGCACCCCGAGTTCCTCATCCTCATCATCATCATCATCATCAGGATGGTTTGTCCATATTCGGAGAACTATTGCATTTATTTAATCGCCGGCGGATCGCGCGCGGCTGCGGTCACGACGACTGGCACCAGGCAAGCAGTAGCCCGATGCGTGTGCTGTGATGATGGATCCGATCTCTCTTCCCGTTTACCCTTTTTCTAGCTTTTGGTCGCTGGAACGTAGCTAGAGGCGAGAAGTTTGTTTAACTTCTTCGGGTTTAGAGCCGGTGAAGATCAGTCACGAGTTACGTGGAGTCAGTCAGTCAGTCAGTCAGTGAGTCAGTTCCAGACGCATCACGTTGCACATTGCTTCACGTTGCTTTCTTTGAGTCATCAAATGCATCCAAAGGCAACCGGATGAGAACGATGCACACCATGAATGATCTGCGTCGATCAATCTGCCGGAAGAATCTCGTGTGATCCCCGGTGTGTGTTTCATCATCGTGATGTTGTTTTATGTAATTATTACCTTCGCCAAGACACGTTGATGAATGGTTTGCCACTGGTCTGTTTCGTTGTTTTTTAAATGTTGCTCGTATTTTTTTCAATTGAATTTCGTTTTTTTTTCAAGCTCAAAGGTCCACTAAAAAGTGAACAAATCCATGATTTTATATCGGCGCTCCAACTGTTAGTAAGTAAACTCAAATAAATGCTCAAAGCAGTACGAACATTAATGATCATCTACGAAAAAGGCAAACTAATGCACCACCATTCTCTGTCAACTATAATTATCATCGAAAATGCTCGCAAGCACCAACATCTGGAATAAACGCTGACAGTTTATCCCTCTAATGCGTCGTCTTCCACATTATCACGTCTTGTGTGCTTTCGGTTTCATTTCGACAGACCAACGAAGCGTCGAATCGGTCCCGGCGGTCACTACAATGTTGTCACCGCATACAACCCCTTGCGCTAACGGTTAACGGTTTCAATCCGCAGCCGCATTTCGTCCGCTATTTTAATGATCACAAATGTCCTTCTAAGGCAGCCACACATACATACGAGAAGCCACTATACCATCAGCTGCTAGAACATGCGACGTTAGTGGCTGCATCTCCCGCGGGGCACCAGTGCGCGATCTCGATAAATTATGAATACGCGCGGGCGCCTTTTTTTGCCGCGAATTCATCCGTCGGTCACCTCCGCTTGAACTCGTCTCTACGGGTGATCCACGGGGAGAGACTGCCCGCTCGCAAGGGCCATTTCGCATATCGATCGCTATCGAGCAATGCAAATCAACAATAAAACATTCCGCAGAACTGACCGAGGTCGAATCCCGTGGCCGGACCGTACGCTGCTGTTTGTGGATGGCTCCTGAGGATGCTGAGCTCCTTGGGAATTGGCACCGGTGGTGTCCAGCGTCGTGCGTGGCTGTTTTTGGTCTGTTCTCTGTCTGTGTCCCAATTTAGAGCCAGCCAGGAGTGATTTACATCTCACTTCGATGAACGCTTTTGGCCATGGCAGCATTAGATGCCGACCTCGAGGTCGGTACGCCAACGTGCGGCGCGAATGTTGATGTTCTTGTTACTGCTGGTTGCACAGTTGGATACGAAAAGGAAGGACTTGGATAATATTTTGAAGTGAAAAGAAGTTATTGCTTTAGAAAGCAGAACATTCACAACCACATCAATTGCCCATAGTGTTTTGCAATACAGAAGAGCTCTTCCCCTGAAGAATGGCCAGTTTTCTTGTTTGCATGCTTATGCTTTCCTTTGCAAAACAAACGTTTGTCTCTCGTTCAATCGACACAACGTCCAGCAAACCACATTTGGCCACCGTCGCTCTTGTTGCAACATCATTTGATCTGCTGCCCCAAAACACATTCTACATCTCGTGTTCGTTTCAATTCGATGCAGCAGTGCAGAGGAGAGTTTCAATTTCGTAGGTCTTTTCCCACTTTCCGTTTCGATCACCTGGTCTCGTGTGAATCGAAACGAGCTCGGGCAGAAAACAAACAAAAATCTCTGTTTAAACTCTTGGCCCTCTTCGAATTCTTTACGGGACCACCCCCGGGGACCCACCGGGTGCTGTACCGTACTCGGCATGACCTAAAAAGAGACCCAAGACCAAAGAGAGTGAGAGGGAGATTTGGGAAGATTTTATCGATTTCGATTCGAAGGCGTGATTCCAATCGAACGGCGACGACCTGTGTGTCCGAGTGGTTTGTTTCCAACAGTGGAATGGGGGCCACTTTGGCGCTGGTAATCCAGTGCGTGATCCTCTTGTCGAATCGCTCCCAAAACGTTTACGAGTCAATTAAAACGTTTAGACATAATCCGATTAGGTTGTATGGTGGCCGACAGCCGCCCAGGTATCCGGCCCGATGGCGATTGGGTCACGATTCCCGGCCACGCCACGCCTCGCTACGGCGGCATCGTGAGAAAGCTGGGTCCCTGGGTCGACCGGCAAGTGGGCACTGGGCGCTATCACAGCGTTGTAACCCCGAAATTTCGTATTGACCGACTTAGTGCTGTTGGTGTTGCTGCTGCTGTAATGGTGCGCGTGCTCTGCGCGAAAGGAAAAGTTGTCGATTGATTCGTCGATTAGTGGTTGGCATGAGCGTGGCCGCAACATCCGTGGCCAGCTAATTGTGGTCTTCTATCAAACGCGAACCATTTAGTGGCGGTCTCTTTGAGGAGCGCGAGTGTGTTTGATTATCGTCAATTGCAGAGGAATGCAGTTGGCAAAAGTCTGAGAGTCTGGTGCACACTTGAGGCAGCATAGGACCTTGAGATGAGAAGGAAAGGAATGTGCCACGGTTGAGCACTTGACTCAAAGCTAGATAACAACATTATTACCATAACGATCCGCGATATTTCGCGTACAGGATTTCGAAAATGGATCCTCGAATGGACGCCACTTCACCTATACTCGCAGCGAATTACCAACCGCAATTAACATGATTAATGTCTTTTTATTACTCTTTAATTGCCTTCTCTGAAATCCTCTCAGAAGACCACGGAATGGAATGAAGTCCCCGCAATGCAAATGGTCGCTTGGCATGAAATCGAATGTTGCGTCCAGTTGCCGGAACCGAATTCCTCCTCCTCCTCCTTCACCAACAATCAGGAATCTAGGTTAAATCCTGGGTGCCTTTTTCTCTCTTTTGGAGGTGCAAAATTACAACGAAACTGCCCGAGAAACGTCTGTACCGGGACCGGATCGGACCTACAAGGCGCTAATGGATTAGCGGTGTTGGATATTCATCGACCACCGATCGCAAAACGGAGCGGTTCAGATCGATCAGTGAACTTGTTTTGACTGGCCTTGGGTGTTGTGTGTTTCTGTGGCAAGCGAAAGAAAAGGGGACGGCCTGTGCGCGTATCAATTTCCTGTGACAGATCGTGTCAGACGCTCAAAAAGGGCGAAACGGAAACTCACTCGAACAGAGAGCGAACGGAGAAGGTGAGTGGAAAAGGGAATGGCACAGAAATCTTTAATTTAACAACACAAGACGTCGCGATCAGAGATCAGACGTTATCGTTCACCAAGATCGCGATACTCCGTCGTCGTCGTTGTGACACATATCGCAACATATTCAGTGACCACCACCACTGCAGTGAAATGTTATTAAAATTAATTCCAAAAATGTACTTCTTCGGACGTACCCAATGAGGAGGCGCAAAAGAATATGAAAGTTCTGGTGCTGGAGCATATGCATACGACGAAGACAGGCGCAGCTCATGTGTGGCTCATTTGTTCGATTTGACAGAGACGGATCCGGGGGCCTCCGTTCGCTCGCTGGCGAGATGGATGACGCCATCATATTCTCGGTAGCTCGGTTCTCTGGTCCGACCCAACGCGATCGTTTAGCGGTCGGTAGAGAAAAAAAAGAATAAAACTTTGGAAGCTACCGGAGCGACGACTCAATTTGTTCACTTTGTCGCACGCTATTGCCCGTTGTGGCAACCGATTTATGGCCGCTTTATGCGCGCTGTCTGTCCATTTTGAGGTTAACGCTATGTTTGATGCATGATTTACGCATTAATAAGTGTCACGCCGCTCTAGTGAATTCGGGGGGGGCGGAGGGTGGGACCATGGAACGGCCTTGTTTTCGTTTCGCTGTTTTTTTTTTATTCGTTCCTGGATGCCACCGATTGTGAATCCTTTTTTTTACTTTATTTTGCAGAACAAAGCACGTTCTGGACGTGATGAGCATAATCATGATCATGATAAACGGTGGATACGGGGTTTGTCAGGACATCACTCATCACCACACGTTACCACTGGAGGGCCCATCTCGTTTATCAATGGTGACCATGAATGCAGTGATAATGTTTCAAAAATAACGAACATGAGCACTCAATTTGTTCAATTTTCCCCCTCCATTATCTCGTACCAATACGCCAAGACATTATCCAACACCAGAACGCTCACTAATCGACGCACTGATTCAGCGAACAAGAGGTGCAAGTGGCTGGAATCGCAATCAAACCGACCGTAAATTGCGTTCATTTGCAAAAAGCTCGTACCACCAGCAGGACGACCAGGTCGTTCGAAATCCATAAAAGTAAGTGGAGCAGTTTCGATTGGAAATGAAAAGGTTTTTGCATATTTTTACTGCCTGCTACTGCCACTCCACGCCGGGTGCTCAGTGTGTCGCCAGTCAGGGCATAATTTATGTGATGTAATTTGCCGCTTAAATGATGTTTGCGACCGGAAATAAGGGACGGGCAGGGGTGGCACAATCAGCTGCGAATCACGTGTCATTTTGTGTTCGATCGATTGAAGCAGAGGGCCGATGAGCCGTGAGTCTAGTACGGGCTCCCAGACTCCTAACGAGAGTGATTTACGTGCACCACAAGCCACTCACACCACACGTTAAACGCACAACGGATGTGCATTAAATGGTTAATGCTTTTAATTCTAGAAAGTTAATCAACCGATCAACGCGAGCTCTCCAGAGCTGACGGTTGGATAAACGGTCGCGTGGAAAACCCATTATCAGGCCGCGATAGTGACCAACCGTAACCGCACGATCACTAATCGTTGACAGTGAAATGAAGTCTTGGGCCCGTCGGGAAATGAGGTTTGAAGTGAAACCAGTTGCGCGGTTGCCGTGCGGACTCATTACAGCTTATTATCGGCTGTTCGCTGACACGCGGGAGAACCACAAAATGCCACACCTGTTATCTGCGATGAGTGAGAACTGAAATCGTGGTATCAAACCTGATTAGATTAAGCTCTCACCTTTAAAAGAGGCAGAGGCCTTGTGAACCATCTTTGGATTGATTCATATTTTCGCTTTCACTCCGCAGATCCGATAACACGAGATAGTTTTATATGCATTTGAAGTCACACGCTAGTTGTGCCACAAACTCCCAAAAAAAAGGGGGAGGGGGGATGCACCACCTTTAGCTCAGCTCTCCGATAACAAGCCAACAACAAATGTCTGCCACCGACTAATGACCTGCCTAATGATAAGCAGCTGCCTCAAATTATCTGCTCAATGTTACGGTAATTACTTTGCCAATTCATCGACTCTTCTCTTCCTCCTCCAACCCCCCCAGGATAGTGCTTGCAAGCTGTTGCCATGTTGTGAGTGAAACAATTAGCAACAGACACTCCAGTTGCTTTCTACATTTTTTGATCCATTCCATTCGAATCCTCCGGAACAGCGAACTAAACGACAATTCATCAGTTCCTCGCGCATCCTCGCGGGAATAGGCATTCCTTTTGGGATTGATTAATTGGCGGCGACCGGCGAGAAGTCCTAGAAAAAGACGTACAAGATGGAGGCGCATTTAAGAAATTGCTATCTCCGTGGTAGCGCACTCCCAGGCCGATCATTACCCGACCTTCTCACGGAGCAAGAACGTCTGCCTGTGTGCATCGGATTGCTTTGATTGAAAGACGCAGCTCAAGGACTCAAGGTGCATCCGCGGCCACACCATGCCCACGACGTTCCCTTCCATCGTCATTTATCTTTTTTCTAATTATGGTTCCTGCGTGCAGTCCATATTAGCCTGTCATTCCCATCGACAGTCCGTCAGTCAGGGAACGGGCCCGGGCCCCGGTGGTACAAGCGAGTGCTGGGTGTCGTTTCAATCGCCGAAGCCGAAGACACCATCGACAAGCGAGACTCATAAGATTAATGCGTTCCATTGGGCCGCTCCACCACGCTCCATTGGCATCGACGCACCGTGCGCATTCGGAGTGTCCAGAGTGTGCCCGGAGTGTGCCGGATCGTCCGATCCGATGGATGCTCCTTGAATGGATGGACGCATCTTAATTGGATCACTGTCCCGGGGATTCCCGACCCGATGAAGCCATCGTTTATCAGGGGAAAAGGTGCCGGACACTCTGGATGGCTCGCTCTCTCACTCTCTCTCTCTCTCTCTCTCTCTGGGAGATGTAAATGCACAACAATGCATCAATCAGCGAGGACATGGTTTCGAAAGTTGCCCTCGAGTGCCGGGACATCGCAGTAACCACGATGAATGCTATTGTGCGAACCATTTTCACACTTTCCTGATGCAGCTTCTAATGCTTTTCGAGAGAGAGATGGACAGAAAACTGTGTCAGTTCGTCAGTTCATTGGAAACTTCATGGAATTGCCATCAAGAGGTGCTGCTGGATCGTCTGCCATCAGCACACAACAGAAAGAATCCAATTAACCTCGCATATCAACTCATAAACCACTCGCTGTAGCGTCAGCTTGTCGCGCGGCTTGACATTATGCAACCTCGATCGCTCAAGATCTCCCCTTTTCAATCGCCGGCCTTCTGTCCGGTACCGGATTTCATCTTGAGGGAATCCAGTTACGGCGAAGATCGACAGACCGGCCCCGGGACAGGCACTTACCATCATCAAGCAACATGTTGGATTAACCTTTATTCCGTCGCCCTCCCCCCCCCCCCCCTTTCTCGGAAATGGCCATCCGCCGGCACCGTGAGTGGCCGATTGTCGAAAAGTAATTTCGAGGTCCCTGCGTTTCTTGGCGTTCTTCACGGTACTCACGATGGGTTAACTGGGTGGACGATCGATACACGAAATCGATCGGTAATCGGCATCGTGCGCGAGTGACACCTTAACCCAAGGTCAACGTCGCTCCACCTCGGGCGGCGGGCTACGATAAGATAACGATGAAACCATTTTTATGTCCACGATCTTGCGTTCCGCCATACAAAGTATCAAAAAAGGGAATTTCGTCGTAAAATCCGTGGCCTTTTTTCTCTCTGATTCCCCGCTTCTGGAGGGTGGAGATGGTGGTGGTGGTGGTGGTGATCGCTAATGATGCACCAAAGGTGCGCAGCGCATTTCGTGGCTCGCTGGTGGCTGATATTGCACTTTAATTGAATCCTGTCCGTTATGGTGTCCCGTTTGAATGACGTGCACGCCTCGTCCGTCCGTCCGTCCGCCCGTCGTTACGTATCGAGTAGTGGCGAGGGTGGCCACAGTTCAAGCCTCGAGAAAAGGCGAAAGGCCGGCTGAACACGATGAACGATTGCTGAAAGTGTCCGAAGAAGGAAATTTATGGCACAAAGCGGTGACCCTTAACACAAGGGGGTTAGGACCGATGCCGCACTATAGTCGATTCGTTGCGCAAGACCTCGCGATCTTGCTTTCTTCAAAGGCGCGATCGTTGATCGAACATTGAATCCTCAATCAAGCGATGTTCTAGCACGTCTTCGTCTATGCTGCACGGATTGAAATTGATGAAAGATGCAGCCCTGCGGCAACACTAAACGGTTAATGTTTTGAGCTGAGTCAAGGGTGCTGATAACGACATCCTGTTTCCCACAGTAGCGGTCCATGTTTATCCGCCAGCCTCGACACATATAGTTACCTGACTTGGATTGAAAGCTCCACAAAGAGGAAACTAAATCCATGATTAGCTGCAGTGACTGCCTTCTGATCCGCCGTTTCAAGCAAGCAAGCTTAAGGCTCAAGCAGCACGCAGCATTTGCGTGCCTAATTTATAACCAATTATGCAGCGACTAATTGCCGGTGCCGATGTGCCAGTGCCCGTGGATCGAGTGCACGCGTGCATGCGTGGCTGGCCAGCGATGCTGTCTTCTCAGCAGTCTCGCTCGCAACTCAATCGATGGTTTGTTCGAACAGTAAACATATGGCTCGACAGGAACGCGCTCAAGTGGCCACTGTTTGCCCGGCCCGGTTCGGTTCCGGTACGTTACAAATTGCACGTGCCAGCAGCAGCAGCACTTCTAGGAAAGCGATGGCGGCGAGTTTTCTCGTCTCCTTCCTCCTAGGTTTGTTCAGTTCGCAATCTTCTCTCTCTTCAGACTTCAATTCTTCATCGAGCAAACTGTCTCTAGTGGCGTTGGTCATTCGTTTACGCAACGGAGCATCGCATTCTGTCACCGAGAATATCGAAACCGTATGTGCATCCGTGGCCCCAGCAAGCAAAGACCTAAGACGTTCATTATTCTTCCGCTCCAAACCACGGCGCGTCCGTTTGGAAATAAGTTTGGACTCATTCCCGGGCCACCATCAGCTGGCGTCTATTCGCAGCTCCCAGACTCTTTCTTTCTCTTTCTTTTACTCTTCCAGCTAATTGTGCGGAAGTTGTCACTTGAGGGTGTCAAACGTGTCGGTTCTTGGTAGCCTTTCAATGCGTTGCGCTGACAGGATGGTGGCCACGTCTCTCGGTATTCCACCCCAAAAAGGGAAACACGCAGAGAGCGAGCAGAAGGGGTTCTCTGCAAGCAGTCTGTGCACCACCACGCAGAAGGTAGTTTTCGTTCCGTTTCGTTTGAAGTTCGTTCTTTCTTTTCAGTTCCTTTTTTTAATGCCAACCGCCATTCCGTTTGCAGTTGAAGGCTTGCACCGCGACATAAGTGGGACTGTTGACGCATTTATTGTGTTTGATGCTTTAACAAGGGCGTGAGGGCTTCTTGAGATATTAATCATTTATGATAAGATGGTTGGAGAGGTTTTTTTTAATTGAAAATCGTGCGAAATTCTGAGGGTACTGCTTCTTGTGGCACTTCTTCTGGTGTAACTAGTTCTTGTTCCTTGCTGTCGATCTTCTCGATTCTTTTCATTGACGTTGAGGGAATCGCAAACCAGGAACTTGTCCCCGCTAGTGCCGCAGAGAGAGAGAGTGGGAAATGGGGGACATTAATTCCATAATGTTACACCCTTTGAACTCAATCTCGTTGCGTTTCCCGGCCCGGGACAATTGGTTCGGTTGCGCTCGGCTGCAAACATACAATCATCGATAACGATCCAATTAACTGACGAGACATAATCGGGCCGTGCGGGGGTAATTCATCTTTCCCGTCTTTTCCTTTTCGATTCTAATCCCGATTCCGTGGGCGCAGAAAATCACAACAACGGAGGAACGTAATGCGAGAACGCGCACTGCAGTTGTGCGCGCTCGGTAATCGAAGGTAAGCAATTTTATTGTAGAATTTTAACAAGATTATGCCACAATGCCGGTCCGTCTCGGTGGTGGCCCGGGAGAGAAGGAAAAGATTAAATAAATTTGTGATTAGAAGTGCTCGGTACGCGGGGGGTCATGGAGTCGATGAGTTTCAAATTTAATTTCTTTAATCCTTGGCCACCCTTCCGAGGGGTGCACCCGGTTGAATTGAAGGGTCGATACAAAAGGCAAGAGCATGCACGGAGGGGTTGGCATTTTAAAATAATTTCCCCTCCATTTAATGTATGCATTTTCTTAACTGAAAACTGTTTTCTTCACAACGCAACGGCCCACTCGGTGATGCGGAGTTCACATCCTGATCCTGATGAACATGTTGCCATCATAAACCATCGTGCGCGGTCTGGTGACTGGTTTGAAAATTGGACATAATGCCACCATAAACCTTCGCTCTCCACCCCTGATGTTGCCGTGCCCGTATTGATTAAAAGCCAAGTGAACGATGGCGAAGTCGCGAGAGGAAGGCCAGGGAAATTGCTTATGTCCTCGTGCCGATCGAGGTGCCAATCGCGTGGCGTGGCGCCTAGAGGCGTAACCTGCCCAGTGACAGCTAAATTTACTGGCATGACCATCGAAGCATCGGGGACCATCTCCCGGAGTCCATTACTCGGGGGAGAGTGTTAAGCACAACGATCTCATAAACAAGGGCTTCAGGCTCCGCTTGAACGAAGTGGCAGAGGAAAAAGTGTCCACCACCGGGAACACCGGGGCAAAAGAATTGGGCCCGCAGGCCGCGCAGTATCGCAGTGTTATTTATGGTTTATTGAGACGCTGGAACACCGAGCAAAGGAGAGAGAGAGAGAGAGAGAGAGAGAGAGAGAGAGAGAGAGAGAGAGAGAGAGAGAGAGAGAGAGAGAGAGAAAGCGCAAGAGAGCTTGGGTTAATCGCGCAAGAAGGACGCAAGGCGTAACAGTGAGTGCATTAACATAACTTGGCATTGGCTACCGACCGACTGGGGACAGTGTCATCGCCGAGACACTCAAGGCAGGGCATGGAAATATGTTTTGCGCTTCACGATCACGGTGCATCCTGGTGTCGAGAGTGCAGGTTCCGCCTTATAGGTTCCTCCACGCAATCTCATAAATAATTCGTCTATGCTCTAAACGACAAGCGCACGATGATGGCAGTTAGATTATCAACTGAAATGAATGTCTCCCGGTCTCTCTCTGCGGTCATCTTACAAGATCGTGGCGTGGTCAGCCGTCGCTTCCATCTTAAAATGTAATTCTTGATTTGCGCATTTCATTCGGAAGGAGTAATGAAATAAACATTCAATTAGTGGAGCAACAGCTCGGATTTATGAGTCTCGCACTCTCTCTCACTCTCTATGTTCTCGTAGCACAATTCTTGATCGCTTGAACTCCCCCTCCTCCCGTTCTCGGTCAGTAGCTAACCATCGACACAGCATCGACATGACCCTTTCGCGCCGAGTGACCTGAACCCAACACAGCATACAGCAACAATTACTGCACTGTTAATTGAATTAATGAATAAAATTACGCCACACCGCGTTTTCCCTTTGCAGCGCAACTGGAGGACCGGTGGAAAAATCCTTCGGCGTCGGGACGAGAAACTTTCTTAATTAGTATAGTTGCAGCCGCGAGTTTTCCTGTGTTTTTGGTGGCCACTCCCAATGCTCGCCTCCATTCTTCTCGCTAATGAGACCGCTCAGAGTGGCCGGGAAAACGGCTGCTTCACGACATTGTTGACATGGTAACGAACTGGAAGGTGTTCAAGCGGCCCACCCACCGATTGGGGTGTCAATTCTGGTGCCTCATTTATCATTGTGATTGAGTGCAGTTTCGCGGGCCACACGGCGTGGCTTGTGGCACACTTTGTGCAAGGAATTAATCCTTTTATTTTTTGGTCCCAAGAAGGAAATTACGTGGTGCCAAGTGGCCCGTGGTATTCGCTGGGATCACAATTATGGCATCAAGATGGCTGGCTGGCTGGAGTTTAATGAAGTTGCAACGCACCATCACCGTTCTGCAGCAGCAGGTGCCGAAGAAGGTGTTGATCATGTAATGGAATTGATCTGCATACTTGGCCAATGACGGGAACGGGTTGCGGAAATGTTGCGCACAATGTTGTTACCCCGCCGAATGCTCTGGCTGTGAATTAAGTTGATGCAATTTTTCATTTTCCAGACATCCAGCATTACAACAACACCAAAAAAAAGGCGCGTCGCGTATTTTGACCGCTCTTTACGAGTTGTTTTATGTCATGTTTAACAATGCTACAAACCAGCTAGCCGTCTTTGTGATGACCGCGGTGTCCATTCGGAAGCACATAAAAATCTCCTCCGAAATGGTTGTCGTTGCTTAACGACCAGACCAGACCCGGAGCCAGAGCCAGATGGACTTACGGACGGTTTTGTTTTCTAATGATGCCACGGGAGGTATTTCATTCCTTTTCTGGCACGTTTTTTTTTGCCCCGCCATGTTGTTTTGCTGTGTTTTATGCTAAAATGGTAGTTAAAGAAATAAATTAAATTCGAAGACGACACCCCGACATCCACACCATCGTGCGTTTCATCATGCACCGTAAATCTGTTCACACTGCTTCTGCTGCTGCTGCTGCTGCTGAGAAAAGATGCGCCAGTTTATGGGGCTGCATTTTTGATCTCATGAAAGCAGTGGATGGGTGTGCACGGCACTGACGAGGGTGGCCATCGTTAACCACAGAGCCACACAGCTTGACACGATTGTCTTTGTTTTGTGCGTGCAAACCGTGTCGCCGTGAGCATAACGCTTGATGAAGGAATTATTAAACTTCTGCTTCTGCCTTCAATTCTATGCGCAAATCATACATCGAGCGCTAATGATGGAGAATGTGAGCACAATGGCCGGTGAACCACGAATGATTGTTCGGATTAGCACTTGGATCCCGCCTGCTGGGGACAG
The DNA here is from genome assembly GCF_943734665.1 of Anopheles aquasalis. Taxonomy (NCBI): domain Eukaryota; kingdom Metazoa; phylum Arthropoda; class Insecta; order Diptera; family Culicidae; genus Anopheles; species Anopheles aquasalis. Next base: position 81,377,601 of record NC_064877.1, read on the forward strand.
ATTGCGTTTTAAACGAGGCAACGAGACCGCGGCACACATTATTCGGCGTCATGGCGTTTCGATCGAATGATTCTGATAACTCGTCTCGACTCGACACAGGTGTCCATGGTCGGGGTTTGTTTTGACTTTTACTGTGGGAACCGCCACTCCGTCGGTGGGATTGTGCATCGATGCGGAAGGATCTTCCTTCATTAATCCAATTGGAACACACTTTTAATGCTGCGTGGCATAGCATGAGGCCCCTTGTTAATGGGGTGTGTTTTGTTTCTCTATTGTGCCTCACACAGTGAGAAGCCACCTCACGATGGTAGCAGATCGCAAGATCGCGTGATTTTTATCCATTCTTCTTCAAACAACAACATGGCTCGTTTAGATACAAAGCTGGCGAGATCAGTCTCCATAAGTCATTAACTCGTGTCGTGCTCATTTCCATTTTAATTAAAACGATTTTGCTTAGATGCATTGTTTTTGGAATGAAGGATGGAAAGAAAAGAAAACTTTGCGTGATTGTGTCGTGAAGGGAAAAGTATGAGTTCCGTTCCATTCCGTTTGATGAAATGAAAAATACTATATCCTCGAGGCGAGCCAGTTCGTCAGTTCGTCCGTCAAGTTTATCAGGTCTTATCGCACCCATACGCACCTGAATGCACATCCCTTTCCCAACCGATCATCAACGTTCAGGACGTCAACTGCATTCCGGATCCGGCGCTCCGTCATCCTTCTCTTGTGCTCCGTGCATAGAACGTCAGTGACGTCAACGGCAGCAATTGAATTCCATGTCCATGGCCCGTTGGCTCGTTCCGGTCTCATCATCGCGATAAGACCCGGACCCGGACAAATGGGATTTCCATTGCTCGCCGGTGCTGGTCTTATCGCCCGGGCAGCTCCGGGGCGACCAAACAACGAGCGAACCCCCGGTTGCCGGGTTTCCCTGGAAAGGATTAATTTCCATTTGAATGCGCGCATCCGGAGCAGTCGGGGCCAGAATGGCTGCCGGGCATCGCCGGTAAACGATGTTCCGATGTGCACGGGTACTCCATCTGATAAAAGATTGACATCTGAAATGAGCTCCGGTTTGCCATCTTTTCTTGTGCTAGCACTGACTCTCTCTCTCGCGTCAGGTCCTGGACCCAAAAGGACCAAAGGCCAACCAGCCAGCAAGCTGCGGGGTGTCCTTTTCCACCCGTGAATGGAAGCACGATGAGAATGAAAAGAAAATCACTCAAAAGCCATATCATTGCCGCTATATACCTGACACGACGGTGAGCTGGCACAAGTCTGGTTGGAATTGGGTTCCATGACCGATCTCAACACACACTCGTGCTCTCCCAGGCTCGAGTTGAGGGTCACATCTGGGGTGGAAGTTTTGATGGGCGAGATTACATAGCGTCACACAACGAAGATGACCGCAGGCTGTTTGCGAGTACCTTTTGCGATTCCGATACACCACACCGGTCGGTCGGTCGCATTGAGACCGCGGTGGACAAGTTGTCATCCTCAATTGGAAACATTCAAACCGTGCGGGCGCACTGCCCGAGAGCAGTCTAAGTAGGCCTCGAGGGACTCCACCACACTCCACAGTGGACCATTTCAAACCATGGGGCCAGCCAGCGAAATGCTGCATTCCTGGAATGTGATTTTATTAGAGAATGCAGGTTGTTATACCGGGATTTGTGCTGCGTCGCTGTCACTGGCAGACAGCGAGGCGGCCAATGGGGAGTCCTAATGGAGCAGGGGAGCAGTTGGTTTTCAGAAGAAAGCGAAACACCTGCGGCCATTCGGGCGCAATGTGAGCATTTAAATTGGCTGCACCGTGTACTGTGGTGTCTGGTACTGATGGGACTGGGAAGGGATATTATGTTTGGGGCGAAGGAAGAGGAAAAGATTTCGGAATTATTGTACGATATATTAATTATTATCTTATATACTTGCTGTTCCAAATTTTCCATTTTGAAAATGCAGTGCATGCTATGATGGTTTGAAGAATATTATTCTCCCCCTACCAGTGGTTACTCAGATCCCTCAGATGCAGCATAACGTAAAGTCCCTCTAGATAAATGCTTAAGTGCTAGTCATGTTCCTCATGTTTCTCGCTACTAAAAGCCATTTAAGTGAGACCAAATTTTACTATTCAACCGGATGCTTTCGCTCTGCTTGTGTCTCTATAAAACAACCTCCACGAGAAGGAGGAGTATGAGACAAAAATTAATTTTCTGACTGGTGTTTGTATCGGCTGAATGAATGAAGCAGTTTGCGCTACATCGCTCGCCGATGCCAAAGTGCATATTTTATTCAATTTAACAACCGACGGCCAGTACTCGCCAGTGCTCTGTGCGCCAGCTACATTTGCATTCCTTCGGTGTACTCGTCGCTGGGATGCCGGAGATGCGCCGCTGGAGCGCACCAGATGACTTCATTCGCAGCAAGATTCCAGTAAAACGGTCAAGCTGAGGGGGGGGGGGGAAATGGCGCATCATAACACCCGCATCTAAGGCAAAGGCACCTGTCATAGTGAATGGCGAGGCGAGGAACATCACGTTTGTGCATAGAATAAGCTATGATGGACGCGTGGACGCGTCTTAAGCTTTCCCCATTTTTATCGCTCACTCCATGGTGTTGTCATCGAGTGGAAGGTGGCGCTGGTCATTCGTGAAATTGTGCAAAGAAAGGGGGGAACTGTTTTCTGCAACTTCTGTTACATGATACACATGCTCCATGCTCGCAAGCTGCTAACAAGTCCCCCGGTGCAGCAGGTAAGATGTATGTTGGCAGCTTTGCAGTGTCGGTGGGGCGCTCGTTGCAAGGTTTGGTTTCTCACAACGGGCTGATAATGAATCGCTAGCCGTCAGCCATATTTTCACCTTTTCTGTGGCATTTCTCATCGCACTGACATGTTTGAAATCGAGCCAGCAACCCGCTCGGTGGTGGCTGGTGAGAAAACTTGAATGGAGCTCCCGGAGGCTGCAGTACAAGTAACCTTGCAAGGTAGATCTCGCTATCTCCATGCAAATTCTGCGATAGAAAGTGCGCGAAAAGTTTCGTGAAGTTGGTGCTAATCGTGTGAAATCTTCAAACAGCCAACGTTATCACGCCAAGAATGTTTATTGTTGGTGAGATTGATGGTTTAATGGAATTGATTGAATCCTTCCTGAAGACCTTCTCGGAGTATTTTAGGAATTTTTGACACACATTTATCATAAAAACACCTCCACGAATCTCGTAAAACCATCCGAGAGCATCAATTATCGAACCGAACATCACTTCCCTGGAACTGCCCTTCTCCTTAGCTCGCCTCTTCTGACCATTTCTGCATTCTTCATCCGTCGTTTGCGCTTCGTTGAACTTCATAACTATGCATACGAAATAGCTATTAGGTTTATGCAACAGAGTCGACCCCCCAACGTGTAGAAGGAGAGCCCGGCCACAAGAAACGGGAACAAAAGCAAAGACAAGTTCCTCACTAACCGCCATCTCTCTCTCTGTCGCCGTCTCTACTTCTTGTGTCCAAAAAATATTAATTCCCTCTCCCGGGACCCGCGGCTGGCTCGCTGGCACGGTGCGTGTTCTTAGAAAAAGGAATGCCATTTCGGACGCGTTCTTTTTTTTTGCGGATTTGCTTTGCCACGTTTGTCAACCACGACCGGGTAGCTTCGGCCGGTCAGAGCGAGCTCAGATTTCTCGCGTCGCGTCAACGAAGGCGACTCAATTCAGTAGTGGCCCCTCGTGGTCTGGTTCTTTCTGTCCCCCTCCGCCCGGTGGACCGCCCGCCAAATGCTGCCAAGACGAGGAAAAGTTAAGAAATTAATTAATTTCAACAAACGTACCCGCGAACTGGCCAGCCCAGGACAACGGCTTGCGCTATTGTGGTTGTGGTGCGTACGCAAAAACACGCTGCCCGGTCCTCCGGTGCTTTGTTTCCCGAGGAACGGGAGTTTTTAATGCCTGCAACCAATGCTCCACCCGGTCCCGGTCCAGGGAGTGAGGGTTTTGGTGGTTTTTTCTCGGTTTGGTTTTTGGAAAGGATGCAGTGAACTTGTCTCGTAGCTTTACTGGTAGCTGGTTTGAGCGGTGCTTCGGTTTGAAAGACGCTAACACCGGTGATCTGATTGCCGCCTTTCGTTTTCACTTCCACACCACACGATTTACGATTACTTATCAGGATCGCGCAATCTGCTTAAGACACTGCCCCGCCATTCGTGCTACGTGTGCATGCAGATACAAACACTAAACCACTTGCTGGTCGTAAATTTCAACGAAGTTTTCCTTGAAATGAAAAAGAGCGAGCTTCCACAAAGATAAGCGATCTGGTCACACAAAACAGTACATTAATGACTGGGCTTCTGTTTTGTGACAAATTCTTCGTTTCGCTTCGCTCTTCGCGTTTTCGGACTACTCCCCCACTATCACTATCGTGCACGCTGGTGCGACTGCCAGAAAATCAACTTCATCGACGAGACGAGGTCACCATATCACCAGCCAGGCCACTAGCTCGCCAAAAAGGCGTGATTGGGCAACACATACCAAGGGCATGCAATGAATGTGATGAATAACGCGCGATAAAGGCAGCCGCTGGCTGATAATCACGATGATCGGCGTAAAATTAAATGCCAACATTAATTTTCGCCCAACAACCGATACCGTGGCCCCCGCGGGGGGTGGGACAGCGACACGGTGACACGTTTTTTAAAACCGAAAACTACACACTTTTTGCACGGTCGTTAAAGCACCTGCTGCAGCTTCTTATCGTGCCGATCACTCCAATCAATTTCGAATGAGGTGCGATGATGATGACACTCAGGCGTCGATGTTTCGCGAATTTGTTTTGGCGCCACAAAACTCCTTTCACGCACGTCACTCGACACGATGATGCCTTGGGCCACGGGGAATGTAACCAAAACGCGTGATTCACGCACGAAATTCGAGACGGAGAGAGAATGGGACACGGATCCGACCGACACACCGCACGCGCCGAACGGTCGAACGACGAATGTCGAAGCCCGGGCCGGAGCGATTAATTTAAAATGCATTCGCCAGACTTTTCAAAAGATTTACCCCCCCTCTCGGTACCCCCTTGGGTTGGGTTCGTGTGTATACCGACCCCTTACACCGAGCGAGCGAGCGAGCAGCACCACCACGTTGTGTTTATGCTTCACCCTCCATCGTGAGTCTCCTCCGCGAAGGCGCGCACCGTAGCATAGAAATGCCGGTTTTGGCCGGCTTGAGCTTGAGTGTGTCTGGGCTGTATGTTGTCCAGGACGCATTCATTCACCAGCACACACACCAACCCACTCCAGAGCGGTCGCTGGAGTACAGCTGAGCTGGAGATGCTGTCGCTTTACGGTTGGAGGGGAATATGAATCGTCAGAGTACGAGCAGAGATCCCTTTTCGCAGACTGCGGATCTATAGAGAGGGAGTTTATGCTTTTGGCGGCTGATTTTGCCTCAATCGATGCTTTAAAATGTGTTAAGTAATAGGTGGAAGGCATGAAAAGACCTAAAGTTTCATTTAAATAATTTTAAAGCTTATTTTATCTGACCTTTTTGACTAGTAAACTACTTTAAAGGGACTTAGTATTACACTTTAATGTTGTAAAAATGTAGCGAGATGCCAAAATGTTGACCTCAAAACCTTCCACACAGCTCCACTGTGCTTCGTGTTCATCGTCAATCCCACCATCCAGCACAGAAGATACAAACAAACGCCTCACGTGCTTGGCGGAGACGAAGAAGCTGAAACTGAACATCCACTCATCGCTGTGGCTTCGCACAAACCGTGATGCTGGTGAACCGTAACCGTTGTCTGTTTGTGTCGGACTGTCTGTGGATGAACGGGATGAGCTCGATGTTCGTGCGCGTCTTAAGTCGACTGCGGCGCATTGATAAGTTCCCATTCTCCACCGAAGCGCAGCACCCTGCGGTCTACGGTCTGCGGATCTCATTAGCAGGAGCTAGAGGAGAGGTCTTTAATGATCGCCAGCACGTTGTTCGATCGTACATTCCTAGATGTTGTTCATCAATCTCACTGTCTCACTCTCCACCTCATACCGATCACCGATCAGCAACATCACAGATGGCAAACCTTTGGCATTCTCTCAACTGAACGGTGATCCATAGATTCCGAATGTACGATAAGGGCTGTTCCTCTGCGGTCGCTGCTTTTATTGCCGCGTGCATATTTGGGTCATCCTGGCCTAGCGTCGCGACCGTTGGGGGATGACGAACGCTGGATTCGGTAATAGGATTAATAGAATTAATTAGAGACTTTCTCTCGGCCTCGGCCCGTCGACGGTGTTGATGATCGGTGTGTTTTGCGATCTGATCGATCGAGTCTGTGGATGACGCAAACGCAAATGATGGGAAAACATATCATGGGGTAGGTCAAAAGAAAGGGCGTCAGGCGCGATCGCAATCCGAATGCTAATCTGCCCTTGAGTGTGTGCTATTTTTGGAAAAAGAATTAGATAGTTGTTGGCTTCTTTTGAACACCTTTGAAGAATATCTAAAATTTCCTATAAAAAACGTCTCGAAGATGATATTTTCTCTCAGAACTTCACCATCTTTACACTTTATTTACTTTCCCTATCCCTTTTTTAATCCAATATCGCAAGTGGATGCTAGAAAAATATCTCTCACACTCCGGCTGCGACCAGAAAGCCAAACAACGATCGATGTTGCCGCTGCACGCAATCATTCACTTGTTCGTCCAGGCCCCGGACCCGGCCCGGGCCGTAATCCCCGGCACACGCCATCACGCCGAAAATGTACATCCGTCTGTACACACAAGTGGCACAAGTTTGCAAATAGAACATCTCTTCCATCTCGCGCCAGAGCAGCCGCGGCGGCAGTCAATGTAATTGAAATCATTTGTAACATAGCATAGCAGGCGCATAGCACAGCTTGTAGCCGATAGGTCGGTCCGGTGGACAGAACCGAGGCGTCTTTAATCTCCAGCATCGAGTAACAGAGCCCACGGGCGAGTGCGAAGGGGTCGCAGCGTGACGCCGCATTGTCCACAGTCACGTGTCAGGCGGCGTCGCCCGTCGGCATGTTCCGGCGCTGCTGCTCTTGCTGTTGTTGTTGTTGTTGTCTGATTGTGCGCGTGTTGTTTGACAGTTATGTTACAGGGACGCCAAACCTCCGCCAAAACAAACTCTCCCCTCCTCGTGGCACATCGATTTTTTGCCGGATCAGGCCCCCGGGAGACCCCGCAGACCGAGGTCTGCGTGAAGCCGAACATCATGTTCGCAAACGCAAACAGACAAGTGCAGCCGAGCATTTATCTATTAAATTTGTCTGCAATCCAGTGGGCGGGGCAGTGAGGACGACTTCTTCTCCTTTTTCCTCGCCGTTCCGCTGGCCAAAAACGTAAACACTTGCACCACCCACTTGCAGCACCTCACGGAACGAAATCTCAGCCTCAAGCGCCATTTGGCCGCCAACCGTGCGATCTCGAGGGGTCCTCCCCCCCCAGGGTGTGCTGGTGGCTTCCGAAAGCGGTGGCCGGCCGGAAAGCCATTTCGTTGGCTAACAAATTGCTCAACCACTTGGGGCAGGATGAGCGATGTTTCTTTTGCGGGGGGTGGGGAGGTAGAGGCAAAGATAAAACCGTTCGCCACAGGCAAACATAACTGGACGCCTGGTTGGTGCACTTTAACTTATTGAGTCGCACACCCTCTCTCTCTCTCTCTCTAGCGAGTGAAGAATCACGGACACATGGGGTTTAATGGGAGAGTATCTCCAACAGGCCCAGAAAAGGGCCATCTCACCTCATAGTGACCACTAAATGGCGGCCATTTTTCTTTTTCTGCACCGACTGACCGTCCATCGATTCGTTTGTCAATTTATTACGAAAATGGTCCTTCAAATCAAACTTGTTCTCGAGGGGAGGAGGGGAGGGGAGGGGGACCATTCGATGCATCAATTATGCTCTTATGTTTCATCATTATCGCCTTCGATTTGTGGCCACGTTGCCAGTTGGGTCAAAGGGACCTTCGATTGATCATTTCTCGCACACTCGCAAAGGGGGATTGAGATGTGTCTGTTATG
>NC_064877.1:81390646-81393146 GCF_943734665.1 Anopheles aquasalis
AAAAGTGCTCCGGAGCAGTGAGAAGATCCTTCCAGTCCATTGTGACGAAAAGGGTGCCGTTCTAAAGGACACATGACGTCAATGTTACACCGGTTAGTAGCGGTTGGTTGAGGGGGGAGTTCATTCGAGAGAACACAAACACGACGCATCCGCATCGTTCAACGGGGTTCGTCTGGCTGGTTGAAGGGGATAATTCCTGCTTGAAAAATTCACGCGCTTCCAAATTGATTTCCGGCCTCCGGAGGTAGGGCAGTTGGTTGGTGTGGAGGACTTAACAAAGGGAAATGTGGTGTTTCCGGCTGAGTGCACCTGCAGCAGCAGCTAATGTTGCGAATGAAACGAAAACCCTTTCGAGGATGTGCGTCAATAGCGCTCCCGTTCCCGCCACGTTGATGGCCGCGCCAGTTGCCAGTTGCCGGTTGTTGTGGTTTGCGTTTCGAATGCGATTAACCTCGAAAAGCCCATAAGCCATTTGAAGTAGGGGGGTTTGAGGGCCGTTAGATGGAGTAGCTTTAAGGCAAAGAAGGATGTCAATATGTAGATCTCTTTAACACATCATTAACTTGCTCACTGACATTAGTTTGCACCTTGTATTAAGCTACTTTTCTTTCATTTTCTGTAGAATGTACATTTAATGTATCAGAGCATGAAATCTCTGATAATATTTAAAAAAAAAATAAAAATAATGTTTTATGGAACCGAATTTCTCTGCCACCTGCTCGTGATAAACTCGTACAGTGCTTCATGTGCTCAGCTTTAACACTTAAAACCGTCCAACACGAATGCTTTTACGAACGCATACCGGCCAACGAACCGAAAAGCGAGTCGCCATCGCCATAGCACATACCTTTGCTGCGTGCTTCTCCTCCTGGAAGGCATCCTGATGCTGTCAGCGTACGAAATTAGAGCACATTCATTAGACATTCACAGCGTCCCTAATAAGGCACGTGAGGCCCTGTGTGCCAGGCAACGTGGTGAAAACACGTGAGGATCCACTGCTCTCCAAGCTGCCTACTTTCTCCCCCAAACCCCTCCTACTGTTTGTCAGTCCAATCACATCTTCTTCGGCAGACGACGGTCCGAAGAAACGAAACGAAACAAACGAAAAGCTTGGTTATTCCTGACCGTCACGCATCCGGTCATCGCTCACAGCTGCTGCTGCTCCTGCTGCTGACTTTCCATTTCGTTTCGACCATTTCTTGGTAAACGGAGAATGCGAGAACGAGGAGGTTCCTTGGAACTTCTGGTGCAAGTTTTCATCGACCGAGACACGCAACTAGCGGAGCGGATCCACAGGGGCTTTCCTCACGGCCACGGGAAGATGGATGACAACGTCCGGGAATGTCCGGGCGGTAGGCACAGACACACCGAGAACCGATCCGATGCTAAATCGATTTTGCTTCATCACTCCGGGAGTTTGGCCAGGCGCTCCTGTCTCTGTGTGTCTGGACCGCACCGCACTGGAAGGACCGTCGACAATGACGAAGACGCACGCTAAGCAATTCGATTCCTCCAGTCCAAGGACTCGTGGCTCGTTACTACTACTGCGCCGTGGACGGACGTGCCAGGACTAGCGAATGTGGATCGAACTGAGTTTCCGCATCTGCCTCGTCTCGTCGTCTTGTGAGTTGATTCCGATTGTCTTAGACATCCCTGTTTTGGGGCTGGAGACCGCTAGGCCGGAAATTTTCCTTCGGAGGCTCGTTTCTCTCACCTTCTTGGCGCTTCTTCTTCCCGTTCCGGTGGCTTAACCGCAACGAGATGAGGCCAATAATGAGCGCACGAAAACGTGGCCTAGTTTCAAATTTCCTCCAAATAGCATTCTCCAACTCGTGCCTCTACCGTGGCCCACGTGACCAATAGCACCCCCGCGCCAAACTAGCTTCTGATGAGTCGGCAGTAGCGGTGCGTGCGGCAGAACACATTTCGCACATAAAACGCACGATTTCACGCGAGCATCATCGGTCTATCGTTGGCCGTACCGTGGCTCAAGTACGTGCGAATGGGAAGTTGGAACAACTTTTCCAGATATTTCCACATTCAAACTTCATGGAATGCGATGGAAAAGGAGGCTCGAGTCGAGAGACAGGGAACCACTTCGAACTCAGCGTGCCAGGGAAGATGATTGTGTCACATAAATTTAGTCGAATCGCAATATTTTAACCAAAAACTCTCATTCAACCCTGCCCGGAAGCTAAATCTTCGGAACGGCTCTGGTGATTTTGCGTGCCCAGCGGGTGGCCACGCGGAGTTTCGTTTTTTTTCAATTGCGATCCTTCCCATTCGTGAACCGTTCCCGTGGGATGCTACATAAAATTTGCATTAAATTCAAAACCGTACCGTCCGTTAGAGTGCCTCAAAAAAGGGAGTGACGTGGAGTAGGATCTATTGGTCCTTAAAGCAAAACTAGCTGCTCCTTGTTGAGGTTAGGGGTTCGCACATTGCTCCGTCTAGTTGGCCGTGCCAAAAGCCAGGAAGATTTTTCAGCAAAACGAATGTC
>NC_064877.1:81398146-81410646 GCF_943734665.1 Anopheles aquasalis
CATTTTCCCTCTGGCCACATAAACGATGCACCCGACCATTTCGCAATTCCTCGCTGGAGCCCCAGCCCCAGAGCAAGGGAATGCAATTAAAATGGCGTTCCCTCGAGGCGTGGACCTCAAAAAAAAAACCTTAGATCCGCATTGGCCTCCGTGTGTGGTTGGCCCACTTTTGCTGCTCTCGGAAACGCAAACCAGGTCCTTCTCGGGTCTACAAATATGGCAGGGTAGCATAAAACATGATTTTGTTTATGAGCATCCGCACTACCACCATCACCACGAGTGCACGATACTACAGCACTGGCGTGATTGTGGTTGGTGCGACGGATTTCCAAGAGGAAATGCGAAAGTTCCACCGAGACGCAGGAGCAGCCACCAACCGCCGGTAGCTTGTGCGCAAATATTAAACTTGTTCGAACAAATCCGCATTCGTGTCATGTCGCGGCCACGAAAAGTCAAACCTTAATTTTAACACCCAACCACTACCAGGTCCGCTACCGGTGAACAACGTCACGAACAACGCACCGCGTCTGGCTTCTCGCACTCCTCTTCCGTTACATGCCCCCGGGCCAAACGATGTCTTCATCGTGAGACTCCGGGATGGGGATGGTCGGGGGGCATGTTGACTCAATTCACCTCAATTACCGACGGAACGGAGCTCCTCCTGCTCGTTTTTTGGTTGCCTTTGGCTTTTTTGCCGCAGTCACAGCGCTTTCCAGCTTGAAGATGCTCTTCTAATGCCGGTCGCGAGGGTCGCGATGCGTAAGAAAGATAAATGCGCCACGATAAACCGACGGTATCAAAACATCATTATCACCGGCGGTAGCTCGAGGCACGATACGCGTAATCCGTTGGGCGTTGAAGCATTCGGTACGGGGGGATAGGGGGCCGGAGATGCTGTCGGAGTTTTTCACGGAGCTGGTAAATTTTGCCTCATTCCCTTCCCCGTTGGGGCATATTGCAGGAAGAAGCAGGGCTTTTGGGAATCGATTCGTATTAAGCGCGTTGAAAGCGCAAAACTCGTTAATACAAAGCAGCGAGCCTGTGTTTAATCTTTCGTTTAGGATGGTCTGTGGAGAGAAAAATGACCTCGATCAGGGGTTTAACATAAAAATTTAAGGGTGCACTTTAAGTAAGAATTTGAAAGAAAATCTGTGTTCAAGCGTTCATTTAAAAGAGAAAGAGGATGAATGTAGGTGAGATTAATCCAAGAGAGAATGAGAACAAATGAAATGCAATTATTTAACGAATCTTCTGCTTGAAATTAAATGATTGATATTTGTTTTGCCATTTAATTATTGCAGCGTAGAAAAACTACGGAAGCTTCTCACACTTCCAATGAATTTCAAAAACGGATGCACAATTCACCGTCAGCCATTTGCATTATTTCTTCTCAATAAAGAACTTTGTAACAATTCCACGTCATATGCCTTTCTAAATCGGTTCCCATACGTTGAGCACGTCCCCAGACCAGCTCTACATTGTAAACCCGACAGCGATAACATTCATACTTTATGTGCAGAGCAAATCGTCAAACCAATTAACGGAACCATAAACCGCCGGCGGCATTGTAACCATCCATCGCGTTCTACCGTTGCTCGTGTACATTGTATTCTGTTGGTCTGTTGGTCCGTTGGTTGGTTTTGTGCCGGAAACCCGGAGAGATATTTTCCAAATAAAACATCAACCGAAAAATGGGGTTTCCAACCTTATGTTGGTTTTCCATTTTTTCCAACATGTTTTCCATTCTATTCCCCGCCCACGTCTACACATGTTCCAATGGAACAATGATTGTCCTAGCCCAGGACACGGGAGCACGGAAACATCATCGATTAAGCCACAAGCTGGTACTCGGGGATCCCGATCCGATGGTAGCGGACGCGACCAGGCCGTTTGGATCGGCTTTTCTTTTCAGCAAAATCACGCATGCACGGTGGATTCACGGGAGTTTAGTTTTTCTGTTCTGGGAACGTTACCAGTGCGCTTACCGTGGCTCATGGCTACAGTAGCCGTTCTGGACGTTCGAAGGATGCCTGCCTGATGCTTTCTCCTAATTCCACCGGCGGTGGTGATGGTGCGTTAGACCAAACAGAAGCGAAAGGGTACCGTGCTGTCTGGTGATGCGTTTCCATCATCATCATCATCAGGATGTTGGGCCATCGTCATGATACGGTCGGAACGGTGTTGTGACCCAGTGTAGTGCCACTCAACGTTTGTGTGAGAATCGAATTTTGCGGTGCCAAAGGAAACACACGCCTCACGCCCAAACGAAATCATAACCAATCGCCTGGCGAGGACGATCCTTCGGTCCTTCGGTCCTAGAACGGAACGCAAATCTAAAGTGTGTACCTCCGATCGATGCGTCCGATGGAAGAGGAATCAAATCGAACCGTAGATTCGATGAGGATGCTCTGTTTGAATCGCTTCCGTTTCAGTTATGCGTTCTTTTGTTTTTGTTTTCCTTTTCTTCCGGATGGGAGTCCTTTTTTTGTTGGAAGGAGCGTCCAACCTGCACTTCCCGTTTGTTCGGCCCTTCCGTCGCTTGTCCCCTTAGCATCCTTCTAGCTCTAGTCGGCTCGATCACACAGAGGAGTCTTTGGTGTTTGGAAATTGAAAAACAGAAAGCAATCCACCGGAATGGAATCGATCGGATCGGAGCAGGCCGCGACGGGTATGAGTCGCATGTTTGGGGAGTGCCGGTGCCCAACCAACCTGCAACCGGTGCCTACCATGCCGCTTGTGATCTATTTTTTATTTCAAAACCATCAACCAGCCGGCCGGCCGGTCGGTGCGGTGCGGCGCGTAATTCAAAGCAGCGAGGGCATCGAGAGCCCTCATGAGGACGACCACCACGCACACTGCTGGCGACTGCCTTTTTTTTGCTGCAAATTTAGACTTTCATCATCGAATAGTCGAAAGGGGGATGTTCTTCGTGTGTGCAATGGTTTGATGAGCATAATGTGATGCTGCTGTCCCTGTGCTGAGGACCTTTGATTCGTTTCGATCGCAGCACGTTGTGGATGGCTGCTGCTGCTGCTTTCCATTTTTAACATCTCCAAAAACATGCAACCATTCCCTACGCTTGACTTCCCTACGATTGAGCATTCGTTTACTTTGTAGAAAATAGAACCATTTAACAGATAAATCACTGCTCACTGGCTGGAGTTTCCTCCCTCTTCTGTCACTTTTGTGCCGGGCGACACTGGCGCCATGTTGCTTCCTTCCCTCTCGTTCGTTCGGTGGTGGTGGGTAATTTAATTGAAAGTTCATTTCGTTTAGTCACCACTTCCGGCACTTTCGTCGTCGGAAAATGACGGGGGGAAACGATGTAATATTATGTTTCGATGTGAAACCAAGCGGATGCGGATGGTGTAATGGGTAAATTGTAATTGAACTGGAACTGCCGAAGAACTGCTGGAACGCAGGAATTTCAATCACGAACCAGTGCAAACACCAGGGTTATGTTTGGGGTTTCATGAATTCATTTCAAGAAACTCATTGAACGATGGTAGATGCTTCGCATATTTTTTCGAAAGATGAGAGCACAGCAGAAATCAAATCTTAAATTATCTCATCTTATCGAGGATGTTCATTTCTTCAAAGCATTCAGCAAGGGCTCTTCAAAGGCGCGAAGCTACGAGCGTTTGCCGCATAATCGTAGAGCGTTACATGCTTAGCGTGCAGCGGCGTTCCTGCACGGTGCAGCTGAATTATACATTATGCAAAGTGTCTAATTTAACTTTACGCTCATCGCCACCAGCAGAGCGTCACCCTTTTCTCCTGGGACTAGCTTCATCCTTCATCCTCCATTCCTCCATCTGGCTACTAGCGGAGCAGCAGCATCTTATCATGCGGCAGTAGTGATGGAGTCGTTGTTTGCAGCATAAAATGAGCGAAGCGACTATCAGGCTTTTGATGATTTAATATTCACCTCAGTAAGGTCGCCCGGGTCTCCAAGCCAGGTCTACGATGTGACACACAAAAGAGGGCGCTTCAGATGCTGCTGGTGAGTTGATTAACACCTCCCGAGGTCCCACAGCTTGCGTTTCGATCATCTTTTCCTCTATGGTATGCTGCTGGATGGTGGCGCAACCCAAGAGACACTACTGCTCGTTACAGAAAACGGGAACAGGTTGAAGCGCAGGTAGCGCTGGAACACTAATTACGAATTCTCTTTGCTCCTGCACCTGCAGAAGAGCATATTTTACGTGATCCGATTTTATGCAGCTCCAGTCCCGGGTGGGCACCGGTGGTCGCACAGAGCGACCTACTAACTGGAACCGACAGCATCGGCAAGCTCCTTGACCCCTTAGGGCGATGTTGAATAATGGAGCAACATCAAATAAGTTTTCTAATGAAAGGCAAAGAAAGACATTAAAATCGAATTACATCAAAGATATAAACGATTGCTAAATGGATTAACATTACATTAAAATGCGGCTTTAAATAGAAAACTTTCCAATTCTCAACCAGAGCTGCATTCCGGTCAGTGGTTTCTCGGACACCGGCCAAGTGCCAGTGCACACTTTTGTACCTTCCCACGGTAAACCAAGTGATGAAAATTTAATTTGACACTAAATTGCCCTCCGAACCTTCGCTGAAAACGAACCACAGCTGAGCTGAGCTGAGCTGAGCGGTGCTCATCGGTTCGCCGAGTTGAGTTCCGGCAACAGAACAGAAAAGTTACAGACAGGACAGGCTGGTAGTGGGCCCGAGGTAGAAAACATGCAGCCAGTTGACATCCTCCACAGAGCTGATAAATAATTCAGTGTGAAAAGTAAAGCATCGCCGAGCATCGAGCATCTCGAGGCCATTTGAGGCCAGATTTTCCCCTGGTTCTGCTGCTGCTGCTGGTGGTGGTGGTGTCACCGAATGGCACTGGCATCGAATCGAGTGCTTGTTGTCCTTCCTTCCGATCGCAGCCGAATGTTGGGACAATTTGGACCTGAGCTGCATGCGCTCCCCGTGGGGGGTAAAGAATATTTTCTAACGAAACCATAGTTAATGGATACAACGGGCAATAATCGTAGTGTTCAGCTCTTCTAATGGACTCTCCGGTGGCCCCGGAGCACTGACCGCGCGATGTTTGATAGTCTGGCAATAGTGGATCGAACGTGTCGTTGTTTCCGGTAGTGGGGAGGAGGATAAAATTAAACAAAAACAGCATCATCCAGAAGCCATTATCGGAGTGGCATGAGTGGATGCACACCGGCCGGGGCCAAATGAAAATTGACACAAAACCGAATTGTGCCATTTGCCGCTCGTCTCGTGAGGTCGCGGTGGTTTTGCTTGGTTCGCTGGTACTGGCGCCTCCATCGATGGAGACGCCAGTACTTTTCGGAAAGAGACAGTGACAGAGAGTGACAGAGGTGAATGACTTTTCGTGCATTTTTAAATTAAATGATGGTATCGATTGAAACATTACGTGAGTCTTTTGACTGCTATTTCTAAATCCTTACCCATTTTCATGCTTTTCTCTTTACTGTTATAAAAAAAACCAACTGGTAGCTGAAAGCTGATTTTGGTTTTTCTTGTAAAATATCCGAGATAAATTTTAATTCCTTTCGCATTTCCATCTCTTCCCACTTTCTGACGGCAAAGAACCAGCAGCGAAAGCAATGCTAATGAGTTTCAAACCACTTGGGTAACAGCTTCCAGCGCGAGCGCGGCTTCATTTGCTTCAAACACCAGAAGAAGAGCTAAGATGAAACTCGCTGAAAGTCTGCGAGTGTTAAGAAAGTTAAAGACATGCCAACCGGAACGTTGGGAAAAGAATCACGAGAAAGAAAGAGAGCGAGACCAGCAAAAGTAGACAAACATTCACCACCATCCACCACCACCATCGGTTGGCAATCAGTGGAGGAAGGCAGATGACAAAACGTCTGCGAGAGCATTATTGTACTTCGACTCCCTTTCCCCCCCCCCCCCCCCCCCCCCGCCATTTGGCCCTCGGTAGTAAGGGTCGGTTGGTCCGAAATGGTAAAGAAAATATAGATAGACGTAAAGACGAGGCCCGGCTTCCGGTTTGGACCCGGGAGGGCCGGAGACAGCCGCGCGCGAAACGCAAAACGATTCGAATTTCATGCCCAACTTGCGCGAACCGGCGATGGCGGTGGCGGCGACGGCGGCGATGGGTGAATGTAATTTGAATTTCCCCACGAAATGACATCGGGGAATTTATTGTGGTTTTCATAATGGCTTTTTCCGGCCAACCGTTTTTTCCGGGTGCACCGGACCCCTCGCGGGTTCACTCGCGCTCTTTCTCTCTCTCTCTCTCTCTGTGCTCGGAGGTGCTGGTACGATTGATTGGACATACCCGGCATCCCGCCGGCACGGTACTGGACAGTGGCTCCTGGTGCTCTGGTGCTCTGGTTAAGCTTCTCGCCGACCGCACGACCAGCGAGCGGAAAGATGCTGCATTTTCATTAGTCAGCATGGTCCGTCCGCTCGGCTTAGGAAGGCGTTGGGTAAAGGCGTGAGTTACAATTTAATTTCTCATGAATTATAAAATGCTGCGAGGGAAATGGTGAAGCCGAAAAGGAAGTGAACTGGATCGCTAATGGTGCTGTAAGCAAAGGAAAATGTCTCTTTCGTATTGCAGCATATTATGCTCGTGTTTTAAATGTTATTTTTTCAAAAATTCATAGATTTATTGAAGCAAAATGTTCAATATTTCAATACAGTCGATAACATTTTCTCTTTTATAGAAAAGTGAACAATGCATACCATCAATTCACTCCTACATTCTCACTAATCGTTGCTCCTGAAACCGCTTACAGGTGGTTTGTTGAGATGTATACACTTATCATCAATTAATGTACCCTAACTTCAAATAATATGAAAATACTGCCCATTAAGAGCACTCCTCGAGCCACATTCGAACGATAATCGATTGGCGATTGGAGAGTAGCATCATTGATCGTAATGATACTGGCGCAGCGCTGTAGTTGGGTCTGTTGATAGCCAGAGGCTTTTTCCCGGGCTACTGTTGCTATTCGAAAACCATTCCCAACCACCATTCGTACTCATTATGAGATGAGTATCGTGGAAAAGCAGCGCCACAGCGCTCCGCTTAATCCACCAACCGGTGCACGATAATGTGGCTTTTCAACAGAGGCCATGTCGCCTCGCCCTGTTGGTGTCACAACCAAAAAGACGAGAGTCCTGTGTTTGGTCCTATCGATTGCGGTTTTTAACCTCAAATTTTACAGTCCACTCGCAGGAAGGCGGGTTGGAAATAATTGGTTGGGCATTTGTTTCTTTTATTTTTCGCCTCTCGATTCTGTGGCCTCTGATGACGACATAATCGCTACCGCCAGGAGCGGCGGTCTGGGGCCAACAAAAAAGGGTTTCCTGGTGGTGAGAGCCAGAGTATGGTGAGCGAAAAATGCCAAATGAACCTTCCGTTCGAGTAGAGAGGATGGAGGATTATGCGAAAATAAAAATAAAGTATAATTTGTGGTAAGCCAAAAGTGTGCTTACAATCCCACCCGCCGATCCCGCGTTTGTCCTTTTTCGGAAGCACACTTCTCGTGCATCCCCCAGTTGCCAGCCAGACGATGGGCTGGTGGTGAATGCAATCAAAGTAGGCGATTTGTGATTTGGTTCTACAACCGCGTCCACGCGAACCGATCTAGGCGCTTACCACTAGGCACCATCAGCGCATATCAACCGCAAAAGGGCTGGTTTTTGGGGCGAAGAAGAACCAACGCGAGGACCCTCAGCGAGAGTGTCTCGTTGGTGGATAAAGGAGCAGTTTTAATTAAATTGTTTTAATTGGTTGCTGTCGACAATTTTCGCGCTCAACACCAACGCGCCTCGTGTCTGCTGTTGTGCCGCTCGTTCGAAGTTTTCGACCAACTTTCGTCATGATTTTATTTGCTTCGACAAATTCGAGGCCCCTTTCCTCGGGTGCAGGGTGGAAATGAGAGGAGTATTGCTGGAGTAAAAAGCCAAAAAGGGCGCAATTATTGATGGCTAATTCGAGGGCTCTAGTAACAGTAACCCGTTACCCAACCGTTTGCTCTGTTCCACTCCAGCAGCGAGCGACAGCTGCAAATCGGTGAAACAGGGCCGGCAGCTAGCCATTCTGCTCCCCATCCTTTGTGGCAAAATTAACCAAACACAACAACAGACCCGGCGGGGTGCTGAGAGGGAGAAAAATGAGGCTCCATTAATCAAACGATTTTACAATAACCTTCAAGAAGCCATTTCATCAGCCAGTTTGTCTGACTTCAGTGCTAAACGACTCCACAAACACCGCTTGTTCTCGGGGCCATTTTGTATCGTTCCTGGTCGTTTCATGCTGAGTTTGGATGTTTGGGTGGAAAAGTTGGTAATTATGCTACGATAACTCGAGAAGCACTTGCTACACAACGCTACGCTGCTAGCCTTTGTTGAATAGTGAAAAGTGTTGAAAGCGAAATTTGTCGAGCCATTTAGCACCATTTGAGAATATTGTAAGCACCGACACATGTTTGTTGTTATTACTATTAAGGGCCTGGATAAGTTCCCCAAAAGGAATGCAGTTTAACTGATTGAAAGTTGTTCATAAACGCTCACAGTATGAATCAGTTAACAGGTAAAAAAAGGCAGAAACGAACTGTGCAAAGGCAAATAACAGTATCACAACCTCGTTACACCATTTGGCATCAAATCACAAAACTGAAGTAGCTTCACTGGAGTGGAAATAAAATATTCAAATTACTTGCCCGGATCTCCTGCAGGGAGCCAAGGAGTCACATTCCAGCGGAGGGCGCGAATCGAAATCAACGTCTTCCAGACGTTGCACGCAGAAAGCAGAAAGTAAAATAACTCAATTTCGCTTCCGGTGCCAACGGGCATCGTTTATCCAGAGTTCCATCCCAGCGGGCACCGCCGGATGGATGCTTCACGATGATCCCGACCAACTGTCGTGACTGTCATTCGATGAGACGGGATCTCGAGACGAGACGACGATGAGCGAATGGCATCGGTGGAAGAAGCTTTCTAACTAACATCGCTCCCCGCCTTCGCCAATTGACGGACACTGATGCCCTGGGTTAAGGGAAGTAATTTTCTAAATCGCATCTGCTGACAATGTCTGGTGACTGCTAATGTCACCGAAGTAGTGGCTGGTTGTGCGACGAGACGTTTGTATTGTAAGTGAAACGAGCAAATTACCAACCACTGCTTGCGCAAACGACCACAAATGGTGGCCAGCTGGCTGGCTGGCTGGCTAGCTGGCTGGCATCTCTGGGATAATCCTGCACCGGAGCAGCTCTGGAGTTATAATTGAATTGAGTTATGAGTATGCCGCACAGGATGCGTCGGTTTGCATCGGTGGATGATCGATCGGTTGTCGATTGAAAGCTCCTCGATTACCCCGGGCTGACCTGAAAAGTCTCCACCATTAATCCTTTGTGCGGTCCTCAGGCTCAAGGTTGCGTTTCAAGGGTTGACGACAATTTATGCACGATGTCGCGATGATAAATGTTGAAACACTTTTTTTCCATCCGCAGTAATCAGCCATTGACGTGACTAACTGGTCTAGGACGCTAGGACGAGTCGACCACTCAATCATTTACACGGGAGAGTGCGAGAAACACACCTTTAACCGGCCACCTCTCTAGTTGGAAGGGAACGCATTCGAAAAGGGGGGGAGCGAAAAAGAAATGTTTCTCCTCTCCTGATTTATAGCATTCAATTAAATCACCCCGCGTGTGGTCTTGGTTTTAAGGGATAAGATTACGAAGTTACAGATGGGACTCATTCCGAGCGCCGAGAGCCAGCGACAACGCCAGCACCTTGACGAGCACCTCATAAACAATCTCCGAACGTTGCTGCTCGATAGTTACTGTGGTTGTGGCACCCTCGCCAAAACAGGACTCCCCGTTTAACCCTCGACCACCGGGTTAAAGCTCGGTCGCAAAGGAACGCCGGAATGTCGCCGCATGCTCATAGATCAAAACCTCGGGCCTCGGACCTCGGGCCCCCTTTCTCGGGGGGGAAGTAGACTGAAAAATAGAGAAATTTATTAGTCCTTTCGATGCCGGCGACGGTAGCATAAGCAGCGACGCTATTATCAAATGTAAATTTGCTCTCTTACCACCACCGAGGATCGACCGAGCGACTGTGTGCGGGGTATAAATGGTGACGAAAGGCCACCACCACCACCAGACGAGTGCTGACGAAGGACCTTGCGTTCGGTTCGGTTTACGGGGGTCCTTGGGTGTCGCAGGCGTCGAAGAATGAATGTCGTGATGAATATGATTTACATTTATTAGCTTTTTTGGCTAGACCGCTCTCGCTTCCTTCGTTATAAACCTCGTTCTCGAGTCCTCCATCGAGCGACATCTGCATCCTGCGCTGTAAGACGTCGACTGTAGAACGTCCTTGCCGAGGAGGCGTTGTATGTCGTGTCGTAGCAAGATCGCTGCTGGATGCTGAAGAATCAACAGATGTGAGATGTGTTTTGTGTGGCGAGCATATAATGATTCCTGGTGAAAAGTGTTTATTACCTTAAAGATATCAAGTGCACAAGAAAGCGTTCGCTTTTGTAAGTAATTATGAATGCCGGTGGTTGAGGGAGCGTTCAGTGCAACATAATGCTGATGGATTTGTTGAATAACGTCACAGCATCGTCGTCACAACGATCTCTGAAGCATCCACGGTAAAGTATCGTTTGCTTCGCGGTACACCATCATCGCCATCATCATCATCCAACTATCCAACACAACATAAGAGAGTTGTGTGAGTAGTTACACCATTTTAATGCCACTCAAGCGGGCAAGTAACTCTAGCCCCGGAACTCCCGGAGCATCGGAAGCGTTCTCGACAGCAAAGGATCCACATCCAGCGTGCCATGCGAACAAAGGCCTGCCAGTCTAAAGTGGGCTTTAGAGTGATTGTGACTATACAGTGGAGCTCATTCGATGTACTGCTGGCATTGACTTCGCGTTTCCAGCTGGATGGTTCGCTTCGTAACGAAGGAAGACATTCCCAAGACGAAGGATCAGGGATCGTTGTGGCTTTGATAAAACTCGTAGGTTACTCGCACGATAAAAAAAAATACTACAATCATCCAACGAAGCGAACCGAACAGATGCATGGGATGCAGAAAAAATCATTCAAACGATATGCTGTTACAAATCGAAAAAAAGCATAAAGAATACTTTAAAGAACCGAAAGATCCCACGATTGAGAGACTAAATGCGGTTTTGGGTGGATTTTGTTCCGGTGCAAACCTCGAACATCAGCATCAGCAACCAGAAGCCAACCAGCAGCCAGCACTAATGCACTGCGACTTCCGAGAAATCGATCGGTTTGCCACAACACACGAACCACAGCCAGGCACTGCCACCCTGCCTGCCAGTGGGTAAGCTGGAAACAGATCCAGACAATAACCGGATCGGCAAAGTGATTCTCCAGTTCCTCTCCAGCTTTCGTAGCGCAGCAGAGCGCTCGCGACGACTGGTGGCACAAGAAACAAGAGAAGACCCGATTCCCGATCGCGCGTGTACATTCCGATAACAATGCACGACTCCTACTGCACCCCCACGAAAGGACGATGCTCGAAGCGATGCGGTTACTAGCCAGCCAGCCAGCCAGCCAACCATCCAAGCAACCAACCTGGAAGTTATGTTGTAAGTGAATTGCATCATCTGTGCTGTGCGCTGTGGGACCGGTGATGCTTGTTCCCTTTCCTTTGGTTACCGCAGCATAACAAAAGAAACAATCGGAAGGCGGCACACGGCGAACGAGATTAAAAGTGAAAGAAAGCGACGGGGGGAAAAAAGGATGATTCTGCCAGAGAAAGGAAGAGACCCACCACACCCAGTGCATATGCATTTCCGTCCGGCGCATATGCGGACAGCGACAATACAGAAAAGGAGGAACGAGAGAGAGTTGGCTTTTTAAAGAAAAGTAGCGGCGCCAACAAGCCACTGGCACCCCAGTTTTTCCCAGTGGCGAAAAGCGAAGCAGCAACATTGAACGCAGAAAATCCAGTTAACAGCCACCGAGTGTGGTGATGAAGGGAAAAGGAAGAGGAGAGTGAAAAAAATAATCCCGCATTCGCCCCGAGACCCCATGTGTCCACACTGCCTTCTACTCTCTCTCTCTCTCTTTCTCTCTCTCTCTCTATTAGATCTTCCGGTGCGATGTGGTGCTGACGATAATGTTTGCTTTATTAAAGTGTTACTCACGACCAGCGGTCCTCGCTCTCCGGACCTGCTACTACTGCTGCCCGGGTCACATTAAGATGATAAAAGGTTAATATCATGCATTATTTATTATCATTGCCCAGGGTGTTACGGAGGTGGATGCATTTGATGCTGGAAGCGTGCAGAACCCGGAACCAAGAAGACCACGAAAACGATCGTCTTGACCGGGGGTGGCTTGGTCTATTACGCGACGCATCCACCACCGTCTGGGCCGGTGTCCATCCTATCGGACACACGGAGTTTATGATATTTAATAAATACGCTAGCTGGCTTCTCGCCGGTGCGCAGAACCTTAATTAA
>NC_064877.1:81418146-81420646 GCF_943734665.1 Anopheles aquasalis
GCCGGATTTCGACCATTTTTTGTGTTGAGCTGTCACTGTCTGCGAGATTAGGCTGGAAGATTTACTACTCAGCAACATTGCACTTTGAAACGGAAGCAGCTCTTCTAGTGTGACGGTTCAGTTTCCCAACGGCAAAGTTGAGAGACCGTGGCCGTGGTATCGTACGAGAAAACAAATTGTAAGTGGTCATCACGTTCGGTACTTGCTCTTGGCATGGATGGTGGACGGAGAAATTGAGCTCAATTGATGTGCGTGTATCAAGGTTGATGGGCCAACGAAAGTGGTTATCAACGGTGCTGGATGGATGGGATGCTGAAAATAGCTCAACCAAGCGACCAACCTCATTTATAGCGATGCTAATCTGGTCACTTATCCCACTTCTGATATATGACCGTGACGCGGTAGTCTTGACCCGGTAAACAGGGCTTACAAGCCGCGTGAGGCGCGCTGCGAGGCCTAGAGTCAACAGAACAACGAACAACAGACCACCAGCCAGCCCAGCCAGTCAACACTCTCTTAGTGAACCGAGAACACGCGTTCTTTTAACGCGTATCATCGTGATCGATCAGATTCTTAACACTTTTCGTATTGTCTATTGTTACAGCTAGCACGTGATTGTTGGATCTTCTAAAATATGGAAGAAGATACCATTCTGCTCGAGGATTCTTCCTTTGAATCTTCCAGTGTTCCAACAATGGCCACAACAGAGCGATCAGTGTCGACGTCTGCGGATGCACTGTCCACTGTAGTGCAAACAATCGTTACCGAAGCTACTAGATTGCTAATATCGATCACGGAGCCTAGCACGATGGAAACTACAGCCTCGACCGTGAGTGAACACACCACCACGGCCACCTTCACTACGAAAGCGTCCACGGGAACGCCATTGGATGTGCTCAGCTCTAGTACAGCAGCATCGATCGGTGGCGCGGTCAAGGAAGTGCTACTATTCTCCTGGTTTGATTACACCATCTTCGCCCTCCTGTTACTCCTTTCGGCCTTCATTGGAGCGTACTTTGGCTTCATCTCCAAGATAAAGCAAAACAACACGAAGGAGTATTTACTCGGGGGCAAAACGATGAATAAGTTTCCCGTGTCCGCTTCACTGATTGCTAGGTAAAGAACACTGGCACCGTCGATACCGGAAGCACCTCTCTCTAATGTTTGATTCATTTCTTCAGTCACGTTTCGGGAATCACGATGCTGGGAGTTCCTTCGGAGATGTACAGCCATGGGACGCAGTATTGGATGTTTATAGTACCCGCATTTTGTGTAAGAAATTCGTCAGATTCAGATCAATCCCTTCATTGACACGAGAATCAAACCGATTTTGCAGGTGGCATTCTTCATGAAGATGATCTACCTGCCCGTGTTCTACGACCTTCAGGTGACGTCCGCTTTCACCTACTTGGAGATGCGGTTCGATAAGTTCGTTCGCTCCGCTGCCAGCCTGGTGTACGCGATTCAGTGCATCATCTACATCCCGATCGTGATCTACGTTCCAGCGCTAGCGTTCAGCCAGGTCACCGGTATTAACTTGCACGTGATAACACCGATCATTTGCGTGATCTGTATCTTCTACACAACCGTCGGTGGGTTGCGAGCGGTGGTGTGGACTGATACGCTACAGTTTGTCCTCATGATCGGTGCCTGTGTGGCGGTGATTGCGCTCGGTATCAGTTCCGTCGGTGGATTCTTCGAGGTTTGGCAAGCGGCCGAACGTGGCAAACGGTTGATCTTTTTCAAGTAAGTAGCACCTCGAAAGCTGTAGCTGCAGCGCTCCACTTTACTGATCTTGTTGTCTCCTCTCAGCATGGATCCGAATCCATTCGTAAGGACATCGTTCTGGACGGTCTGCTTCGGTTTGACCACCCTGTGGGTTTCGAACCTGGCAGTGAGCCAAGGTTGTGTGCAACGATTCCTGGCCGTTCCGGATCTTAAGGTGGCCAAAAACTCGCTCATCATCTTCACCGCCGGTCTCATTTTTGTCAAAAGCTGTTCCTGCTTCATCGGGCTGTTGATCTACGCAAAATACGAAACATGCGATCCATACTCCGAGCATAAGATCAACAAAATCGATCAGATTCTCCCGTACTACATCATGGACGTTGGTGCGAAGATTCCTGGACTGCCCGGTCTTTTCGTGTCCGGTATCTTCTCCGCGGCCCTCTCAACTATGTCCTCGGTACTGAACACACTGGCGGGAACAATCTACGAGGACTTTATCCGTCACCGGATGCCAAACGCTACGGAGAAAACGGCCAGCAACATCATGAAGCTGCTGGTGGTGTTGCTCGGTGTGCTGGTGCTTGGTCTCGTGTTTGTGGCCGAACGAATGGGCCAAGTGATGCACATTGCCATCTCGTTGTCCGGTGTCACCTCCGGGACGATGCTGGGAATGTTCACTTTCGGTATGGTTTCGCGGCGTGTCAACACGAAGGGCATCATCAGTGCCTCGGTGGTGTCAATGCTACTTACTGGTACGATCATGATCGGAGCT
>NC_064877.1:81430646-81503146 GCF_943734665.1 Anopheles aquasalis
CACACTCGGAGCATCCATGCACCAGAAGGTGCCAATAAATCAATTAGACAAAATGGCATGGACGTGGGAACGTTGCAGCAATCCTCTCTTGCACATCGTGTGATCGTGAGTGACGCGCGTCAGAGCGTCTCACACTTGGCGAATCGGCTTAGGACACGCGATCATTCAAAAGCAATCAGCGACAGCGACATATAGCGGTTTACATATTCGATGACATCGCGGCCGCGTCTACTGACTGTTTGTCTACTAGGGGACCACAAAAGCGGTAATCCCTCCATGCCATTAGCAACTTGGCTCTTTTGGTACCACGGTACCGCGTGCCGCAAAAACAGCAAATTATCCAACACACGCGCGTGCAAGAATAACTAACGGAACGAAGGAAAGGTTGCGAAAGAGCTCACCTGAGATCCCACCTGGCTGCGAAACGTCCACCGGTTCATCGTAGTAGTCATCGTCACCATCGTCGTCGTCGTCGTAGTCTATCACCTGCACCGGTATTTCGGTGGCCGGACCCAGCCCAGGGTTCACGTTAGCGAAGGCAGGTGGTGCGGGCGGTCGCTGTGGATACCGGGAGCTACCGGCCTGTGGACTGCTGCTGCTGCTGCTGCTGGTGGTGGAGCCAGCGACACGGCCAGATGATGGCTGAGAATTGCCACGATAGCCCGGTGCTGACGGGTTGGCAGACGGTGGGTTGGGATCAGTAGCAGCGTAGGCCGGTTGCTGTCGTCCCGGTTGCGATGCGTAGCTACCGGAGGAGTACTCGTAGTACGCCGGTTGCTGTGGTACGTTCGCTGATGGTGGTTGCTGCGACTGACTAGTGGAGTCGCTGTACGTGCCCTCGCCGTACGTTCGACCAGCACCTGGTGCTGCTACCGACGACGATGACGCAGGTGGCTGGTTGGCCGGTGTCTGCTGCGGATAGTTGGCGCCCGGTGGAACGTACGCTGGAGGAGGCAAGTAGTTGTTCCGCGGTGCCTGTCGGTACTGGATGGAATGCTGCTGCCGTTGCTGCTGCTGCTGCTGAGGAGACTGCTGCTGCTTGCTTTGCCGTTGCGGTGGAGCGTACGGATCGTTCTTGTAGTACTCCTGATGGTGATGATCGTTCTCCTGGTGGCCCGCCGGACCGTACAGCAGATTGTTCACGGCCGATGCATGCTGGTTCTGTAGCGGACTTCCCGTGGCCCAGGCCGGTGCCTGAATGCTGCCGAAGGGCAACGTATAGTTCACTAGCGCCATTTCTCGCGGCTCACGTTCGTTACCGGACTTCTCTCAATAACTGAAACGGTGTCTCAGTATCACCCTGGGTGGCGTCTCAAGGTGTGGCTCTACCGGAATGTACTAGACACAATAGACTTCACTTGCTGATGACACTTGTTACTGTGCACTTCCATTCTTTCTACATCTCACAACAACAACAACAGCCGCTTGAGAGGGCCACGACGACACCGTACGCACAGTCCAGGCAGACCTCACAAAATCACCTCTCCGGAGTTCCGTGAGCTTCTCTGTTGACCTGTTGGAAGAAAGAGAGAGAGAGAGAGAGAAAGATGTCTGAGCCATCGGTTATGTTCGATCTTCATCCATAATGCTCGTCATTTGTCAGCTTAATCACGCTAATGATTCCGGTTTTCCAATTGCTGATTAGAATAGGATTAACATGCGTCTCACTTCACAAGCTTTCGCGCCACTCCTGAACCGCCGCTCCATGCCGTCTCGACCTTTCCAAGCCCCTCGTTCCACTCGAATTACGTAACACACGTTCCGCGTTCATCCAGCGCATCACAAATCCGATGCGCATCCGAATCCGAGCGTCCGAAATCGCGGCAACATTTATGATCCCGCGCGTATACTGTTGGTCCGGAGTAAACCCACCATCATCAAACACCATCATTACGCACGACGTTCGAGACGTTCGTTTGCGCATCAAATTGTGGCTCAACTTCGGCCTTTAACTCGAGCGACGGTGGCCGCAAGTAGCGAATCTACTCGTCCGGCTCTGTCCATTACACACTTGGCACCACTTGGCCACTCGAAAGTGTCGATCACCTTTAACCGGATACTCAGGTACCGTGTGGAGACGCGGTCTTTTTTAAGATGCCCGACCCTTGATCCCTGCCGACCAAAGTGCCAGCTGCTCGCCATCAGCGCAGGCGGCGGGAATCTAACGATCGAGACGTGATCATCTAGTTCTAGTCACAGTCTTGCCAGCCACGGCCCTGTATGACTAATACTGACTGCCAACGAAAACATTTCGTTGGCTTGAACTCGTTTCGCTCCACAGCACATGCCGCAGAGTACGCCCTCCGGTCTGACATTTATGTCCGGACGTACATGAATCACACCCAAAGCCAAACGGGGCCAGGAACGGACGTAGGAAGTGGTTTGTGAGCGGCCAGAACCAGCAAACGGTGCTCTTTTTTTTCTTCTTTCGTGAAGAGAGTTTGGGTTCTGGATGCTGAGCTTGGCCACAAAGGAACCCGACCGGATGAATCATCAATCCGAGTCCGACGACACCGAGGTCACCGAAAGTAACATTCTTGCTCCTGGACGGTCCCGTTCCTTTCCAGTGTGTCATGTGTCAAAACATCCCGGCCATTACCATTTGTGGAATTCAGCGGACGGTTCAATCCAAGAAACAAAGTAGTCGATCGGTTGCCGTAATCGATTCTTGCTCCTGGAGCTGAAGCTTGGTCACACAGCTCGGCAATTGACGTCCGTACTACGGAGACCTTAGTGTAACGGACACAGAGGGCGCCTTTGGACCTGTCCTGTGGTGCTCCATATATGCCAGCAGCTGGCCATAGTGTTTGGCCGCAGGTTGAGTGAGCGCGCGCGCCATGTCGTGCACTTATTATGTATGCAAATGAGCATTGACCAGCCGACCGTCGTCTGGCAAGCTGAAGCGGAATGTCTCGAAACCAAGGACAACGGCGGTGCAGCCCGGTGGCGTTGTGTTGTTGTCAAACGTCAAACGGAGAAACCTGGGCCTGGAACGAGTGCCACCGAGGTCCATCGATCGAGCGATCAGTAGACACTCTGTTTGCTCAGCATCCTAATGATCGGTGCGCGGTGCCATGTGGTGCGCTACTCCCTCTTTCGTAGGCCAGGGCCCTGGCCAGGCACAATTGACGCAGGAAGGAATCGAAATACGGAAGCCTGCACAGCCACAGCCACAGCAGCACGCGACCTTTTCCATTCAAGCGGCCAGCTGCCCTTTGTTTCCAATGATCTCTCTCCCCCTCTCTCTCTGTTGACGAGAATGGCGACTGATGATTTATGGTTGTCCTGTCGTAAACCATCGCAAATGGGTTTTGAGTGAGGTCGACTGAAATCGAAATCATGTAATTCAGTCCGCACAGCAGCAGCACCGCTCGTCGCACAGGTTTCGCTGAATGTATATCCACGAACGGACCGAAGGAATCGGTATCGTGCACCGTGGACCAGCGATCAGGGTTCATGGGGTGGCGTTGAGAGGTGATTGCTCTTTTCGGCCGCAAGCTAGCTTCGTGCTAAGGAGAAAAGGAAATCTTATAAAACGAATAAACACACATTCGATCGATGCGACAGTCCACCGTCCATGATTTACCGAACGGCTTTGCGGTTGAAGATCGGTCTTCCTTCCTCGTCCGCCAAGACCGCTGGTTGTTGTTGCAGCCAAAAAAAAAAACAGCGAGCTGCGTGAAAGTGGCATTTATCACTATCGTCCGAATGGTTGTATGTGTGCTGGTATTGTCTAGCCGGAGAGACCCGGTCCGTGTCACCGTGCGATACGCTGTGACGTGAATGCAAACATACGCCGCATCTCATCTACCTCATTGATGAATATCAACACACGACACGCCACCGCGCCATCGCCATCACCGTCCATCCGTTTTCTCGAGTGTGTGTTACATAAAAGCGAAGAAGAGAGTGATTCTTCGAGTTGAATGCGTCTCCGCATCGCCGATCGGTCGCCACCGATGTCAGCGCGTTCAAAACGATGAAAGCTGTTACTCTGGAGTGTCTCGGAGTCGCTGGATACAATGTTGACACCAGGACGGTAGCTTGCAGAGTACTCGATGGTGGTTGGATCATAAACATCATCGAAAGATGCAAAATTAACGATAAAAAGTCACATTAACAGCCACGAAAGTGATCAGCGCACGCGCTAACGCTGTGCTGCACAAAAGACTTCAATGCTCCAAATGGCAAGTGACGAACCTGAAATGTGGTCCATATCGGTTCCGATAAAAGGTCATTTGAACTTACGCACACACAAAGAAGCAAGCAATCGATAAACCGAGGGATTAACTATTTCATAACCAACCAACACTAGCACCCGCGACACGTGTTTGGGTATTGCAGGAAGTGTGGTGAGATCCTTTGAAGCTTCCCAGCATATTGACGGCTTGACGCAACGTTCAAATCGTTGCGGGACAAAACGGCCACACCACAGTGCAGCCACAGAAAGGCCACATGGCACAGGTGGTGTTGTGAAACCTTCCCCTCTCCCCCCCCCCCTGGTGAGTAAAAGGGCGAGCACAGAGAGCAAGGCGGAGAGAGAGAGCAAGAGAGAGCGAGAGAGGCGTGGAGCTGGAGAAATCATAAAAGCTGAAGACAAACCACAACAACAAAAGCGGCTGGCCAGGTTCCGCGACGTTCGCTAACAGGATTCCCTCGCTACTAGCCCCCACCTGCCCCTCCCCCTCATCACCAAACGATCACGCATCATGGCGAGGCAGGGTGGCCCTCCATTGACCATGCGATGCGAGCCACTGGTGACTTCGTTTCGTGTCCGAAAACAAAGCAAAACGGCAAGCAGTCGCATGGTGTGGATCCGATCCGGACCGGATCGGAGTGAAAGAGCTCCGGCCCAGCTCCGAGCTTAAGGTTAACCACTAGCCAACGATCGAGTGCCCCAGGCCAGCAGCCAGACCAGCAGCCAGGCCAGCAGGCCTCACCACCGAAACCGATTGATATTCATTCATTTCTCAATGTCACGCGGGCCACCACACCGGCGGCCGTTCGAACCAGATTCGCTAACGCTAAAGCCCCGATCGTCTGCGTGATCGTCGTCGATTTTCGCCTCGTCTCGCCTCTCGCTCACATCGCGATCGCATCCGTATCGAATCACAGTCGGGTCGGGTCGGGCGTGCGCGATCGGATCAGGCGGGGTGGTATATTTCACAATTATTATTTGGCAGCATTCCGCCCTCTCGCTCTCTGTCCAGAGTGCTGCAGTCGGTTGTCGTCTCCAAAAACAGACACTCGAGACACACACTCACTCGCACAGCTCATTTACCGACCGTACACACAATTGATCGGCCAGATCGCCGGCAATCAACCACCGCAACAGCACCAGGGACCGTAATGCGCCACTTTGCGCGCGCGCTCGCGCACCCGGCCATTCAGATACGGTAACCTTTAGCGATGATTTGCACTTCGGATCAATGAGGAGAGTTCACGGTGGCAACGGGGTGCGAGGTAAGAAAATACGGTAGACGACGACGACGACGATGGACAGCGAGCGAGTTCGACCTTGCCCAACACACCACACCCCTGTTGGCATTCACCAGACACCAGGGGCATTGGTGATGCGTATTGGTGGGGTGGAGGCAAAGAGGAGGCAAACGCGAAACAATCATTACACCGACCCCACTCGCCCATCCGTCCATGAGCTGGGGGCGTCTGCGGAACCAACGAAATCGAACCTCAAACCGAACGCACGTCGATCATCGTCTGACAATGAACTTCGGTGCGGCTGCGGCTGCTGCTGTGTGTGCGCGATCGCTTCGTAATTGGCGCGAACAATGATCACTAGACTAACCAATTTGCACTCTCAGTACCTCGGCTCGCCTCGCGGGACGCAGCGATTCCTAAGCGATTCCAGACGATTTTCTGTTTACTGATCAATGATCCTTTGGGGCCCCTGTAAACACTCAGACTCAGTCACACAACAGTAACACACAGAGCTACGCGATCGTTGCGCCCAAAAAAAAAAAGAAAAGAAAAAGTTATTCCCGCACGGGAGCAGTCAGTGAACGGCTGAACGGTGGCACTACGAGATCGCGTCCTGCTACTACCAGCTGACGATGTGGACTGCTGAGCGCGTGGTTCCACGCGATCGATTATGTAAAAACAGCCCTGCCCCGGGACTGAGAGATTCATCGAAAGAGACAGAGAGAGAGAGAGAGAGAGACTGTGCGTGGCTCGTGCCAGAGAGACCGCGAGCACAGCATCAAACAAGGCGCTGGATGTGCTGGAGCTGGACGCTAGTGGATCGCGTAGCTCGCAGCTCCAATGCTATCGTGAGCGATCGTGAGTATCGCGGCGATCGCAAGAGACATCTGCGAGTCTGAGTGTGCGTAATTCTGAGAACCTCCGTGAAGGCTGTGCTCTAGCTCTTCTGTTCTAGCAAATCAATTCTGTACTTAGACCAGACGAACGTTGATGTCTTGAGGAAGCCGGTTGGGACGATTGACCAATTGACTAAACACAGAAAACATCTTAATCTGAGGGCCACAACTGATGATCGTGGTCAATTGGCCTTAAAGGCTTTAAGTTTAGTCCCTTTCAATGTGCGTGAAGCTGAACAAAACAATGGCACGTTCATTAGGGCAAGATTTTTGTCAAAAAATCCAATGGAAAAGCCACTCCGATCGCTGATCGCCCATTCCGCTAAGCCTATTAGTGCGGGCAGCGCGTGCTTTATGGCAGCTTTCGGCACAAACAAACAAAAAAAAGAGTAATTTGTGTCCTCTCCGATTTGATGAAACGGAAGCGGAGGGCAAGTGCGCGCGCGAGAACGAGAACACGTTCCACGTCGACGCGGAACCAATTCTCCGTGATCGAGTGATCCACAGACGGAAGCGGATATGGGATTGAGAGTTCCGTTTCGCGCCCCCGCCCGGGGGAGATCCCAGCCCCGAAAGGGCACCGATCCGGGAATAATTGATTTTTTACCACCACATCAGCACGTCATCATTTGGGCCCACCGTGACGCCGTCGATACTTGATGACGAAGGCAACACAGCATCTGACTCATGGCATACTGGGAGGGGGATTGTACTGAGCGCAAGGAGATTCTAAACGTGCTGCTACTGCTGGGCTACTGCGGGATTGATTCACTCTGAGCGGAGGGTGCTGTTGGGCTTTTGACACACCATGGCATCCGATCGTGGGCGATGATCGTCGTGCGACGTCCGCTTGTCCACTTTTTTTTTGGCATTCGATCCGGTTTTATTTGCATGTTGCTCTTGCTCTTTCTTTTACTCTTACTCTTTCACCGGCTCGGCACAGAAGGCGACGCGCATAGACGACGTGGCTAGGCACGCCAGCCGCTAGGTTTCTCTGTTGGCATTCCACACATTCTTTTGCTCGCCAAGGTCAAACATTTAAAGGTCCTGGTGAGGAAGAGCTAGAATCAGAACGAGAGTGTGTGTCTGTTGCACAGTGCCGCCGGTGATTTGATTGTAAAACCGAGCTATCCCGAGGAAGCAATATCCGCATTAAACGGTAGACTTCCTGTTAAGGCTCAATTGGGCTCAATGACTTTAACGCACTGCTTACACAGCTGAAGGTGAGCCATGATCGCCAATAGACAACTAAAAACCATGAGCTCTGTTCCGTCCATAAAGATTTTGTCACAGCCTAGCAAGCGCATGAACATGCTCACCGTCTAAGTTCCGTACCATCGGCCCGAAACGAATCCTTGTGACATTAATATTTTGCCGGTTTTCATTTTAGTGTAAACGATTGGTATTAGGAAGTGCCAGCCGTACCAGCCAGCACACCTGGCAGGCTCGAAACCATGCGACCAAAAACCCTTGAGACCCTGCCACTAGAGCAGCAATCGATTAGAATGAAGCGGCCGTCGTGCTCGAGCTCCAGCCGGACCTGTCACCAATCGACAGAGCCGGTACGGTGGTGACGCGAATCCGTGTTACGTTTGTGGTCCACCCGTGGTTGCTGCCGGTCAGCAGCAGCAGCAGCAGCAGCAGCCTTTTCCATGACCACCCGTTGTGCTGCCCCATTGTGGCGAATGTACAATCGGTCCGATTTCAATCTCGATTCGATCGCAACACATGCCGCCCCAATCGCCGATCTGGGCCCGTCCGATCGAGACGCCTTGAGACCGGAGCGCCGCTATCCACCGCTGCTGGATTTGATTAATCATAACGATTATTAGTACACCATAAATCCCCTGAGCGAATGGGAACGTTCGCGCGCTGCGGACAACTGTTTCCACCACCTCTCTAGGACTCATTTGTATTTGTCTCTCGTACACTTGAGCTACCTTTTTTATGATACCGCGCGCGGGGGGACATGATCGGTTGGCCAGACGTCGTTAAATTAGGTTCTTAAACCTTCAGCCTAACGGTCGGAGCGGGCAATGGCAATTGGTTCAGTTCCTTCAGTCCGTTCCCCGTAGGTCCATACTTCAGGAAGCAAACCACCAGCCCAACAGGTGACAGCAACTCACAGCAGCAATGTTCCCCATTTTCTTTCCAAACTGAACGTTACGATCGCCGGGATAGCCGAAGGATAGCTTCATTTCAATCGTTCACGGAAGAAGCTGGACCAGGTTTCGCGCACATCCTGGTTCTAATGAAGAACAAGAACAGCGCCGGTCGCCGAAATACGGCTGGCGCCATCACAACGAACTAGTACTAATATATCGATCAAGATTTCAAATTAACTTGTCACATTCGTTCATTATTCTACATCAAACGGCAATCAAAT
Source organism: Anopheles aquasalis (assembly GCF_943734665.1). NCBI lineage: Eukaryota > Metazoa > Arthropoda > Insecta > Diptera > Culicidae > Anopheles > Anopheles aquasalis. The sequence continues at coordinate 81,439,368 of NC_064877.1, forward strand.
CCGGGTTTGGTTAGAAGTAGTTCGATACCGGTGGCGGATAAGAATCTTTGGGAGCACCATTCGTATCCATTCCAAGGATACCGCTAGTGGGGCCCATATGCTATAATGACATTCACTTTGAGCGTGCGCTCGCCTGTACCGGGAGAACGGGAAAGATAACATAACCTGGCAGAGCACAGAGCAGTGCAGGGGGCCACTGGACAAGGTTAAACATTGGTAATGAGAATGGTGTACAGAGCAGTACGCTTGAGAGTCATCGGAATGTCCATGCGTGCGATGCTGCTGCTGCTGCTGCTGCTGCAGCTGCTGGTTGAGCGACAGATTAAATAAAATGACGCATATTGCTACACTTGAACCACATTATCACGTTTATTGTATTTTAATCTCAACGTCCAACTAATGAATACCAAATGCAGATCCTCGGAATCGCCGCGCGTTGCGCATTAACTCAGTAACGCTAAATGCTGTAATGTTCTGAACGCAACGCAACAATTCTAACGAAAGGAGAACCTTAGTCACATGCGAATAAAAATGGCGACGAATCGTTTGTACCGGTTGAGCCTGTCGCTGTGCCTGCGAGTGTATGAACACAAAAGGAAACGGAACTGCTTTGTGCGTTTGTCCATGTGCTCTGTGCCGGCTGCAGGGGTACTGTTGCGCTCTCGTCACCTATTCTTGTCCCGTCTAACATTGAGTACGTAACAAGGGGTGGATGCTACAGCTACACTAACCTCTGGTGAGAACGTAAGAACGAACGATATGCTTATGAAACGAACAGCTAACTAACCTCCCTGTGCCAGGGCTAGTGGCTAATGCAAATGCCTAAGACGCTGCTGCTTCCAGCGTAACTGTGCGCAGGTGTGTACATATATCTTAATAATAGTTAGTTGTTATTTTTACTCTTAAAATGGATCCACGTCCGATACCGGCTCCTTGACATCTCACTCAACTATTTCGATCCACGTTTGTCAATAACTTACTGGAAATGTGGTGCACGAAGGGGTGGTTGCTCTTCGTGCTTAGCGTTCCATCGTAAAAAAGGAACATAAATTACTACCTGTCGATAAAAAACTGCTAAGTGGAATTCCTCGGTAAGGAGGGAGCGCAATTGAATTAACACTAAACAGAATATTGCGATTGCACGGAACGGTCGCTGACCGTAACTCGTAACAGGGGGAAGAAAGGGATGTGGAAAGGAATGCCTAATAAATATTGAGCAGTTTTTTGGTTGTTTGGAAAGAACGCGTGAAAAAGGGAGAAGATAACAGAGTTTGTCGCGCGCGTTTAAAAACAGGAATCCATTCGTTGCCATTACCGGAGCCGTTCGCTTCGGCCAGATCACAAAAGGGAGTAGTGTGTACGTTTAGGGCCCTGGGTTCTCGCCTTGTGCCTCACCATCGTAATTCGTTTGCGCCATAGCGGCACATGGACCGACAGCAATCTCTACCTCGTCCTCGGACATGGAACGATCCGCAGTATCAGCCACCAGTTCCGCCGGTTCGTAGTTGAAGGATTCCGATGATTCATTCGAAGAACCAGCACCAACCGTGGTGCCATTTGCAGCCGTCATACCATCTCCGGCGTCCCCATCACCACCGGAAATGCTACTATCCTCTGCTAGCCCTCCAACTTCCGCTGCCAGCGATTCCATGACAAAGTTTTCGGAACCGGATGAGGAGGTTGATCCGAGTGAGAGGCGACGCAAGTCATGTCTTTCGCTACTAGCAGCAGCTGCAGCAGCGGCAGCATCGCCAGATTCATCAGGGGAGGCGGTGCTAGGCGTTGTTAAGGTAGCTCGCTGTAGCCCACTTGGACCAGGTTTTGGGCCAAGATCGAGAGGCTGCCGGTCCCGTGCACCGAACGTACCATCGGTGATGCGTCGTACACCGTGTACGATCGGACTACCTGCACCAGCACCACCGTTAATGCTTTGTTGCTGCTGCACGAACCCATTGGATCGTGCCGGACGGAAACTGTTGTCCTCAAAGTTGAACGACCAGCTACGGAATGAATCTGCTCCGGTGCGGGCCCCCGTTGCATTGTCCCGTAAACGGCTTACCGAACCGGCTAATGGTCGTATTGCTGTCGCTCTCGGACCCATCGGACGCAACGGTGCCACCGAACGCTGCCCGGAAGCCACGGATCCGTCACTCACGGGCACATTCTCGTACTCGTGCTCTCTGAGCCGCGCCAGCTGTGGAGTGTTCCGAAGTACCCGTGGATAGCTCCCCGTCATTGTTGGATACTCGCGTGCCGGTGGAATGTAATCGGTCTGCTCGATCATTGCCTGCCCATAGCGCACCAGTTCTTGCGGCGGCGGAGGTTGTGGTGGTGTATGGCTTGCCGTGGCACAACCATCGCAATTGCGGGAGAACATAAAGTTGAAGTCGATAAACTTGTAATCCGGTGGTGTTTGGCCAACCCACATTGGGAGCCACTTGTTGACGAGTAGCCACTGGAGCGAGGGCTTCGTAACGCGGCCACCACTAGCGAGTTCAATCGGAGATTCCGCTTGGACAGGTACCAAACCACCGATACCGGCCGGTGGTTCTGCGTGCTGTTGAGATTGCTTGGTTTTACGATTAATCTTCGGAATGGTACCGGTGGCGGAGCTACCAACGGCTGCAGCACTAGCTAGGCCTCCGACGATGCAACTGCCTTGTCCGTTTGCTGGAGTAGCGCCATCAGCCGGAGCCACCACAGCTCCAGCTACACCGACACTACCAACACCAGCCGCCAGTGGCCCTGTAGATGGCGGTTTGTTGAGATTGTTCATCGATTGCGAATTCTCGCCTCCCAAGCAGCTGAAGAACGACTTCACATTAACGGTCGACGATGAGGTCGCGCCGTCCTTCGACTGCGAGGTGTTGGTTGGAGTGATCGTGCTGAGGGGTTGAGCAGGTGCGTTGCCGTTGGCCGCCCCACCAACGCCGTTCGATTGATTGAGTCGGATGTGGCCAACGGTACCGAGATGACTGTGGCCAAGTACCGCATAATGGCCACCAAGACTGTAGTGATCAATGTTGCCACAGGAAGAGCTTAGGTGGCGCTCGATCCGCCCTACCCCGTGACCGATCACATCGAATCGCCCGTAAAGCCCGGTTCGATTGCTAGCCGCCAGTGAGCCCGTGTTCTGGTATGCCGGTTCTTCGCGTACTCGCTCGTACAGATTATCGGATTGCCTCGGCATCGATCCTCCGCTACCGTTCGGTTGGTAACGGTGATAGTGATACGATTCCGTATCATCGAAACTGCGTTGCCGTGGTGTTCGTTGTTGCTGTTGGGTTGGCGCTTGATAGCGCGATCGATTGAGATCAAGATGAAGGTTTGCATAGCGTGGACCTCCCGGTGGTCCTCCCGAGAGCAGTGAAGGTTGAAGCGATGCTTGATTCTGATAATAGCTCGCTGACTGGCCGGCTGCTCGTCCACGAGGCACATCGTAACCGGCGGTTCGATCGTAAAGCTCATTCCGATATGCCAGTGGATGGTGGTATGGATTGAAGTGCCCATTATGCATCATTCCATTGGCCAAAGCTGGAGCTGGGGCTTGGCCTGATGTTGCAACTGATCGATGGATGGGCTGTTGGCCGGAAGGTTGGCCACCACAAACAGCACCTAGGCCAGCATATTGCTCGATGGATTCGTAGATGTTCTCGTAATGTACGTTGTTGGCCGAAGCATTAGCCGGTGGTTGCACACCATTTGCAGCTGGTTCGGGATTTAAACCTTCTGCCTGACTGTTTTCATCATCAGAACAACCGACGCCAGGTCCGCCTGGCTGGGCAACTGCTGCTCCATCTTGTGCTAGTGCTGCGCCCATGACTGCTGGCGATCGTTGCTGATGCAGGCTACTGGTGGTGGTGGTGTTGGAACAATTGGCATAGGTTCTTGAGTAGGAACGGAGGAAAGGTTGCTGGTGCGACGGATTGGTGGCCCGTGCGCCTTGCTGCTCGCTTCACAATGGCTTATCTATGATGGCGACTCCCGCATAACTGCGTCCGATGCTCATCGACGAAGGCAGAATACGCCAGCTGTCCGTTTCGCGGCTGTACACCTCCACCGAGGCCAAATTCGAGATGCCATCATCACCACCCACCACATACAGCATCCCGTTATGTGCGACGACGCCAGCATTCCTTCGACAGAACGCCATATCACCAACCGGTCGCCAGGTGTTCGTTGCCGGATCGTACGCTTCCACCGATTTGCGCACCAGCGGTCCATCGTGGCCACCGACAGCGTACAGAATGTTGTCCAGCACACCAACACCAGCTCCGCTGCGTCTTGCTGACATCTCCGCAATCGGGGTCCACGTGTCGGTAGCCGGATCGTACCGCTCAACCGAAGCCAGACACTGCCGTGAAGCCCCATCGTATCCACCGACCGCATACAGTAGACCCTTGACCACGCCAACACCGACCGAGCTGCGTCTCGTCGACATGGCCGCAATTAGGCGCCACTCTTGCCGCTTTGGATCAAACATTTCGGCCGTGCTGAGTCCGGTCGATCCGTCGAATCCACCGACCGCGTAGATACAATTGTTGAGCACCGCCACACCCAGCGTAGAGCGCCGCGCTTCCATACAGTGACTGGTGGTCCATTGGTCGAGTGCCGGATCGTACACATCGACCGTTTTCACGCGCAACGATCCATTGAAGCCACCGACGGCGTATACCTTATCGCCGAGTACTGCCAATCCTGCACGGCAACGACGCGTCGGCATTTCCGCCACCTGATACCATTTCTCTTCGCGCAGATCGTAACATTCGACCGAGCGGATGGCTTTCGGTGCTTGGCCACCGATTACGAGCAGCACCTTTGGAAGGCCCACCGGTTGCCGTGGGATAGTGCGCGGTGTTTTAAAAGACGTCTTCTGCTCGCCCTTCAACAGATGGTACTTGAGGGCTTCAATGATATAGTCCTTGCACTGCAGGTCACCCTTCATCAGTTGCTCCTTCTCGACGTGCTGTACAAGATAGTCTTGTGCCAGTAGCGGCAACCGAACGTGTTCCATCAAATCGGCCAAATTGTGTTGCCGTCCGGGCACATCGTACTGTATCCATGTTATGACACATTCGTAAACCTACCAAACCGAATCGTGATTAGTGAGCGCACAGACGAGTACAGCCTTTTCCGATGCAGTGCTTACCTTTTCCTCTGACGGAACCGAGAGACGATCACTCTTGATCAGATTGACCACCTGTTCGCTGGTGAGATTCAGAAACTCCTCAAACTGGCACACCTCTCTGGGGAACGAAAGCAAGAGATGAGACTTTGAGCAAACGAATCACGGCAATGCCGCGGCCACTTACGAGAAATGCTGTTCAATGTAGGTCTCGGCGTAGTTCAGCAGCTCGATGCAACCGTGAATGTCGGCGAAATCACGTATCCCTAGGCAGTTGCTAGGATCGAGCTGAGTCTGCAGGTAATCGCAGCAAGCGTCCCGTACGTCCGTCAGCTGCAGCAGATTGGCGGCGGTCAGCAGGATCTGAACGTTTTCCTCCGTCACCTCGACGACGGCCGTGTAGACGTACTCGATCAGTAGCTGGAGCGCCCGATGGTCCACACCCTGCAGTGTGATCCGATCCTGGCGGCTCTCCTCGAAACCCGTGAACATGGCGTAAAAGTACGGGCTGCACGAGGCAAGTACCATCTTGTGGGCCGGAATCTCGATCCCTTCCGCCACCAGCACCACATCGCACAGCAGGTTTTGTCTGTAAAGATGCCAGAGAACAATGGGTAAGCGGGGGGTGGGGGGATGCGCGTGCGAATTGGGTTACATACTCTCTCATCATGTTCATGGCCTCGAACGATCGCTGCGTGTGGATGTTGTTGCGGTACGCGCCCGTCGTCTTTTCCTTTCCATTCGCGCGCGGCAGCTGCTTCTGTGAGCTTTCGTCTAGTGAATTCTGGCTTGCGTAACGCACCAGAATGCAGCTAAACGGTAATGATGAGCGGGAAACATGTTTATTGATTCGTTAATTATGCGACAACAATCAATAATGGCGGGCGGGCGGGAGTGAGGCTTACCTTCCGCGGTCCATCACGGTTCCTTCGGCGGCCGAATTCTGGCTGCTTCCGGTGTTGTTGTTCGGGTTGTTCTGGTGGCTTCCGTTCCCTAGGCTGCTCATTATCGCTATTATTATTATCACTTTTCTATTTCAACTGGCGCTGGTTCACTTTTCTGGGCGCGAGAATTCTTAACGAGAACAAACGCGCAGAGCCTCCCCGGGAATAGCAAAGGACATTGAATTATTCGCTTTCTCGAGGCTGCTCCACAAGGAGGGGTCAGTCTCCTAATATCTAGCAGTTTGCACCAGATTTCACGCCGTTTTGCAGCACAGAATTCTCACGATTTCGAGGCGATTTTCACAATTTTCACGATTTTGTTTTGTTTTTCGTTGGGCTGACACTTTTCTCCTCGGTGCCAGTCCACATCATGCGCAACAACTTCTGTTCTCGGTTGCTGTTGCAGATAATGTTGGCGACCGCTCGCACGCACACATTCATACCTGGATTTTGAATTGACCGTTTTATGTTGCGGCCTGACATGTTTTTTTTATTCTTTCTAATTCACGCAGATTTGTGAAGAACTCATCCGAAACCCCATGTTAGCGACCACAAACCATACGCTGCATTTCCTGTGGTCATGAGTCGATGTCCTACTGCAAAATGCGGGTCAGATTATATGGATATCCTTTTGTACTACGCGATAACTTATAATTTGGATAATGATGAACGCGATGAATTTTATTTCGAATTAACTATAAGGTCGATCATCTGGTTCCATTGTGGCAAGTGCTCGGGATGCAACGAATTACACAATCAAACACAACCCATCCACGTGTTTCTAGACTTGTCCAGGGATTATTGCATCTTCGACAAAGTTTTTGTTTCGAAAGTAAACAAAAAACCAACCACCATAGCGCGCCCCCCAGGATTGATCCCCGTACCACAAAACACGCCTTTAGTGACTAAAAAATAGTTCTTATCAGCTATACCTTCTACGCTGGCAACTATTTCTGTTCGGCCAAAAGCGCTACGTCCGCGATGCGGTGACTGTATTTCAAATAACCAAACAGTGATAGTCACCAAGCAATTTTTCTAGAATGGACATTTAGATGGACCCCACTCCCAACCCCCCGTAAGTGGTGCATCAAAACACGAGCGACGAGCTCCACCTCGAGTGCACGAGTTAAGAGGCATATCACGATCACAGATGATGGTGATGATGGTCAAATCGAACGATTGAAAATAACAACTATTGCGTACTATTTAGTTTGTGTTTTGTCGTTAACAAAATGCGTAGAACCTGGCAGCAACTGACGACACAAATTAAATCTGATCCAAACAAACCAAACGACGGTTCCCGCATAGCATAATCGCGTGTATGAGTTTTTGGAGAATCTTAATCTGAAATTTTTGGAGAATCTTAATCTGACTAATGAGAAAAAGCAAAAAAGGGCCCGCACGGCAATCAAAAAAGTCACACATTTTCCCGACACGATCGTTTGCACGATAGAAAGATCGAGAGCAATCCAACAACCATGTCGAGCCGCTGGCAAGCACAAAAAGCAAACGCAACGTGCCGCCGTACTATTTGTACTTTTTTTGCGCTCAAAGCGCAATGCAGCGAGCTGTCTGTTCGTTTAGTAATTACGATTTTTGCGGTCACCAACAAAACGTTACTCACGGTCCCGCTCCGTGCTGATATGTGGTTTCTGCGCTGTCTGAATCCTTACTCATGTTGCTAGTAGACTGGGGAGAGGTTCAAAGAGTAGTGAGCGAGACCAGGAAGGGCATGGCGAGCCAGAACGCAACGCAACGAAACGATGGGAATAGTGTCGCCAAAAAGGGCCAGACCGGCCTTGAGCCAACCGTACGAGTGCTGCTGCTGCTGCTGCGGTTGGTTGCGGTTCCAGGGTGTCAGGGATAGGACTCAAATTACCGCATCCAAAGCGAAACCGAAGTGATCGCGTAGGTGAGAGCTGCTTTTACATTAGGAAAGGCCACCCGCTTTACATAAACCGTACCGTAAATCCCCTCGTACACCGGGCGACGGGATCGGCCACGCGGTTTTTGGAATACTTACAACTGACTGCGACGTGTATCGATCCCCGATATCCGGGCCAGACGAGACACACGCCCGTAACTCCGGATAATAGCCACGCGTCCTCATTTTGCCAAGTGACCGAGTTTATTGACCTTTGTTTCATGTAAAATGGGCATGTACCATTGATAGTCTCTAATTATCAATGAGCATACAATGTCCGACAGACAGATCCGGCCCATTTTATTGCATAATACTGCGAGCATTCAATGCAAAGAAGCTGCTGCACTGCGATGTCCGGTAAATTCCAGAATTGTCAGTCATTGGAAGCGACAAAAAAGGCGCCGAAAGAATCCGTCACACGCAATGACCCCGACCGAAATTTCGTCGGTAGACGCTGTTACGAGTATTATGCGGACAGTCAAAAAGTCGTCCCGCCGCTCTCCGGTCATCTCCGGAGTACAATCCATCGTGGATGGCACTGATAAGCCGAAACTTATGCCTTGCCTTCGTCCTTTACACACGCTTCGTCACAGCCACCAAGCGTGATAGCACGCGTGCCCGTGCCAAGAGGACAGAGGCATGGCGGACCCGCTACCCGAATTCTAGGGGCCTTATGTGGGGCCTTATGTCGAGATTAGAGGGTAGGGGCGAGGGTAGGGGAGTTCAATAGTGTGCTGCGCACTAAGAATGATCACAGCTTTCTGATAATCAGCTGCACATGAGCTGCTGCATCCCTCTGAAATGTGCATTAGTCAAACAAAGCCGGGCGGCATCATAATATTGATAAACAGTTGTTGCATTTGATATTTTTAGGAAGACGATCCCTCCGACTCCACCCTGCACACGTGGCAGATAGTGATGCGATTCCGAATTTGAATCCGTGTCAACTATCACTCTAAACAAACGCAACCCACAATCGGGCAATCGTTGGCAAACAACTTGAATAGAAACTGCTTATCACTGCCTGTCTGGTTGGCATGTTTTGCATAGACGACGCTGGTGCACCAAGCTTTCACCAGCAGCGATTAGAGAAAGAACTACGACGTGCGGCGCTAGGGCCCTTTGGTGGTCGTTGGCTATAGCCAGTGACGTAGCGTAGCGGTGGACGAAACGATGACATCGCGGAGCCGAACGCAAACTCGCGTCTCGACCAATTCGGTCAGACTTATCCGTATAACAGGGAGCGCTTGGGCCCTCGGCAAACCACTCGGTGAACAGTCGCCAACGGAAGCACAACGGCAGCTCGGTACTTCTGTTCCTGTTTTTTGTGCGATCCTTTCCCATTCAGACGCAATCGGAGCGTAGTGTTTCATCTACTCCAAGGATTCTTCTCGTGCGATTCTGCTCAATCAACGCAGTGATCAAATCAAAGGCAGACGAATCAAGGTGCAGTGAAAATGTCTACCGTCGAGACGCAGGTGCACAGTCCGATCGAGGGTTGCGACGGAGTGCATGGGCCAGGCCCGAAGGCCACCACCATACTACAGCTGGCAATGGCCGCTCTGCATCTCACCAAAGCATCCGTTCCTGATAGCAACAGCATTGGCCACCAGCAGCGACCGCGTAAACAGATTACTCTCAGTGAAGTGGCTTATCATGATTCGTTTGAAGATTGCTGGATCGTGCTGTACGATCGCGTGTACGATATCACCAGCTTTCTGCACTTGGTAAGTGTGTTTGTGACTAGTGATAACGTTTCGCGTTAGGGACGCTCGTGCCTCATTATCACAGGAGATTATTTTGAATTCGTTTACACGAAATTTAAGAAAGGGTCGAGACATGTGCGCCGTAATGCAAACATCACCCCGTTGGTGATTGTTCCAGTAAGATATCACGGGACACGAGGATGCTCAAATCTGTAAATGTATCTAATGCTGATACTGATTATCAGCTACACGCGTCAAAACACGTTGCATATCTGCTGATAACATTCGGTTCAAATCTGCACGATCGTCTTCCATTCACGTTGCTTCTTCGCTCACCCTTCTGTTACAGCATCCCGGTGGACACGATGTACTAGTGGAGAATGCTGGGCGTGACGCAACGATTGCGTTCCTCAACGCCGGACACTCCAAGATGGCACTCAACTCGCTGAAACTGTACGAGATTGGAGAGCTGCCGGCTAGCGAGTGCATCTATCGTTGCACTGGCAAACTGACGCTAACCCACCTGCCGGATTAAGCACAAACTCTATCGCGTTTTCCTCACACGATCGGTTCTCTAGTAGCAGCAGCCCATTTCACTGGATGGGAGCGATCAGTATGCAGTGCATCGTTACACGGATCGTTCTCCCCTCTATTTATTGCATTTTCGTTTTGTCGCTTACGAGATGGTACGAGAGCTTTAAACCATAGCATAGCATAATGAGACAGTATTTAAGCATCAACCACACAACCATTAGAATGCCCGCAAGCCACCGTCGCCAACTGGGATGATAAGTTAGAGACCGTACGCCAATCATCGAGCGATTGGTGAATGGTCAGCCGGTCCGGATGAAGTGTAAAATAAAGCTACATCGTTTGTAAAAATTATCACCGTGTCTGGCGTGTTTTCTTCTTCCTCCTGTTCGCGCTGACCACGAACAATCATCACCGTTCAACGAGATTCGAACAATCGTTGTTTAATTAAAGGCTCACTTCGTTCTGGCGTGCTGGAACTGACCACAGATTAATCAAAATCGTTCGCTACAGCATACATTTGATAACAGCTTGCTATTTTGGCTAACGAACTGCCCGTGGTACCAGATTACATGTTAATGAAGCCCAATCAAACATAAAACACAATCCAGTTCAACGCTCACCAGCTGGCCCTCCATGATCTAAGGTTTAATGAACCCCAAAGAATGTAGAATCGGATGAAATAAAAATTGAAGCACACCACCGTGTCACAATGTAGATGGCCATAGTTTTTATTTGCTTAGAATTTGTTCGTTTGTGCTGTGCGCACGCTGCGTTGTTGCAGTTCCTCAGCTCCATTCGCGCGTGATGGTAACTAGCGTAGCGAGTGTGTACTAGTTGCTACTTACTGGTGTTTCACTGCACCATCCTCAGGACCACCGAAGACAGCAGCAGAGTCAGGAAGCTGACGTTGAACTTCTGACCTCCATTTCCGATCATAGTACGGCTGGTGGTTGTTTCGTTCTGTTCAGCAGGAGAGCGTTGTTTCTGGGATTTGATCGAACACGCGTCGCTGCAGTCTTCCTGTTCACAGATATCACACAGGGAAGCCCGTGGTCCATCGTAAAACTGTCGGGCGATGCGAGCTAATGACAGAGGGAAAAGAAAACCGTGCAGCAGTGTTAGCTCCTTTGTGGAATTACAGTCAAAGCACACGTATACTTACAATTATCATAGTAATCATAGATCACAACCGGTGCAGGCTTCTGTTTGGCCACTTTGTGCGTCCGGAAGGCCGATACTGTTGGGCAAAGTTCGCGCTGATCCAAGCTATCAAAGTATAGCACTACAGTCGTATCGCCATCTTTGGTCTCCACTTTCTACATCAGAATCAAATTTCAAAAACACCATTAATGCACTGGATGGCCACATCGCTACGATCATTACTTACCTTAATGTAGGGAGTGTTCTCCAGCGAAGGCAGCGTGTCAGAGTCGGCAGTGAAACCACTGGGGAAGCTAACTTCCATGACGGCCATGTTGGAAACATTCTGACCACCGGATGGTACGAAACTGGTGCACACCGACAGGTGTAGATGGTCCGGGTTCGTATTGGCGTTCACCTGAGGATCCAGCACAAAGCGTGGCCACTCGCCGGTCACATTCATGTTGTACTTGTAGGACAGCTGCACCACGGCGAAGCCACTACCGGTTGCCGTCAGCTTAATGTTACGCGACGACGACGGTAGCTCAAACTTTTGCAAAATCATACCATTCTCCTCACCGACGATCATACGCATTTCCATGTCCTTGGCGTAATTGACCGCAATCGTAACGTCATTGTTGGGGGAGGAAATTTTGGCGGCAAGCTTCGCCAACGCCTGCAGTCCCACGACCGTATCCTGGGTGGACTGGAAGCCTCCCTTATCGTTACGCTGTCCGATCAACCACTTCATGATCGGCAGCGCATCCGTATCGAGACCGGCTTCGATGAACGTCAGCATACCGTACGCACTCATCTCAACGTTCACCGAGTTCGGCCTACCGTACCAGGGGTTCTTGGCGTCCGATTCGGGGATCGGTTTGTGCCACCACTTGGTATCACTGTCCGTCGAAGCCTTCGCATCGAGCTTCGCCAGAATGACGGCCTTCGATGAATGGTCGGCCAGCTGGAGCGCATAAGCGGCCAAAGCCAGCGCGTACGTATCGTCCAGCGATTCCGTGTTACGGTACACGTAATCGATCGCTTTGTTGATGGTATTCTTGTACTTGTTTACCAGATTGTAGTTCTCGAGGAAGGCAATCAGGGTGTACGCTGTCAGGGCGACCCCGCTACCGGAACCACCCTGCATGTCCTTGTGCGAGACGACACCGACCTCGGGGAAGCTACCGTTCGGTGCCTGATGATCGCTCAGCCACTCCAGCGACTTGTCGATCACGGACTCATCGACCGTGATGTGGTTGGCCGCTTGTTTGAAGGAACGCGCGACGAACGCCGTCAACCAGGTGCTTCCACTCTTATCACTCTCGCCGAATGCACTGAACGAACCATCCCGGTGCTTGTAGCCCAGCTCCCGCTGATAACCGGCTTCCATAAACTTCTTCGCCTTCGCCTCAATGTTCGCCGTCAGCTTGTTGGTGGCCTTCAGGTAATCGAGCACCACAATATTTGGCACAAAGTTCAGCATGTTCTGCTCACCGCAACCGTACGGCATGCGAATGAGCGAGTCCAGATTCTGGATCGTCGATCCGAGCACATCGCCAATCACGCCGACCTCAATACGCGTCGAGTCCGGCACGGCATTTCGGGGGATTTCTACCTCGAACTCCTTCTTCACCTCGGTTGTTGCGCGTAGATCCACAAACATGGCCTTGTTCACGTACTGCGGCAGTCCTTCCGGTTCGACCAGGAGCTGTCGCTCGACCGCATCACCGGCCACGTCCGACGTTGCCTGTACCTTGATCGTGATGTGGCCCAGCTTTTTCGGTTTCACCATAAACGACACGGTTTTGCCCGAGTTGGCAGGAACGGCCAAGCGCTTCTCGCGAGACAGTTCGACCTCTGCAACAACAAAACAACAACCAGACAGTGTAAGTGGTTCCACTTGATCAGCTCCAGGTTCGTGTGCACTTACTCGATGTATCGATGATCTCATTCTCGACGTCGGCAAACTCGAACTCCTGCTCTTTATTCTCGAGCACAACCGTCGCCGTCAGATCGTCCTCCATGTAGTTGAACACGACGATCGGAATGGCGACCACCTCGCCACGCTTCACCGAGTACGGCAGATTGGTCGATACGAAGAAGGGAAGGAACACGTTCAGCTTACGAGGCCGCTGCGTCAACCCTAGACCGTAGACCGGGTTCACCGAGAAACCCGTAATGATCCACGAGGTGATCGTATCGGGGACTTTCCTCTTTAGCGTCTTTTCACCGCTGAATCTGTACACGCCGAAGAACGAAGGAATCATCGTTAGCCTACGCGTCCTATCGTCATCCGACTCTCATTCAAACATGTACTTATTATTATGGAGGATTATAATCAGCCATTGAGAGCATTAGTGACATATAAAATGGAAATCCTACAGCTAGATTTAGTCGCATCGTGCACCCAAAAACCCAATTCAACGCTACGCTGGGGGGTTAGTTACCGGAATAAAATGGGCCAAGGTACCGGGTGAAAAGATGCATATGATGTTGGGGTTACCTGTCACCATCGTCATGAGTCACGTGAGTTTGTTGTTTTTTTTTTATCGATCCACCCGAAAATACAACACCCAAAAAGCAATCGATCAATTAATAAACCTCTGCAGACGGTAACTGCGTCCCCTCTGATCCTGCCTGCCCTACAACAAACCACGCACATTGGAAAACAATCAAAGCATTTTGTTAATCCTGTTCAGTGGCACTTGAACAAACGGTGAAACAAAAAAAAACGGGGGTCAGTTTGTCAGTCAGCCGATGGTTTAACGCACTCCAGAGCCGGCTCGGTTTAGCGGGTTGGTTTAGCGTTTTAGCGAATAGCTGCAGCTGTTATTGGATTCGTTTTGGGTTGAGCCAGCAGCTGTTGGCGCGCACAAAAACATTCGCACCGATCGCGATCGTGGTGCGTGGCAAGCGTAAATCACATCGGAAATCACAAATATTTACCCGGAGTAGGTATTATCGAAAAGCCACGTATTTTGAATTTCCTGCGACAGGAAGAGACGTGGGATGTCACGGTGGGGCCGCGGCAACCGGCTAAAGGCAAACGGGCCCGCCAATGGCGGCCGTGTGTTGGTGATCAGCACGTGTTTCGGTTGTGCACGCGCCGGCTTCTCGATGCTGGTGTACAGTACGGTTCCGTTCGGGGCGCGATGGAACTTATAAATCGGTGCCTCGGGCAACGTGTTATTGGCTAGGGATAGGAGGAATTCGAAATGAATGATAGCAGGCGAATGGTGAATCGTGATGGTGGTGGTGGACTTGTGGTGGTCTGTGTGTTTTCTAAGCCATCCCTGTACCAGTTCAGCCGTAGTCTAGCGGAAGCATCGTGCATCGTGCAAAGCACGCACCACCAAACGCATCACACAAGAGGCAATCGTATACGGGGAATGGGAAACCGAACGAGGAAATGATGAAGGAGAAGCGACTAAACCTGCCGGCCAACATTGCGCCATAAACCCCCCCGGGGTGGGCCAGCCCCCCACCCGCCAAACCACGACTAAACGGTAGAGAGAGAGAGAGAGAGAAAAAGTAAGGACAACGCAATACAAACCCTTCGGTGCTATTAACGCTTTCCCAAATCCAACTTTCTGGAAATTCTTTACGAACGGTCACCGGCGATGGTGACTGTCGGTCGTAACTCGCCTCTTCCATCACACTAGAGATTGCATATGCTGCAACCGGAACCGGCCTCACTGGTAATTACAAACAGAACAAAACCCCAATAGAGAGCCTGCCGCGAGTCTGTTCCTTCCGTCTACTGCTGCCCTTCAAGAAGACAAACCCCCTTGGCACCCGCATCTCGCATTCCCCGCTGGTGCTGTGCATCAAACCAAACGTCCCTGCTTTCCTGCTGCCTGCCAAATGGGTAGGGATCGGTCACACGTACGTACGTACCCGTCGGATTCACTTTCCCAAATCCAAGCTGTCGGAAAAAAGCTTCTTCCAACGGTCGTTCGCCTCGGTTTCCTTCTTCCTGCACTGTGATGGCAGTTGGAATTTGTGTGATCACTGTTTATGGCAACAATTTCACGTCCACCACCGAATGGGACTATGATTTTGTTGAAATCGCCTTGTCGTCCGTTTGGGAAGTTGCCTGGAAGAATTTGTCGATTGGTTTGTTGGTTTGGTTTGTCTATCCATTCCTGTAAATTGGCCAGCCATTGCTTGTAATACAATTCCAGTGGTCGTGGCATGCATGCATGCGTGCACCTGTTACAGGGTACCCTTTGGTGTCCCAAACAAAAGCACACCCAAAGAAGCAACGCAAACATTCAGCTGCTATATCCCACCTCTCGTCACTGATCGTTTGCCAAATCCACGAGTGCGGAAACGAACGACGAACGATCTCCCTAATGGTCGAAGCCTGGCCTGAACTTCCGCTGGTGTAGTGGATGTAATTTTTGTCTGCGTAATTGATTGCCATGATGTGTTGCTGTACGAGCCTTCCTTGTCGGAATTTACGGAATACTGTGGGGATGGTGAATTCGGAACCGATAATAAAGTTAGTAGCTCATGCACGCTGCCATCAGGAACATGCTTGCAACGTTTCTGCTCATGCTTTCAAGGCGAACACAAATCATGCTCCATGACAGATCGCTTGGTTAGGGGTCACCTTTTCGGTGTGATTGTACGCCACAGCCAGGTATCTGGAAACTGTTTTCTAACGCCAGGAGTGAACTGAACCGGAGCTGCTGAGTGGCTTATACGGGACGATTTTAAAATTTTAGGTCGCTTATTAGAGCGACCTCTTGATCGCACCTTAGGATCTAAAGAGCATAAAAAGTGATCGAAAAACCAAACAAATTATCTTGAGAACAATGATTCCCAGCCTAGAGCAGAAATCTTCCCACGATCCATTATAAACGACCATAGTTCTGATGTTTTCTTAGCTGCGATCGAGTCATGCTCAAATGTTTTGTTTGTTTTGTTTGTGTGAGTGTGATAACAGAAGCCAGAATCGAACAAGGAAAAGCTCAACTAAGCAGCTGTGAGCTAGGAGTTGGAAGCCTCTTGGGAGCGCTGGCTCTCGCATAACCATATTAGAGGGAAAACATTTAACATTTAGCTGCTGATATCGCTGCAGTTCGGTGGGGTTACTTGTTGATGAATGACGATTGCGTGTAGGAATCGTTTTATATCCTTGCCGTACCATAAGATCCGCAAACCAATCCATACGATCCCGAGCAAAACGCCTAAACATGAAACATAGACATAAATCTAGTTAGATAAGCTTCTTACAGTAGCTTCGCCATTACTTGGCCATAGTCATTACTTGTGGCGAAAATTAATCATCAAAAACGTCATATGAACGCGTAAACGGAATCACATGTTATACACATGTTATTTGATCCAAGTGTTAGTATTCACTGATTTCACAGAATTGACAAAAAATATTTAAAGTTGTCTAACGCAGAAGTATGCAATACATAAATTGGCGCTGCCGTAATACAAGTAGTATAAAAGTCGCACCTCTTGCCCTTGATGCTTCGCCACAACCATGTTCGTGGGAATTTTTTTCGTAAAACTGGCCTTTGTTTCTCCACGGGTTTTTGAGTTGTTTTAGATTCGAGCTTTGGAGGTGAAGTAGTCGTGCGTTTTTTATACATCGGGGGTCTATTTACTACTCTTAGAAGGCTATGATTCACAACTGATGTACTTGGTGTCGTACTCTCTGGAATTATAGGTCCTACGTAGCACAAAATGGTCGCATTAAAGGGGTGGGGGGGGGCTAAGGTATTTATGTTGTTTGTTACAAATATGTTTTACATTTTTCCGTGAATGCTGAGCCTTTCAAGCATATTTGATACTTTTTTTAAAAAACAATTATGAAAAACTCATGTTTTTGGGTTTTCAATTTGCCGTCAAAAATCGAAAAATTTGAAAATCAGCAAAAACTCAACGCGGCTACTTAGATAAACTTATAATCTTTGAATAGAACAATGATTTATATTTCTCTGATGACCCATCACGCAGCTACGATGCGCACTGTTTTTGCTTCGAATCAAAAGACTTGCACTCATAAGCGACGAACCCGGTTTGATGATAGAGTGATCTATTTTTCAACTTCAAAAATCTGTCAAAAATAGAAAAATTGGAATGTTAACAAAAACTCGACGAGGCTACCTGGGTAAACTTATAATGTAACCAATAAACGTCGATTTTGTACATTTCAAATGATCAATCACACCGCTAAGATCCCGAAAAAAGTTCCTTATCGCAGACGCACCTGCATGAAGTTGATGCCATGGACGGAGTTTTTAATGAGTCTTCCCCAAAAAAGAACCAAATATTCTTGAAAAGCTGCACGGTAGTATGACATTCACTTGAAAAAAATCTGCTGAATAGTTTCTTCACAAAAACCCGCTAAAGCGAGCCTTTTTTGGAGCGGAATTAACCTTAGCCCCCATTTAAATCGAAAATCAATCTTTCATTTTCCTTCCATGGAAAAAACCGAATGCAACATTAAAACACTGACTCATATCAAAAAAAAATAATGTCAAAATTAATGTGTTTATATACGTGCAAGGTAAGTAAGTTGGTACCCTTGTAGGTCCTCTGATTAGTGACCAACGCATACAATACAAGACAGTACAAAACAACACCATAAGCGCACCTCTTGGACCCAAACGTATCCCACAGCCATGTTTGTGGAAATTCTTTTCGTACAACTGGAGCTGGTTTAGCCTTGCGTGTTGGGGTAGCTTTAACGTCGAGTTGACTTTTAACTGGTTTAGATTTGGGTCTGCTAGCCATCGTTGGTCTATTGACCATCAGGCTACTGGCCCGAAAGTCAACACTTTGACGTCCTATGGAGCAAAAAATGGTCGCATTAAATCAAAAACCACTCCTTCGCATACCAGTAAGGGAACACGAATTAAACATAACAACATTTGTTGTTATAATATAGAAAGAATCTATGCACAATTCTTTATGAACTTACTAGGCGAATCATCGCTTCACTCTTCCGTTCAATGGTTAGTACCCATCGGATACACTATACTGACACAAATGATTGGTGATGTGTTAATGAAGAAGGATGAATCCATAATAAAAGGCAAAAGCCGCACCTTTTGCGTTTGATGGTGTACCACAACCATGTTTGTGGAAATTCTTTCCGAACAGCTGGAGTTGGTATCTCCATAGGTTTGGGAGTTGTTTTAACTTTGAGTTTATCAGATGGTTTAGCAGTACGCCTTTTCGGCATTGGAAATTACAGTCATGCTCGCGCTTTTCGGGAATACTGATGCATATGTGTTAACCGCTATGAGTGGAGGCCCTATGGAGCATAAAATGGTCGTCGTTAAACATGAACCGCCCGTTTGATTCACTGCTGTTCAGATAAAACAAGTGAAACATAACGGTATCGATTCCTATTACAAGAAAACAATTCACTGCAGCTGTGGAGGAATATGCATTGGTATAGTGGTTCACTAGTTAGTACCCATCGGATACACTATACTGACACAGATGATTGGTGGTGGTGTGTTAACGAAGGAGGATGCAATACATGAGTTCGGGCACCCATAATGCCAGCCAATAATAGCACCTTTCTGAATCAATGGTTTGCCACAGCCATGTTTCTGGAAACTCTTTCCGAACAACGATCGGTGACGATGGACGGCGTCCTGCAGATGCAGCTCCCACTCTATAATTGAGCGTATGAAACTCTATCCCACTGGCTGACGCAGCTTTCACATATGCCTCCAAATGTGGTATATAATCTAAATGTTGAAATACAAGCATTCACTGTATTAAACATTTTTCTTCATGGCTTTTGGACTGATGCTGAAATTGCAAACATTTCATTTTTCAACAAAAAAAAACCACTTTTCGGCACTGCAAAACAAAATGTCAAATGGTACTACATTATTACTTGCATTCCTGATCAAGGTCATCCGTTCCCGTAAACATGAAGGTCTATTATCGCATTGTTTAGTTCAAAAGCCATATATTAATTTCGATCCATCATTAACCATGCTGACAAAAATGATATGGTTTTGCATGAATGGTTGATTTACCAAGGATGTAACAAGCAATGCAATTTGACACTCGCTCCCACCTCTTTGCGCCGATCATTTGCCATAACCATGTTTCTGGAAATTCTTTCCTAACTGCGGGAGCTGATAAAGAATGTGAAATCCCTGCCATCGGAATCGGAAAAGGTGCTGGCATAGGAATCGAAAGATCCGCCGAAAGCAGGACATCGCGATCGAACGCGTAGGGATCTTTAGAACAGAAAAGACAGTTACCGGGTTAATTACATCCTGCACGATGATGTGAGAGAAGTTGCGTTCCTCAATAAATCTGTTTCAAAGATGAAGGAGTCTTTGGATTGGAAAGGAGCAAAGATCCATAAGAGATGCTCGCAAGCGTCCTTTGTTAGTATATTCTACTTAATTAACCCATGCTAAAAAATACAGTGTGGGAACGATAGAAAAGAACCAGTAAGCCTCGTAACAACAACAGATCCCACCTCTCGGGTGCAATGGTTTGCCATAACCACGTTTCGGGAAACTCCTTTCGTACTGGTGGGGCGACTGATAGTGCTACACCTCCTGCTGAACCCGGAGCACTATCTAAGGTCGCTCCGAATCCACTCAATGCTGCCACAGGTGACGCAAATGAATACAGTATTGGCATCGGCTCTTAAGGAAAGACAAGAGATAAGTGAATGTTAAAATCTCAATCCAACAGCAGCTATGTATCCATGGGTGAACTGCAGGGTAATATGCAGTTAAAAAACGTAATAAACGGGACAGTTTGGTCACATCATATGCATCTTACGGTAAGGGGGAAAAATGAAAGCTAGTTGTTAGTATACGTCAGGAACCATGGCGGTCGGTAGAACCATGATTATTAGCACTGGATTGCTACAAAAAATAACGATTGCACCTAAGTAAGTATTACCACCGTGGAACCGTGCATTCAAGATGCAAATAAGCTCAACAAAATGTGCATCACAAACCCAGGATCCGACAATGTGTTCCAGAGCCAGGTTTCCGGGAACGATTTACGTGTAACCGGGTGATTGGGGTACGAAGCTGTGTCGACATTATCGACACCCATGGCAACTGATTGGACCATTGGGCTCCTGATAAATGGCAGGGGAGACCCACTCTTACGACGAAGCCACACAGTACCTACATGTTCTGGAGGAGGAAACGGTAAATTTTAGAATGGCCTGAATGGAATAATTAAAACCCCTTGAGCATGACACAACACAATCAGCTTCAGCTGTGAACCTGCGGAAGCTCCTGAATATGCCACTATAACTGATCCCAAACCCAAACACAACCCCAACGGAGCATAGGTGGAACATCAATCAATGCAAGGGGGCAGCCATATGTACATCGGTATCGGTTATAGCATCAACTGGGCGCAGGGAACCAGTGTTACTCTACATGTCCATGGAGATATGCAACAGCAACAGCCAAAACAAGTAAAGAATCCCATTCACCATGATGATAGGAGCATTGACCAAACTAAGAAGATACGAAGTAAGAAAGAACACCAACTCAAATATGTACGAACCCATCTTCTTCGGAAGTGCTGTACCAGATCCACGTTTCCGGAAAGTCTTTCCGGACCGTTAAGTCACTGGCAGAATCTGGACTCGCTCCCACCATGGGAGGGGAAGCAAATGCAATGGCCTCCGGTATGGCAAGGTCTGGGAAGATTGAATCTATGTATGTTTACTAAATCGTTGTACCAAATACCGTTACCAACCGTGTAGTACGTGGTAAAATGAACTACGCGCAATGTTGCGAACCAGCGAAGGTTTGCACTAGTTTAAATCATTTAAAGTTTTACGTGTTTAGTCATGCAAGTTGTAAGATCGATCTCTCTCCTAGTGGGAACGCTAATGATGGCACAACTAGATATTGAAAATGTCCAAAATATCCGATGGATGGTTTCGAGTTAGGTCGAAACGAAATACAGCCGGTACAGTAGTACATCACCATCACATAAAAGTACATCAACAACCCTCGAATAAAGCCGAATGCCGACCAACCTCATGCTCGTGATCGTGTGCCAAATCCAGGATTCGGGAAAAGATTTTCGGACCGCTAGCTGCTCGACCGTTGTCACCGAGTCAGCCGACGCTGGAGCACTTTGCAGCTCGGTTTCCGCGTCCTCCTCAAAACGGATATCGATCAGGTCACCTCCGATTCGATCGTAAATCTCGCAACAGTCTGACCCTGAGGAAGCAGTTTGGTAAAGTGATAAGAGAACCATCATTCCGATTCGCTGTGTTTCCAGTGATCACCAGTAGCGCTACTCATTTAACTTCAAATTTACGACACACAGAAAAGAGCACAAAAGCCCAACCGTAAAGCAACTAATGACGACGTGTAGGATGATAGAAGAGGCACATTAGGATTGCTGCTACTCCGCATCCCCATACTAATGCTGCTAATGATGTTGTAGAAGGTAGAAAAGATGTTTGCCGATACCGACCCCTCTTGATCAACTTCCCACAGCCACGTTTCCGGGAACACTGATCGAACACGCTCCACAGCAGTGGACGCCATGGGCGGTCCGGTGGTCGACGTCGGTACCGGTGCCGGACGGGGGCTAGTTATAATGACGCCCGGTTGGCCTAATTGGGCACTCAACTGGAAACCGAAGGGCGCATAAACTGGAAACCTACGGGCTAGAGGAGTGATAAAACGTGGCTGTGACCAGAGGAGTGATAAAGTCACCGAGCTGCCAATTCACCACGGGCGACATATAAAACAGTATCCACGAACCGCTACACTGGTTTGTGAAAAGATGCGCGATCACTTCTCGCACCTAGCTGGGTAGTGTACGCTGAACGTCCAAAGTCATTTCGCAACCACATATTCGCAATGCTATGCATCCCCTATACTTACGTGGCGGATCGTTGGCATTGGAGAGCACGAAGGCACCGACGCTCTGCACAAAAAACGAAATTCGATGAGTGCAATCTTCCAATCAGTCAGTCACCGCGATGCCACGACTTACCTCGAAATCACGGTGTTCACCATACGGGCGCCATGCGTAACGCTTCTTCCTGCGGTAAAACCCGTACGAACGCTCCTCGTATTTCTCCAGCTCGCCGAACACCTGATCTTTCGTAATGTCATTGCCACTCTTCAGCAGCAGCACACTCTGATCAACGCCGAGCAACCCGACGTACGAGTCCGGATTCGTACTGACGCTGATTTCTATTTCCTGTCCCGGTTTGGTTTGCTCCTTCGACAGCGTCACTTTCATCTGCAAATCGAATTGCGGGGGATGAGCTGTACATTCGACCCTTTCTATTACTCGCCCATCGCACAATACTTACAAAGTTTGGCAGTTCACTGTTGAATGTAATGACCTTACTATCGCTCACCATATCACCGTTTGCCGCAATGTAAAACACTACCAGCTTCGCCCGTGGCACCATCGCAAACGAGGCACGGAACTTGAATGTGTAAATCTTAGCTTCCGGCACTGCCACCGTATTACTGAGCAGTACATCGCCTCGCCCAAGCAGTTGATAAGTGAAGGATTTCATCGGTACCGTGGCTGCTACCTCTACTTCTACATCCTCGTTAACGGTGGGTCTAGGGAGAAGTGTTACAATGATTCCATTAACAGGATAAGCTGCGACTGGGCTGTCTGGCCCGTGCTACTTACAGTTCTGTGAGGACGCGAGCCCGGATGTAAGAATCGACATCCGAATCGGCTTTGGAAATGCCATTCAAATAGAACTCCTGGCCCAGATAGTAGCCTTGCAGATTAATGTACGACCCGTTGACATCCGTGTTGATCACCAGCTTGGCCATACCGTTTCCATCGAGCGTATAGTTGGTCTTGGTCGGTTGACCATTGTAAGACGATTCGTGCACCTCCACGTGGTTCGTTTGATCCTGCACCGGCGTATCGTCCTGATGGGACACCTTTAACCAAGCCGTGTACGGAAGGCCCGGTTTGTAGTTGTCGTCCGATTTGACCAGCTCCATCTTGTAGCGTCGATCGTAAATCATCACCTTCGTCGTCGCATTCTGCTTCCGCCCAGTCAGCTCTTCCTCTACGACCGCCTCGAACACAATGTTCCGCGCATAGTCACCCGTGAGCTGTACCTCATCGCGCAGATCGAACTCTACCGAACCTTTCCCATCGATCGGAATCACCTTACGGGTGACCACATCCTTTGCGCCCGGTTGCACATAATGGAACCGGAACTCGGGCATCACCGAAACCGTTGCCTCACCCTTCACCGGCTTACCGTAGGTGTATTTCGACCGTACGATTACCTTCACCTTGCCATCCTTGAACGTCGTGATGCCAGGAGACTCGATCGTTACTTCGAACTTCGGTAGCACGTACTCATCCACCTCGAACGCCTTGTTGTGTTTCTATACGGAGGAAAGCAAGGAAATCATCATGCATGTGTAGGTAGCCTTCTTCCCGCAATGCCGCGTTCGTTATGCCGCGGAAACATACCGTTCCCAAGACGTCCAGGTTGATGCTCCAGGCACCGAGAACCGGTGCCGCCGACAGGGTGAGCTCCGATTCAAACACACCCTTGACCAGCGTTCCATTTTTCCACTGCTTGATGCGATTACCCTTGCCATCGTTAATGTAAACGTCGATGCTGGTTGCCTTCGCCAGTGGTTTCGTGTTTGGATCGAGCACCAGTACACGGAACCGCACCTTATCACCCGGTTTGTAGATGGATTTGTCCGTTTGCACGAACACAGAGAAGCTCTTCTGCTGATACTGCAGATTGGTTTCGTTCTTAAAGGTCAAACCGGATAACCCCTCGGCCACTAACTTATAGGAACCTTCGGGAATATCACCAATCTGGAACGAACGGAACCCAAGGGAAGCAAGATTTGAGACCGTTATTTTCATGCGAGACATTTCAAAGCTGCCGAAAAAAAAATCCTACCGTGAACGGAACGAGCCGGGTTTCGCCGGTGTTTAATGTAATTTGCTGCTGTTCCACAACATCCTTATCGTCCGTGATAGCGATACGGAATGCAATCGGTTCCAGCACATCCTGATTGGTTACCGATACGTGATACTCCGAGTTCGGCCGCAGCAGCTTGGCACCAACGACCGAGTAGTGACTGCAAACGGGTAACGAAACGGGCAATGATTATCAAAGGCTTTGTAAAAATGATCTTAATAAATTTTATAATATTTTGCCGATCGATCCGTTACAGAAAACTGTAGCGACATTCAATTCATTTCGCAAACTCCCGTTCAGTTTCCCTTTTTCAGTTTCCTGCTTGCTTCTGGCTTAACGATCGTATTTCGTTTTTGTAACGGAGTTGTGTGAAACGCATTTCCGTGCAGTAAAGAACGAACGCCGCTAATTACTCCACAACCGGATCGAATCGATTCCGCTGCTGATAAGAACTAATGGTACGGAAAATCCCAAACTCCCGCAGCTGTTGCGGGTGCTTCCCGCATTCCGCTATTGTCACGTTCCATCGAGCAAACAGAGAGCTTACTAATTCGTATGCTATCTACAATCGGAACTTCATTGCTGTTGACGGTGAATGTGATCCGTGATTTAGCTTAGATAAGGGTCAGAAATGAAAAAAAAAAACATTTCCACGAACGTGGTCGACTATCGATGGGCGTTATCATGGTGGCAAACAAGTTTTCAAATATTGTGGTTTTTGTAATAGTAAGACAAAACATTACTCTTTTCCTTTTTTTTTTGTAGTTAAACTATCATGGATTATCAGAAAAAATGCAGTGTTAATAATATACAAGCAAAATTCTCCAATTCTTGCACGCACATATCAAGCTCAATCTGTTCTGTACCCGCACCGGTCAGAGAGTGAACGAGAATTCCCTCTAGCGTGCATATTGGAGCATTGTTGTGCCACTGTTGTCAATCGTGTACGGAAGTGCACCGAACCATGGCCGGCACAATCTTAATAATTTAATTTAATCGTAAAACGACGTGCTACAACACCGCCCGCCGGTGACCTTCGTGGGTGTCGAGATCGGTACGCGAACAGAACGCCGTGCGTTGCGTAATTGCCCTTGGCCGTATGGTTGTGTGTCAAGGGTAGCATCGATCTTCTCGGGGAAGGATGAGCAGTACCAGTACCAGATGTACCATCATTTGATCCTTCAACTGTTAAAGGGATGGTTTCTTGAAGCTGAACCATTTCCTTTTATTTTGTTATTCGTCACCAGATGGTTGGCGTCCGATGACTCAAATGTTGTGGGGCGTAGCCTAACGCTACTACAAATCCGAGATCCGGCAATGTGATCATGCGTCATACGTCATGAGCAAAAAGCATACCAAACGGGTACAGGCAGTGTGTAAAATAATAAGAGCGAGCATCCTACGCAGACACTATACAACCCACCGGCATCACCATCACCGGCATCCGATCCGATCGAAGATCGAGCTTTTCGAAGCTTCTCTAAACCACCGACGCAATACCCAGGTACCTCTAACAGGTTCAACACGATCATCAACGAGTTGAAGAGTGTTAAACAGAGAGGTAGAGAGAGAGAGAGAGAGAGAGAGAGAGAGAGAGAGAGAGAGAGAGAGAGAGAGAGAGCAACGGTCGGTTGTTGTTTGTGCTTCCTTGACCAAAAGCGGAAGACAGCAGCGGCCGCACTGCGCGCCTTGCGACTGGTGTGTTCTGTCCCAAAAGCGGTCAGACCACTTTCCGCTGCATTCGTCACCCGTGGCACCGTGTAGATCGTCGCACGTCCCACACCGAAACCTTCATCCGTCCTGACTGACCAGCCAGCAAGGCCTCTGGTTGGTTTATATTAATGCAACTACGATTCGAAGAAGAGCACCCGGAATACTAACCCGCCCGCTGCCTGGGAACCGGTTATGCAGCAACCGAAAAGCAGGAACGATGATGCCCACAGGATGGACGCTCCTGTCCGCCTCGCCATTGCTCGCTTGTCCGGGATGTTCTTCAGTGTCGTTTTGCACTTGTTTGTTTCTTGTTTTTTTTTTTTTTTTGTAGTGGACTCCACTCGCTTCCTCACTCACGTCGCGTCGGTCACTGCTTCAACTATCGACAAATAACTTCGGGGGTTTCCCCCTTTCGCTGGCTTATGCGCCGCTCAGCGCAATCGCCCGCTAATGAGACCTGACTTCGAAATCAGCAGTGGTCAAACCATTAGATTGGCGGGGGCAGGGCAGGGAACCCACAGAGACACCACACTAGCACGACACACCACACGGCCAGACCAGATTCGGACCGATCTCGATTCCTCGGACGAGGAACACGAACTGAGCTCGCAACCGGTTCGGATGTGTAGCTTTATAGAGGTGTTGCGCTCGGTATACGATCGCGATCGCGAGCTGTTCGAGTGTATGTGCGTACGGCGATTCCTGGAAACTGGAAACCGGTTACCGGCACAGTGCCGGTTGCCCGATGCTCTCGCTGATCGGTCAACAGTCAAAGCATCCTTTTTTGAGGAGCATACGTCCCAGGTTGCCCTCACATGAGCGACCATATAACAAAGGAGCTTGTACAAATAACATAGTTTGTTTGCATAAAGGCAACAAAGGAGTAAGGTGTAAAGGAATAAATAAATACGAATACCATCCCGGAGCAATCCTGTTTTGCGATTGGTAACGGAAAACCCCATCCCCGGCGGCATTTCTAATGATGGCTTGCTCAATTTCTTATCATCTAGAATACGGGTTCAGGACAGACAGACCTTCCGGGGAATTTGATTGTTTGTTATTTTTAACGGTAGGGCTTTTTAAAAGGGGGTTTACCTATCAGCATGTTTTATGCTTCGGCTCATGTGATAAATAAAATCAGAACTCACTGACAACAATAACATCGAATAAACGAATAATAATTATTGAATACCATGCACCAACATAAAATTGTAAGAACTATCGAATCCTGTAAAAGTACTGCATATTATTCGCAGCATAAATTGTAGTTAAGAAATCCGGCAATACTCATATTGCAGTCAATGATTAGGCAGGAATCTCATAAAATGCACTGCAACGCCGAGCTGAAAAGAAACAAACAGAAATGATGCATGATAAATTACGCTCAATTGCGATTATGCGTGATACCTACTGTTGTCGTAGTAATCGTAGATAATAGCATTAGCAGGTTTGATACCCGTTACTTCATGTTTCCGATAAGCAATCACAGTGAGAGTAACACTTGTTTCTCCGATGTTGTCAAAGTAAAGCACAAGCGTCGTATCACCACGCTTCGTTTCGATTTTCTGTAACGAGGAGTTCACAAAAGATATGGCTTATATGAAGTATGTAACCATCATGCAAAGGTGCTTCGGCAAACCTTAACAGCAGAATGTTGCTTAAGCGCTGCGATCGAGTCACTCTCTACGATGAATCCACTCAACATATCGATCTCCATGACGGCCATATTGGAGATGGGTTGATCTTCTGAAGGAATAAAGCTCGTCGTTATGGAAATTTTAATGGCACTTTCCATTTCTCCTTTGCTGACCAACGGTTCCAATTTGAAACGCGGGCTACTCTCCTTATCGTTGATGTGGTACTTAGACGACAGCTGGAACAGTGCACACCCGGTTCCATTAGCCGTCATCTCAACAGATCGTATGGATTCCGGTAACTCCAGCTTCTGTAGTACGAGGGCGTTATCCTTATTAACGTTAAAGCTTCGCTGGACAGTCTGGCCGGTCTTCATCTCCATCGTTATGTTGAGATCGTCGGATGAAAATTTGGCTGCTATTTTAGCGAGAGCTTCCAACCCGACAACCGTGTCCTGCGTTGACTGGAATCCTCCTTTATCATTTCGCTGAGATAAAAGCCACTTCATCACAGGCAAACTCTCTAGCCCCGTCGATGAAACGAGTGAAGCTAACAGAGCGTAGGCACTCATTTCGACATCTACCGAACAGGGACGACAACAGTTCCAATTGTTGCGAACGGATTTCGAGTCCTTTTCTGTGACGTTCTTGCTCCACCACTTCATTTCGCCACTGACCGTGGCCCTGGATTCCAGCTTGCCCATCACTTCGTCCTTCATCTGATGACCAGCAATCTGTAAGGCGTATGCAACGAGGGCATGTGCATAGATATCGCATGGTTCGAGCACTTTTTGACTCAAGTAATTTAGAGCCTTGGTCACCGTCTCTGCATACTTTTGTGCATGTTCGCGTGTTTCGAGAAATGCTATCACCGTATAAGCCGTCAGTGCTAAGCCACCTGCTGCTCCTCCCTGCATATCCTTATGGCAAATGTTGCCTACCTCCGGGAACGATCCGTTCTCGCTTTGCACTTTACTGAGCCAGCCAAGCGCCTTGTCTACAATATTGGACTCTACGCTTATGTACTTGTTCGCTTGCTGGAACGATTTTGCAACGAAAGCGGTCAACCAGGTGCTTCCGCTCTTGTCCGATTCACCGAAAGCACTGAAGGACCCATCGGCATGTTTGTACGTGAGCTCTCGCTGATAACCAACTTCCATGCACCGTTTGGCTTTGGACACTATTCTATCATCAGCAGTCAGTCGCTTCGAAGCATTCAAATAGTCAAGCACCACGATGCATGGTACAAAGTTCAGCATGTTCTGCTCACCACACCCAAACGGCATGCGAATCAATGAATCCAAATTGGCGATCGATGATCCAAGCACATCGCCAATCACTGACACTGATACCTTCGTGGAGTTGGGCACGGCGTTGCTAGGAATATCAATTTCCAGCCTTTTAGTATGGTTGGCAGTGGAACGAAGGTCGATCAAAGTAGCCTGGTTAATGTACTGAGGAATTCCCTCGGGCTGGACCAGAAGCTCCCGTTCGATGCCATCTCCTGCCAGAGCACATGTTGCAGTTATCTTCAGTGTAATATGGCCGATCTTTTTGGGTTTGATCATAAAGGACAATGTTTTGCCTCCGTCTTTCGCTAGCAGCACTTTCATCCTTCGGTGATGATCTACAAAAGACATAATAATTACCGATTAATCATATCTCGAGATGCGTCGTGAGAGACTTGAGCACCCGCAACAAACCTTCGTAAACGCTTGACTCAGAATCGTCCGTAAATTCAAACTCCCCGTTTTTGTTGTAGAAAATCACGTCCGCCGTCTGATCTTCGTCCAGATAGTTGAAAACAATCACAGGAATTCGGACACTTTCGCCATGTTTTACCGAGTACGGCAAGTCCATCGATATGAAGAATGGTAGGAATACATTTATCTTGGCTGGAGACTTAATCAAACCAAGTCCAGTGTTTTGATTAAGCGAGAAACCCGAAATAATCCAAGAAGTCACCGTGTCGGGCACGATTTTCCTTATCACTTCACCATCCTTGTTACTAAGAAACATAAAAAGGATTAAAAAGCATAAGGTCGTTTGCATAATTTTTGGATTTCAGTACCACTTTTGAATGCTCTCCCAAATCCATGTTTCTGGAAAATTGCTGCGAATAGCTGGTTCCTTGGCTTCTGAGGCGCCCATTTTGATTCCTTCAGTGAATCTCATCGCTTTCTTCATAATCATAGGCGCGCCTAATTGGACTCCACGAAAAGCTTCTGCCGAAAACATAACCGCTGGGTGATCATCACGTTCGTCTGCGAATAAATAAACAATTTATTTAATCAACTCAGCTTAATGTGAATAAAACGGAAGGCTTATACCGCGTTCTACATGAGCGTTTGATATGAATATCGCGCCCGCATCCTGGAATAAACAAGAGAGCATATGAGTACTAATTCAATTTATTTCTAATTCTAATTTTATAAATAAAATAATAAAGATTAAATATTATAGAACCTGCATACCTGGAAATCAGGAAAATTGCAGTGATTATACGAATAATTCCGAGAACATTCATATGCCTCCAACTCCTTCGCCACACAATCCCGGCTGAGATCATTTCCACTTTTGAGCAAAAGAACGCTTTGATCTACCGCCAATAATCCAACAAATGATTCTTCATTTGCTATCACGCTTATGTCAATTGTCTCGCCTGGCTTAACGTCATGATTTGTAATATCTAAAACTAACTGTTGAAAAAGGAGAAGCGTTTTAGATTACTTACATGATCCTATTTACTGCCTTGTTCTAGATTCTCACATTGTTCTCGAAGATATTATGATACTCAATTGTAGTAATGTTACTAACGACGCTTCCATCTTTACACATGTAGAATGCGAGTAACTTTGCTCGAGGAACCATTGCATAAACAGACGGAATTGTTATAATAATACATGTTTGATCACTGGCTTCAACAACTCCACCATTGACCACGGCTCCTCGAGACAGGACAGCATAGGCGACGTACTTGAGAGGCTTTGTGCTACAAACATCAAACTTCAAGTCGTTTCCGAGCGATGGTCTAAAACAGAACACAAGAATATAAAAAAAGATGGAGAAACTCTCTTCTCGATCGACTTACTGCTGCTCCGATGTTGATATCCTGATAAATGCATCCATTTTTCCACGACGTTTTCTAATTCCTTCGACTTCGTATGATTTTCCGCGAAACAATACTTCTATGCGGAGATAATTAAATTTCATGCTATCCAGATTCAAATCCAATTTGGTCATGCCTTTGTTGTCCAGCATATAGTTGGTTAATTGAACTTTGGAATCATTTCGAATCAAAACCATGATGGAATCTGCCTCTACAGGGCTCCCATCAAGGTTGGTTACTTTTATCCATGCTTTGTATGGGAGTCCCGGAATATACTCTGCCTCTTCCACCAATTTCACGGTGTATCGATCGTCATGGATCTTTACAGTCGCGGAGCCACTCTGCGTACGTCCTGTTAATTGCTCGCGGACCTCAGCCTCGAAGGAAAACTCGCGATAATATGCTGAGCTCAGTTTGAGCTCATCCTGCAGATTAAACTCCACCACTGTTTTACCATTAATTGGTACCGTCTTTTGACAAAAAGTAGTAACTTTCTCGCCATAGTAGTAATTTTCTTTCGGTTTCACCGAGAGAGTTAGCTCCCCAACAACCGGCTTGCCGTACGTGTACTTTGACTCGATCGATACTTTGAGAGTTTCATCGTCAACCGTCGTATAGCTATCTCCTTTTACGTTTACTTCAAACGTTGGAAGAACGTACTTATCCACATCGAATGATTTGGATTGTTTCTAAAAATAAAACAATTTAAAATCGTACAATGTGTGTGAGTGATAAAAATGACTCAGATAACTTACCACTCCCAACACCTCTACATTTATCTTCCATTCCCCGAGCACTGGCTCCGTGGACAGTGGAAGCTCCGCTTCAAAAACTCCAGTGCTATTAAGGCTTACATCATTCCACTGCTTGACTCGATTACCTGCGCCATCACAAATGAACAGCCTCATACTGGATCCAGCCATCGCGGGCTTCATGTTACGATCCAAAACAAGCACCCGGAAACGCACCGTATCTCCTGGCTTATACACAGCTTTATCAGTTTGCAGCAGAACCGAGCAGAACTTATCGTCGTACTCCAGCGTAGCCTCTTTCCGGAAAACTATTCCGGATTTTCCTTCTGCAACCAGCTCATATTTATCGTCCGGGATAGATCCGAGCTGAAATAATCCGATTTTCGTTAGCGTTTGCTTATTATTGGGACAATATTTTATTGTAAAAGAGTGACTTACTTGAAAAACGATCGATTGATGATCATTTCTTTCCAGTGAAACATTCTTACTCTCAATAACGTTACCCTTCGATACTAACGATACACACATTTCCAGCTTATCGGTCAGCTCAAAACTCGTAACCGTTACACGATACTCGGAGTTGGGTCGAATAATTCTAGCACCAACAACAGCATAGTGCCTGTGAAACGAACGATAAATTACGCATCGATCATTATAGATACTCAAATATATAGCAACGCTACAGCATAGCCGAAAATATGCGTTCCATCTCCATTCTAATAGCTGTTAAGCGTCACTCGTATGACTCATCCGTTGGTATTTTTCATCTCAACGCACAGAAGTATCGGTCCGCCTGTTACTCACCCCTTATCATGATCTTCTTTCTCCTTCTTTGGCTTTGCCATACATGCTGCCCTATTTCTAAACGCTTCTGAAAGACCTTGGTTAAACATAATTGATAAACGTATGGTTATTTGTGCGTTTTATAAAAGGTTCAAAAAGTTATTGGACTTGGAGCACTTTGTTGTACGCACACACTGCACAGTAACTTGAAACGCACAGAAACTACGCCGGCAAGAATCGGCTAAATTTATAGATTCCGTTGCATGAACACAGTGAGAATTGTGTGACATTCTCGTTTTATCTCCCACGCTCGGCTGAATCCGCGAGAGTCGTTGCGAGAGAATTACAGTGACCAGCATAAGTAAAAGATCCACCTCTTTATTTATTTTAGTTGATTGAAGGTTGCATTTTAGCATATTTACTCTTGTATTAATGTTCAACAAATCTGCCGTGCTATGGCTGGCTACAAAATGGAAAGGAAAAGGTTTTTATTTATCGCTAGAACAACTTTGAATTTACTGTCGACCTCGAATTAAAAAAAACTGTGAGTGGTCTTTTACTATTCCTGATCACTGTACGCGTTTTATCTCTCACGTTT
The DNA here is from genome assembly GCF_943734665.1 of Anopheles aquasalis. Lineage (NCBI taxonomy): Eukaryota > Metazoa > Arthropoda > Insecta > Diptera > Culicidae > Anopheles > Anopheles aquasalis. The sequence goes on from NC_064877.1 coordinate 81,472,258, forward strand.
CGATGAATGAATGCGAGAGATTTAAAAGACCGGCGAACGAGGTAAACAAACATTGACCTTGAAACACTTCATACGCAGTCACATGAACTAAGCGTCCCAAATGAAGCAATAGCATACGATCGAAACCATTACTTTAGCAGGTTTTGAAATATTGCATTGCAGAATGTTCCTTATAATATCGGGTTGTTGCATGTTTACCATGCCGTATGTATGTTTTTTAAACTCAGAACAAGGATACAGATACTATGTATATAGTACAAATGTTACAAGAAATTTCAAACAAGATTTTTCAAACAATGATTTTTTACTGATGTATGTATGTTGCGAACGCGACCAATGATTTAAAAAAATTATCCCTTTACAAATTTGCATTCAAAAGTAAGGCAAAATGATGCTCAAGCAACTTGAATGAAGCAACTTATCTTAAATAAACAGGAGCATAAATATCACGGACATAAACAGCCACCACGACGGTAGATGTAGCTCTATGATTGGAGAACAAGGTCATAAGATCCACTCAGGTAACGGCGACCGCAGCGAAGGTCCTGCGAGGTTCGCGATAAGGACGATTGAACAAGTAAGCACAACGCTAATAAATGCATGGTTGCTCGAGTCAGAAGCAGCAACACGGAAACCCAAACATAGTCCACCCGTTTTTGACAAAAAGGAACACCACGTGCTCATCCTCCCCATTATCTAGGACTTATCTATCAGCTTACTTTCTGCTTTAGCTCATGTGATATGTGAAATCAAGAAACATTGAATCGAAGAGACGAATAATTAATATTGCACATCATGTAATCACATAAAACTCTTCGAACTATCGAAATCGATAAACGTACTGCATTATATTCGCAGCATAAATTGTAGTTAAGAAATCCGGCAAGACTCATATTGCTGTCAATGATTAGGCAGGAATCTCATAAAATGCACTGCAACGGCGAGCTGAAAAGAAACAAACAGAAATGATGCATGATAAATTACGCTCAATTACGATTATGCTTGATACCTACTGTTGTCATAGTAATCGTAGATGATAGTATTAGCAGGTTTGATATCCGTTACTTCATGTTTCCGATAAGCAATCACAGTGAGTGTCACACTTGTTTCTCCAATGTTGTCAAAGTAAAGCACAAGCGTCGTATCACCACGCTTCGTTTCGATTTTCTGTAACGAGGAGTTCACAAAAGATATGGCTTATATGAAGTATGTAACCATCATGCAAAGGTGCTTCGGCAAACCTTAACAGCAGAATGTTGCTTAAGCGCTGCGATCGAGTCACTCTCTACGATGAATCCACTCAACATATCGATCTCCATGACGGCCATATTGGAGATGGGTTGATCTTCTGAAGGAATAAAGCTCGTCGTTATGGAAATTTTAATGGCACTTTCCATTTCTCCTTTGCTGACCAACGGTTCCAATTTGAAACGCGGGCTACTCTCCTTATCGTTGATGTGGTACTTAGACGACAGCTGGAACAGTGCACACCCGGTTCCATTAGCCGTCATCTCAACAGATCGTATGGATTCCGGTAACTCCAGCTTCTGTAGTACGAGGGCGTTATCCTTATTAACGTTAAAGCTTCGCTGGACAGTCTGGCCGGTCTTCATCTCCATCGTTATGTTGAGATCGTCGGATGAAAATTTGGCTGCTATTTTAGCGAGAGCTTCCAACCCGACAACCGTGTCCTGCGTTGACTGGAATCCTCCTTTATCATTTCGCTGAGATAAAAGCCACTTCATCACAGGCAAACTCTCTAGCCCCGTCGATGAAACGAGTGAAGCTAACAGAGCGTAGGCACTCATTTCGACATCTACCGAACAGGGACGACAACAGTTCCAATTGTTGCGAACGGATTTCGAGTCCTTTTCTGTGACGTTCTTGCTCCACCACTTCATTTCGCCACTGACCGTGGCCCTGTATTCCAGCTTGCCCATCACTTCGTCCTTCATCTGATGACCAGCAATCTGTAAGGCGTATGCAACGAGGGCATGTGCATAGATATCGCATGGTTCGAGCACTTTTTGACTCAAGTAATTTAGAGCCTTGGTCACCGTCTCTGCATACTTTTGTGCATGTTCGCGTGTTTCGAGAAATGCTATCACCGTATAAGCCGTCAGTGCTAAGCCACCTGCTGCTCCTCCCTGCATATCCTTATGGCAAATGTTGCCTACCTCCGGGAACGATCCGTTCTCGCTTTGCACTTTACTGAGCCAGCCAAGCGCCTTGTCTACAATATTGGACTCTACGCTTATGTACTTGTTCGCTTGCTGGAACGATTTTGCAACGAAAGCGGTCAACCAGGTGCTTCCGCTCTTGTCCGATTCACCGAAAGCACTGAAGGACCCATCGGCATGTTTGTACGTGAGCTCTCGCTGATAACCAACTTCCATGCACCGTTTGGCTTTGGACACTATTCTATCATCAGCAGTCAGTCGCTTCGAAGCATTCAAATAGTCAAGCACCACGATGCATGGTACAAAGTTCAGCATGTTCTGCTCACCACACCCAAACGGCATGCGAATCAATGAATCCAAATTGGCGATCGATGATCCAAGCACATCGCCAATCACTGACACTGATACCTTCGTGGAGTTGGGCACGGCGTTGCTAGGAATATCAATTTCCAGCCTTTTAGTATGGTTGGCAGTGGAACGAAGGTCGATCAAAGTAGCCTGGTTAATGTACTGAGGAATTCCCTCGGGCTGGACCAGAAGCTCCCGTTCGATGCCATCTCCTGCCAGAGCACATGTTGCAGTTATCTTCAGTGTAATATGGCCGATCTTTTTGGGTTTGATCATAAAGGACAATGTTTTGCCTCCGTCTTTCGCTAGCAGCACTTTCATCCTTCGGTGATGATCTACAAAAGACATAATAATTACCGATTAATCATATCTCGAGATGCGTCGTGAGAGACTTGAGCACCCGCAACAAACCTTCGTAAACGCTTGACTCAGAATCGTCCGTAAATTCAAACTCCCCGTTTTTGTTGTAGAAAATCACGTCCGCCGTCTGATCTTCGTCCAGATAGTTGAAAACAATCACAGGAATTCGGACACTTTCGCCATGTTTTACCGAGTACGGCAAGTCCATCGATATGAAGAATGGTAGAAATACATTTATCTTGGCTGGAGACTCCATCAAACCAAGTCCAGTGTTTTGATTAAGCGAGAAACCCGAAATAATCCAAGAAGTCACCGTGTCGGGCACGATTTTCCTTATCACTTCACCATCCTTGTTACTAAGAAACATAAAAAGGATTAAAAAGCATAAAGTCGTTTGCATAATTTATGGGTTTCAGTACCACTTTTGAATGCTCTCCCAAATCCATGTTTCTGGAAAATTGCGGCGAATAGCTGGTTCGCTGGTATCTTCATCGTCCATTTCGATTTCGTCTTGACATTCGATCTTCATCATGTTTCTCTCCATCATTGGGGCCGCAAAGACAGCTGCTTCAACAGAAGCAGACGCGCAGATCACTGTTTCTTCAAGATCTTCTGCAAATAAAAAATGCAATTTGAAATAATTCCATAAAACATTCAACATAAATTAATCCCATGGCTCATACCTAGGTCCTCGCGAGCGTTAGATATGAATATCGCTCCTGCATCCTGGAATAATCGAGAGAAGACTTGAATACTGATTCAATTTATTTCTAATTCTAATTTTATGAATAAAATAATGAATATTTGAAATCCTAGAACCTGCATACCTGGAAATCAGGGAGTTCATTGTGATAATATAATGAATAATTTCGAGAAGATTCATATGCTTCCAACTCCTTCGCCACACAATCCCGGGTGAGGTCGTTTCCACTTTTGAGCAAAAGAACGCTTTGATCTACCGCCAATAATCCAACAAATGATTCTTCATTTGCTTTCACGCTTATATCAATTGTCTCGCCTGGCTTAACGTCATGATTTGTAATATCTAAAACTAACTGTGGAAACGGGAGAAGCGTTTTAGATTACTTACATGATCCTATTTACTGCCTTGTTCTAGATTCTCACATTGTTCTCGAAGATATTATGATACTCAATTGTAGTAATGTTACTAACGACGCTTCCATCTTTACACATGTAGAATGCGAGTAACTTTGCTCGAGGAACCATTGCATAAACAGACGGAATTGTTATAATAATACATGTTTGATCACTGGCTTCAACAACTCCACCATTGACCACGGCTCCTCGAGACAGGACAGCATAGGCGACGTACTTGAGAGGTTTTGTGCTACAAACATCAAACTTCAAGTCGTTTCCGAGCGATGGTCTAAAACAGAACACAAGAATATAAAAAAAGATGGAGAAACTCTCTTCTCGATCGACTTACTGCTGCTCCGATGTTGATATCCTGATAAATGCATCCATTTTTCCACGACGTTTTCTAATTCCTTCGACTTCGTATGATTTTCCGCGAAACAATACTTCTATGCGGAGATAATTAAATTTCATGCTATCCAGATTCAAATCCAATTTGGTCATGCCTTTGTTGTCCAGCATATAGTTGGTTAATTGAACTTTGGAATCATTTCGAATCAAAACCATGATGGAATCTGCCTCTACAGGGCTCCCATCAAGGTTGGTTACTTTTATCCATGCTTTGTATGGGAGTCCCGGAATATACTCTGCCTCTTCCACCAATTTCACGGTGTATCGATCGTCATGGATCTTTACAGTCGCGGAGCCACTCTGCGTACGTCCTGTTAATTGCTCGCGGACCTCAGCCTCGAAGGAAAACTCGCGATAATATGCTGAGCTCAGTTTGAGCTCATCCTGCAGATTAAACTCCACCACTGTTTTACCATTAATTGGTACCGTCTTTTGACAAAAAGTAGTAACTTTCTCGCCATAGTAGTAATTTTCTTTCGGTTTCACCGAGAGAGTTAGCTCCCCAACAACCGGCTTGCCGTACGTGTACTTTGACTCGATCGATACTTTGAGAGTTTCATCGTCAACCGTCGTATAGCTATCTCCTTTTACGTTTACTTCAAACGTTGGAAGAACGTACTTATCCACATCGAATGATTTGGATTGTTTCTAAAAATAAAACAATTTAAAATCGTACAATGTGTGTGAGTGATAAAAATGACTCAGATAACTTACCACTCCCAACACCTCTACATTTATCTTCCATTCCCCGAGCACTGGCTCCGTGGACAGTGGAAGCTCCGCTTCAAAAACTCCAGTGCTATTAAGGCTTACATCATTCCACTGCTTGACTCGATTACCTGCGCCATCACAAATGAACAGCCTCATACTGGATCCAGCCATCGCGGGCTTCATGTTACGATCCAAAACAAGCACCCGGAAACGCACCGTATCTCCTGGCTTATACACAGCTTTATCAGTTTGCAGCAGAACCGAGCAGAACTTATCGTCGTACTCCAGCGTAGCCTCTTTCCGGAAAACTATTCCGGATTTTCCTTCTGCAACCAGCTCATATTTATCGTCCGGGATAGATCCGAGCTGAAATAATCCGATTTTCGTTAGCGTTTGCTTATTATTGGGACAATATTTTATTGTAAAAGAGTGACTTACTTGAAAAACGATCGATTGATGATCATTTCTTTCCAGTGAAACATTCTTACTCTCAATAACGTTACCCTTCGATACTAACGATACACACATTTCCAGCTTATCGGTCAGCTCAAAACTCGTAACCGTTACACGATACTCGGAGTTGGGTCGAATAATTCTAGCACCAACAACAGCATAGTGCCTGTGAAACGAACGATAAATTACGCATCGATCATTATAGATACTCAAATATATAGCAACGCTACAGCATAGCCGAAAATATGCGTTCCATCTCCATTCTAATAGCTGTTAAGCGTCACTCGTATGACTCATCCGTTGGTATTTTTCATCTCAACGCACAGAAGTATCGGTCCGCCTGTTACTCACCCCTTATCATGATCTTCTTTCTCCTTCTTTGGCTTTGCCATACATGCTGCCCTATTTCCAAACGCTTCTGAAAGACCTTGGTTAAACATAATTGATAAACGTATGGTTATTTGTGCGTTTTATAAAAGGTTCAAAAAGTTATTGGACTTGGAGCACTTTGTTGTACGCACACACTGCACAGTAACTTGAAACGCACAGAAACTACGCCGGCAAGAATCGGCTAAATTTATAGATTCCGTTGCATGAACACAGTGAGAATTGTGTGACATTCTTGTTTTATCTCCCACGCTCGGCTGAATCCGCGAGAGTCGTTGCGAGAGGATTACAGTGACCAGCATAAGTAGAAGATCCACCTCTTTATTTAGTTTAGTTGATTGACTCTTGTATTAATGTTCAACAAATCTACCATGCTATGGTTGGCTACAAAATGGAAAGGAAAAGGTTTTTATTTATCGCTAGAACAACTTTGAATTTACTGTCGATCTCGAATTAAAAAAAACTGTGAGTGGTCTTTTACTATTCCTGATCACTGTACGCGTTCCTCTGCTCCGTGAATCCGTGAGAGTTGTAGCGAGAGTTTGAAGAGACCGGCGAGCGTGGAATATTGTAAACATTTACATTGACCTTGAAATTAGCATGAACGCAGGAACTAAAGCGAGGCAAATGGAACTCTGAATGAATGAATCTAAAATATGTTAGTAACAATTATTTCAGCTGAACTATTTAAAATATTGATTTGCCAGGTGCACGCATAAGCTACAAGCTGTAGCATTCTTACCATGTTTTTCCATCCGACGAGCATATCAAGGAAGAGTTTTATTGAGACTCAGAATAATGATACAGTCACAGTGTAGGTAAGAAGATTGATCCTTTGATTGATCTTTTCCTTTTATGATTTATCTCTTTTCCACATCTTACGGCACGTTATACTTATAGCTTAGTTTCACCCATGCTGAGCCTAATCCTTTTGCGGAAACTCTCACCCTAGGAGTTGCTCTCGTTAATTGAAGTGTTTGCAAAAGTTCTCGATTGGTGTCATCCACGACAAGGTTCAGCATTGATGTAGGAAGCACTAGTGATAGTTTGGTTTCTGGAACCGTATTACGCTTAGCCACCTCTCCGAGAGCCTGCAAACCGATCAAATTTTCCGCAGTGACAATAAAGCGATTGCCAGTGAAGCAGCGTTTATAGAGCCATTGAGCCACACGTTGGATTTCCTCTGATGCCATAGTCCCTTCATTGATATTTGCCAGCAATGCGTACGCAGTGGTTTCTGTATCGCGCTTCGATGGTTCCTTGTTGGGAGGATGCCGTTCTAACCAACAACGGAAAGCACCATCAACATCGATGGCTTGTTTGTTCAACTGTTCGATTGCAGTCATTCGTGCAGGATGGTTCATTAGCTTAAGGAGGTACGCAATCCTTGCCATGCTGTACACATCATCCCTCGTAGCCTTCAATACCATCGCCAGTGTACGATTTCGCAAATTACCATATTTACTACTGTACTTGTTATTGATGAATGCTGTGAGAACAGTGATAGCGAGCGATAGCTCGGTTTCTCCAATTATCTGAGCACGATCCAACGCCGAAGCGCACGTCTCTTTAAAACTTCCATTGGTAAGCATTTGCTCCTGTAGCCAATTTAGTGATGCTTCAATGTTTCGATCATTGATGTGAACAAACTCGGCCGCTCTAATGAATGTGTGCACCGTGTTTGCTGTCAGCCAAACGCTTCCACAGCGGTCAGGAACATCATAACCAAGGTAGCTAAACGCTCCACCTTTTAGGCGAAATTTCAACTGGTTCTGGAATGCGACCTCCACCAGTGGATTGAATTTGGTTAAACTATCAGCCTTCAGCAGTCCACTATTGCGCAGATATTCATAAATGGTGAGTGTAGTCTGGAAAAATAGAACATTTGCGCTTCCGTGGATGTACGATGAATCAGCCATCGGTTGCAGATCGTATTCATGGAGGTTGGGAAAGGATCCTGTAAAAAATTAGACTTTCAGTGACACAGAGTACTTTCAAACCCAGTTGTATCGCCACCTACCAATTACAGACAAGGTTAGCTTGCCAGAATCGGGGATGATGTTTTGCTTTGGTAGTTCAACCATTAAATTGAGCTCTGTTTGTGACGGCTTATCGAAGTGTATTAAACGAACATCCTCCACGTACCGAACATTACCCTTATGGCGCACTGAGATCATTTGTTGGACCGTGTCAAGGATGGTTCCATTCGAAATGCGCAAAGTCACGACAATTTTCACGTCACCTACTTGCTCAAACAAAAGCTTCAACGGTATGCTTTCTGTTTCTCCAGCACCAAGAACTAGTTTAGTGTTTGCCAAGTTCGGTTGAATTTCCACGAGCACCGTTACCGAGGAACCATAATTGTGAATTAAACAATAACCAACCGCTTCCTCTGAGCGGTTCAGTGAAGGTGGTATATGTAGCTGAGCAAAAACATCCTTTGAGTACTTCAAACGAGCTGGTTTCGTTATCTGCAGTCCGTATGTAGAGTCCAAAGCAAATGCCATTAAATAGAAGGTGCCAATGTTTGGTAGCGCTCGCTCGATGGTCTGGATGCGTTGGCTGGAAGCAAAGTATGAGCGGTTAGTGTATACTGGATTTTTTTTGTCGTTTTCCTCTACTTACTCGAGCGTTCTAACGGATTCCCAAATCCAGGTTTCGGGATAGTGTTCCCTGGGTGCTTCCTCTTCCTCGAAAATGTTACCAACTCTTCCTTGCGCATTGAATACAGGACCAACTGTGCAGACAGATGTGCACATTACTTCAACATAAGATCGGTTGTTGTGCTTCGATACTTACCATCCGGTTCATATCCATCCGTTAACAGCAACGCTCCAACTCTCTGAAATACGTTTTACATTAACATTACATCACATCACAATTACATTTGTTCCTTACTAGTGCACTTACTTTGAAACTATCGTGTAAAAATGCATCAGCGTGCAGCTTGTTGAATGGCTGCAGCGCCCTGTGCAATTTGCTCCACGAAAGATCATTCTCGCCGGATGACATAGTTCTAGCACGTTCCTCCACTCCGAACAGACCAACATAGGCACCGTTACCTGCCCCAATGCTGATACTGTATTTCTGTGAAATTTCCTCGACACGAGCCGCTGAAATGGTCAACTAATAGAAAGAGTGAAGGTAGGCAAACGTCTTAATTCGAAGCCCCATTCAACCTACCGTATGATGAGGCTGAAGCCGAAACCGAACGATGACTGTTGTGCTTACAATTGCTCCATCATTTTTTACCGTAAATACTAACACCTTCATCTGCTGTGCAACCAAAGACGGTGCTAAGAATGAAAACTTGTGGTATTTTTGAACATCAGCGGATTGTACCACACCGCTATCGCACACCATTGCACTACAGAAGCAAACGAAGAAAATGCGATTGGTACGGAAGTTATTGCGCACATTGATAGTGACCTGATGCTTCGATCTGTAACTGCAAACATAATGAAACTATGAAATCAGGTGTCTCGCTTCAAAATCTCTTCAAACTTACTAAGCTTGACTCGTGTGTGCTACTAAATAATCAATCTCGTTGCTTTCGTACATAGGATAAGCTGCCAGCAGAGAGTATGTTCGGTTCCTGTAAGTGCCAAACACATCGACCGCGACCGTATCTAGCGTAGTGTTGAAAGACAGTTTAAAGACTCCTCGCGTGTCAGTCTTCACGCGTACAATTTGCGGTACCGCTTCCTCCATGCTCAACTGTTCTTTTTGAAGTGTATAGTTTAGTATAACAAACTGGTTGGACTGTGGCCTTCCGCTAATCGAGACTAGTCTTGCTTTCAAATGCACAGGAGTGTCCGGATGGAAGCTATTGGTTTCATCGAGCACTTCCATATCGTAGAGAGAGCGATGCACGGTGAACGTGCGAGTCTCTTCCTGAGTAACGTTCGTTGTTGACTCACGAACGACAACATCGAACCAGACAGTGCGGTCTTCAAGACAATCCGGTGATATCAATGGCATGGAAAACCTCACTAGAGCAGATCCATTAAGCATGAGCTCTTTTCGTGCTACTTCCTTCTGCTGGTGTATAAAGTTTTCTAGCTGAGTCCGCATCACAACTGTTGCGTGGCCTTGAACTGCACCACCTTGGGCATAGTTGACACTTAGCTTAAGCATTATCTGTTTATCCTCACAGTACATGTAAGGGTTAGGGGCACTGTTCAGGTCTATATTTAATAGTGGCACACTGTACTCTTCCACTTGGACCGTTTCTCGGTAAGTCTGTAAAGAATAAATCTCGTGATTGATAACTGTGTACCCTCACCGCCACTTTTCTGCCTACATACCTGTTCATTAATGTTTGCGTTGATAGTCCACCTCCCGAATGAAGGTTCCGATGCCAACTTGAATCTACCTTCGAAAACACCATTTTGCAGTTGCGCTGAGGACCACTGTTTTAATCGAGATCCCGATGGATCCGTTAGAAAAATGGTAATGGCAGCCTCCTGTACCGGCATCAGGTCAAGTGTCAAAAACACGACCCGAAACAGAATCTTATCACTTGGTTTGTACACTGGTTTGTCGGTCTGAAACAGTACAACATAGCTTCGCACGGAACAAGCGACCGTGCTTGCGTTCAATAGCACACCTTTGGATGCATCCCAAACCTGGAGCATATAGGAAGCCTCTGGATCCAGCTGATTTATCTATTCAATGTACCAAGAAAGCGTGCTTATGATCCTCATCTTCACACTCAACAAGTTTGAACACTCACATTCAAATCAATTTGCTTGAATCCATTGGCAGCGATGTCCACCGTCGAGGAACGTGCAATCGATTGATTGTTAGCCACAATTTCAAACCGAAAGTGTTGAGTTTTCGGTGCAACGTTTGCTACGGCAAGACCGTACGTCGTGTGCGCTCGCAGCGTGTCCGATGATACCACGACATAGCTGTAAAGCAAATCATTCACTCTTTAAGTAATACTTAGCTCCTCGCAAAGCTATCTCCAGTTCATGCTAACCTCTGACCGTGACTAACGGGCGGGAAACCCCACGCGACAGATAACAATAACAGCACTAGGTGGCACCGCATTTTACCGTGCCGCAAATGATCCATCCACTCGCGTTGAAGTCCGTAAAGAAACTGGCTTGCAGATTGGGGATTGCCAACGGCTATCATCTGCTCCCCGAGTTCTAGACGATTACGACGTGAAACTCGCTGATGATGATGCTGCTGATGATGCAAATGATGATGACGATGACGATGATAGTTATGACTCTGCATCAGTACCGATGAAGCGGAGCATTGGGTGTGCGAAAACGTTCCAATGTCACTAGCATTTTATTTCGTTATTTCGTTATTGATTTTTGCTTTCAAATTTGTCTTTTTCTATTCCATCTTTGTGATTTTTATTTATCTAACACTGTAACCATTTTTGGATGAAATTGTTTTATTGGAACAATATTTTAAATATTCAAATCCATAGCCAAAATGCATCTCAAATGCCAACAATGATTAAAGTTCAACACGCAAATGCCCCTCCTTTGGCTACCTTTATCACGGCAGCTAGCTAGCAACAATGTGAGGGCTGGGTCAATGCACTTTCCCCCCGAAATATTGGCTACATTATTTTCACTTGCAATAGGGCAACGCGCTCAGCGCATGCGCAATTATCATCTTTGCACCGGACGCATTACGGATGGGCTATCGTTATGTATTGATTTGATGCTGTGCCCATCGGTTGACCTATGCCTGTGACCTGCCGGAGCATTGCGAAGGTAAACAAGGAACCGCGTTATGATAAGCAGACCGCTTAAAAGGCTCCAGGGCCTGCCTCCTCAGCTGCAGTTGACCGATTGATGTCCTTTGGCGACGTTCTAAAGGTACAAAACTTGACGATCGACTTTTGACATTGTGCCAGGCAGAAGCAGTGCAGCAGTATGAAGTGGTTGGCGTTAGGTAGGTAGCACTTTGAGGGCATCTTTGCAACGGAACGATTGATTGAAACTGATCGTCCCATCGCTTGATCTTCCCTCTACCAAACAGCCGTTGCATTAGTAGCGGCTGCTAGCTGCGCTAACGGGAGTCCAGTGAAAAGTGTTTTCGTCGGAACCGGCAATGAAGAGTATGTGTACCAGTATGTGCTCGATGTTACCACCGGTGTGGTGGAACCGGAGTACGGTTCGATGTACCGCATGAAGTCGTATCTACATATTCGTCCAGGTAAGGAATGTATTAGAATCTAGCCTAGTGTTTACTCGTGTAATGGCTTCTATACACTGTATTCTTTGTTCATTTCACTGCCACAAAACGCAGATCCGAATGGCAATGGAACGTTTGTGTACTTCACTGAGCCCAAGGTGTTCCTCTACACGGGCCATCTGCCAATGGCGGTGGAGCCCACGTCCGAAAACTACACCGTTTACGCCAAGCAGGCTGAAGCCATCGTGCAACCGTTCTACGTAACGTACGACAAATTCGGCATGGTAAAGGAAGTGTTCACCACCAAGGCGGACATTCTCTGGAGTGTGAACATCAAGAAGGGCGTTGCCACCATGCTGCAGCTTCCAGTCGATAAAGTCCCAACGAAAAAGTTCGTCAAACCGATCGTGTTCACCGAATCGGAGGAAACCGTATACGGAACGGTGAATGTCACGTACGTTATGCACTCGGTCGATGAAAAGGTGCACATCGTGAAGACCCCTGATTACACGACGTTCTCGCATGTGCCGTACGATGTGTACGCTAACGTGGAAACGGCCTATGTGTACCACAACTGGACGTCCTGGGATTCGGTGCGCCCGGTAGTCGAGTTCGAGATGGAGTACGGTAAGGACGGTGTGCACGTAACCAAGGTACACTCGGAGAGCACCAAGTATGTTCAACCGTTTACCTCGGGTGGACAAAAGCAGTTCGTCACGACCGAACAGAAGCTGGTTTATGTGGAGACGGTGGCCCCCTCAAAAATGCTCGAGTTTGCCAACTTCCCGGTAAGTTTTCTTTTATTTATTCGTTGCGCGTGATGTGTGATGGTCATTTTCCCTATTCAGATGTATCACTACGTCCATTATGAGACACCGGAATCCGTCTTCGAAGAGAGCTACCCGACGCTTTCTACCGTTCAACCATCGGTTGATATCTCTTCCGTTGGGCCCAAGATTCAAGTGATGCTTTACGAAGCTGTTCAGTATCTTCAGGTACGTGAGCCCTTCATTTTCAATCAAATATGGTGGGAGTTAGTAACAAAATGATTATCGTTTATGTTTGTGCACAGGAGAATCCAATCACGAACCAAGAAATCGACACAAAGCATGGCCTGATCGTGACGCGCATCATTGAGGCACTGAAACCGTTCTCCGTGGAGGACTACGGAAAGTTCTGGACACTGCTAACGAAGACCAACACACCCAAGGACTTGATGGCGCTGGACATTTTCTACAAAGTGCTGCCGTCGGTCGGTAGCAAATACTCCGTTCAGTTTGTGATGGGATTGATTAAGAATCACAAAGTGAAGGACTCGGTTGCGATCGGTATGCTATTCTCGCTCGGTGTCAATGTTCGTGTCCCGTCGGTGGAGCTGCTGCACAGTGTGGAGGATTTCGTTAACTTTGATTCCCAGGTCAAGCCGGATGTGGCCCACGCTGCCATCCTGTCGTTCAGTACGATGGTTTACAAGACGTTCCAGCACGACGTGCACTCACCGGAAATCGAAAAGTACATCAAAGTGTACTACAAGAAGCTGAAGGAAGCGAAGACATTCGATGATCAGCTGGTGTGGCTGCATGGTTTGAAGAACATTCAGTACGGTACGGTCGGTGAGCTGTTGGTGCCACTGGTGAAGGGTGAGCAGGTCCTTGATCTGCACTACGATCGCCACCTGCAGGTGCATGTCATCTATGCGCTGATGACGGTGATGGAACACGCCCACGATACCCTGTTCGAGGTGGTGTTCCCGATTGTCGTTGATGTGACGATGCCAGTGGAGTTACGTGTGGCCGCCATTAAGGTTATCGTCATGATGAAGGACATTCACTACTGCTCTAAGCTGGAGCCCGTTATGATGGTTGAAAAGAACCCGCAGGTGTACTCCTTCTACGTCACCACGATTCGCAGTCTGGTCAACTCGGACGTTTACACTGGCACCGAGTTCTATCACTATCTGGAGCAGGTTGTCGAGGACTTTGTGCATTACGACGCAACGGTGGAAACGAAATCGTTCTTCTACGATTATCTGGACGAGGAGCACAAAGTTGGCACGATCATCCGTGGTAACATGATTGCCGATTCGAAGCACAACAAGGTGAACCAGTTCTACATCAGCTTTGCGCCGTATGTGATGGACCATGTGTACGATCTGTACTCGGTGTATGTTAAATTTGAAGGAGTTCACAATCCACTGTCGCTCCTGTGGCCCAAGCTGTTCAACGTCGATCCCAAGACGGTGAATGAGCCGCTGACAAAGAACTACGAAAACGAGCCCGTCCACGTGGAGTTTACGTTCATGGCCAACGGTAAGGTGGTGTACACGAAGTACTTTGACGAGGAAACGATCAAACAGTTCTACACCTACACCTATCTGACGGTGCTGAAGACGCTGCAGTACCAGTTCACGACGGTGCTGAATGTGGCCGACGTCGAGCTGTACATGCCAACATTCGATGGTGTACCGACTAAGATTGATCTGAAATTGCCCTTGATGTCGCAGTTCAAGTACAATGTCGTCGTCCCATCGACGACCAACTCCAACGAGGTCACACTGACCGTCAACAGCTTCTTCCGGATGTGGATGCACGGTTACTACGGTGTCTCGGTTTACAATCCGTTCGCTCTCGCCTGGCAGGGCACACGGCGCATGCAAGCGTTCGACTACAATATTCCGCTTGTGTTCGATATCATTTTTAACTTCCAACAGAATTCTTTCAAGCTCGTTTGGACCAAACACGCCAACGAGATGTTCAATGTGGTCGGATTCAAGTCGCATGTCAAGACGCAGGTCTTTGCGCGCCCGGAAACGGAAGTCGATTATCTGAAAGTAACTTGCCCCGCCTGTCAACACTTCCAAACGGTAGTGGCGCATCCTGAGTCGAAGAAGAAGGACGGCGTTCTGTACGAAACGCACTCCAAGTACACTGGGCTGCACTTCTACATGGCCACCTTTGATGTGGAGGTACCGCCGACGGTGAAATACTACAAATCGTTGACCGATGTGTTTACGTCCGAGCTGTTCCATGATCTGCAGCACGTGACGGTGTTTGATTTCGTCAGCAAGTACTTTACCTGGTTCTACACCACCGTGCTGCCCCCCAAGGCTACTACATTCGGAGTCGTTGGCTATATTAACCCCTGCAAGGTGTATCCTTTCGATAAGGTTGAGTTTACCTTCAAGGTTGACAGTGAAGTGATGCCACACCATCTGTGGACCACCCCGGATCAGCGTCAGTACGTGAAACTTTCGGCGGTCTTCAAAAAAACCGATGTCATCGTCAATCACTGGGATGTTAATGTTTACTACACGCACGAGCACGGTACGTACTTCAAGACGATTAACGTGCAGGTGACGCGCCAGACTCCGGGCGAGAAGAACATGAACGTTTGCATCGATTGGGTGAAGGATGTCGTTCCGGAATCCGTCAGTGGTAAGCTGATGTACTTCCATGGCTACTCGTTCGATCACAAGTGCGTCAAGGACGATATGGTGGTGTCCGTCGAGTGGTCAGGAGTGCAATCGGTAGCACAGAAGAACATTACCTACACGCCAACGTATCACACGCTGCCCACGTACTACTACCATGATTGTGTTCCTCGAGTTCTGCCAATGTTCGACGATTACTCTGTGCCAGTTCCGTTCGAGTGTGCTGACGAGCACACGACTGTTCGCAAGTACACCTACACCGTTGACTACCAGCATGTGCATCCGGTGTACGTCGAGTTTGTGAAACCGTTCTGGTTCTGGGTGAAGCACGTTGTTCCTTCTTACTACCATGAGGTGGATCAGTTCCACTTCGTACCGGAGAACCGTTTCGTCGTTGACGTAGAGTATCCGATGCACTACGACTACCCGGTGGTGGATGTGATGGTGAAATCTGCCTACGAAACCGTTGCATTCGATCACGTGCCGTACTATGATTGGGTCTGGATGTTCCAACCGGACAGTACTGTTTTCACCAAGTAAGCAGAGAATCATGCAGAGGAGCCCCAACAGCATTAACCAGCTATACTTTAAACAGGTACTTCAAGGTAATGAAATCATTCGGATACGTTGATAGCTGCGTGATAAACCCGGTGTACGAGTACGCTCCATACCACTACGATGTAGCCAAGGCACCGGTCTTCAATGAATGGATCCTTTATGCTTCCGATCATCCCGTTTCCTACAGCTGGGCCGTTTATGTGCAAAAGCTTGATAAGAGCTTTGTGGTAAGTCCTCTTGATCGCTGGGTGCAGATCGAACGCCACTGCATGCATTCAACTATCAATTCCTTTCCAGGCGTTCAAGCTTGTTCTCAACGGACACAGCGTCGTGGTGCAGCCCAAGATCGGCAAGCAATACGAAGGTACCACCCACAAGTACACCTTCACCGTTGACAGCGACCTGATGCATGCGATGGAGTACGGTTCTAGCGAGATGTATCCGTTCAAGTACTTCTACGTTTACGACTCGATTGTATTTGTTGTTCCGCACATTTCACTGTACGTGGTCTACGATGCCCATCAGGTCATGATTGAAACGGTCAAGTCCCCCACTATCGCTTACCACGGACAATGCTACGTGTAAGGGGTCACAGTTATGCAAAAGAAATAACGAAAAGAACAAATAAAATTGCATTGAATGAATGAATAATTAAAACGATGTTGTATGATTTTAAGTAATCTGGTAAACCTATCTAATAAAGAATAAACCACTCTACCACACTGCTGAAGCTTCATCGCAAGTTGAAGTGGGATAATTAAGCAGCAATCGAAAAAAAAGCGATAAGATACGAATTATCGTCTAGGTAATTCATCATTCCTCTGATACGTCTATCTTTGGTAGCTGATAACCGTAATAAAAACGCAGGTAATGTCACAGTGTAACGCTAATAAAATGCATGGTACATCGTCCAGAACAGCTTCTATCGGTTTCTTCTATCCGAACAGAAATGACGCTAAAGTTGATTGCTCTGCTACTATGCCTAGGAGCTACGATGCTCCGGGCTGAGCCTGTCCGCTTCGATAACTATCGTTTGTACGAGGTTTCGATCGCCAACCAGATGCAGCTCGATGCCCTTCAACTGCTCGAGCAGTATCCTGACGGAGTGAGTGTAACAAAAGTGTAAACCATAAGATTCCTTTGTGAAATTGTGATGCATTACGATACGATCTACATTCCAGTACATCTTTTGGGAATCTCCAGTGCAAACAAACATGAAAATCAACGTGGTGGTACCGCCGCACAAAACTGCTCAGTTCGATGAGCTACGAGCGCGACTCCGAATCGAAAGCCGCATGAAAACGGCCAACGTACAGCAGTAAGTGTGTGCTGTGTTTCGTGTGTCACAGTGTTGAATCTTCTCGCATAATGGGCTCACTTATCTACTAACCATTACGTGCTAGGCTCATCGACAATGAAAGCTCCGTTAAATCGAAACGCGAAACATTCGGATGGGAAGCATACTACACGCTGGAGGAAATGTACTCATGGATCGACGAACTGGTAGCGCAGTATCCAAATATTCTCTCAGTGTCCACTATCGGTCAGTCGTACGAGGGTCGAGAGCTCAAGGCAGTCAAGCTGTCGTACAAGGCGGGAAATCCAGGAATTTTCATTGAATCCAACATTCACGCACGCGAGTGGATCACTTCGGCT
The DNA here is from genome assembly GCF_943734665.1 of Anopheles aquasalis. Lineage (NCBI taxonomy): Eukaryota > Metazoa > Arthropoda > Insecta > Diptera > Culicidae > Anopheles > Anopheles aquasalis. Next base: position 81,490,012 of record NC_064877.1, read on the forward strand.
ACCGTCACGTGGATTCTGAACGAGTTTCTCACCTCAACCCAACCCGATGTACGTGAGCTGGCAGAAAATTACGACTGGTACATCCTGCCTGTTGTTAATCCGGACGGTCTCCACTACACCAAAACGACCAACCGGATGTGGCGCAAAAATAGATACCCACATAGCGTGCTTTGTTACGGCGTCGATATGAACCGGAATTTCCCTGGCCATTGGATGGGTGAGAGAGTGTTTTAAAGTAGCGCAGTGATAAAAGGTATACATTATGCTTATTCTTTTTCCTGTTTAGAGGGTGGCGCGTCAGCTGTACCATGTTCGGACACTTATGCTGGTCCTGAACCGGCATCCGAGATCGAAACGAAGCACATCATGAACTACTTTGTATCTATCAAGGAGAACATTCATGCTTATTTTGCGTTCCACTCGTATGGGCAATACATTCTCTTCCCATATGGACACACAAACACGGAGTATTCTGAGAATTACTACGACATGATGGAAATGGGAGAAGCTGGAGCTATTGCGATTTCTCGGCGATACGGTACAGCATACACGGTTGGAACGACGGCCGATGTACTATGTAAGAAATATGACAAATATGTATGTTGAATGGTTTTCTCATTTACGAATGTTTCTTCTTTGTTAACATAGACATAAACTCTGGATCATCGCGTGACTGGGCCCATGGTACTCAAGGAACTCCTGTTGCCGCTACGATCGAGTTCCGCGACACTGGCTACTACGGGTTTATTCTTCCTCCAGACCAAATTGTCCAAAATGCACTGGAGATAATGGATGGACTCGTTGCTTTCCTGAGGAAGGGGAAGGAAATCGGTTATTTCACTGTTTGAAGCAAGGGTTCTTGTTGGTACATTGTCAAAAACAATCGGCGAGTCGTCATAAATAATTCACAAACAATAAAACTGTGTTTTTCTGGAAAATTTCTTGTATTTTGTAAGTAACGTAGTTATAAAAATTCTTATGGGGGGCTAAGGTATTTAAATTGTTTTGTGACAAATATTTTTTACATTTTTCCGTGAATGCTGATCCTTTCAAGAATATTGTGTAAATTTTTTGGATCAATCGAGGAAAAACTGACAATGATATAGATTTTTGAAAATCTGCGCTTCATGCATGACTCAACGCAGCTCGCTACTTTGGGGCGTGTTTCCTAAAACCAACGTTTTTAAAGTCGGTGCTCATCGTAGCATAAAAACTCCCGAACTAATCTGAACACTATTTGCGAGGTCATAAAGAATGTTGATACTTTTTTTTAACAATTATTTAAATCTCGTTATTTTAGGTTGAATCATAAAATGCAACATTTTTGGATGAAATTTTCATCAAATCGTTCCCAAAATACGACCAAATATTCTTGAAAAGTTGCAGTTTATTATGGTATTTGCAAAAACATGTATAGGAGGATAGTTTTCTACAAACAAATCGTCAAAAGTGAACTGTTTTTGGTACGAATCAAAAGACTTGCCCGTTTAAGCGACGAACCCGGTTTTATCATAGTGTGATCACTATTCCAACCTTAAAAAGTTTACCAAAAATCGAAAAATTGCAAAATCAACAAAAACTCGACGGGGCTATCTGGATAAACTTATATTCTACCAGAAAAGTGCTGTTTTATGAATCTTAGATGAACCATCACGCGGCTTCGATGAGCACCGGAAAAAGTACCTTTTCGAAAATAAGCCTTTCTAAATTTGATGCGATGGATGATATTGTTAATAAATCTTCCCCAAACTAGAACCAAATATTCTTAAAAAGTAGCAGTTTAATATGGCATTCATTTTAAAAAAATATGTTGAATGGTTTCTTCATAAAAAATCGTCAAAAACGCTCAAACGTTTTAACGAGTTCCCAATTCACGATTATTAACGGCATGCACAAATGATTTGTCACTGAAAAACGTTGATAATGGCAATAATGTAACAACGCGATAAAATATTAAACAATGCTATCAATGGAACGGCGACGCCACACAATTCGATTGCATCAATATCAGCACACTTACGCCACACCATTTCAGTTGACTCGACAGCACCATCCAGTCCCGACAATCGTCGATCGATACAATAATCTAAAACTATGCAGCAATGATTCAACACAACTCATTGACACACCTTTACTTATCATGACTAGCCACCTAGCTTAAAGGCAGATAACAACCAATGATAAGATACATTATAAAACAAGAATCTTAAACAGGAATAGCTCCTATCGGTTTCTTCAATCCGAACAGAAATGTCGCTAAAGTTAATCGCGCTGCTACTGTGCCTAGGAGCTACGATGCTCCGGGCTGAGCCTGTCCGCTTCGATAACTATCGTTTGTACGAGGTTTCGATCGCCAACCAGATGCAGCTCGATGCCCTTCAACTGCTCGAGCAGTATCCTGACGGAGTGAGTGTAACAAAAGTGTAAACCATAAGATTCCTTTGTGAAATTGTGATGCATTACGATACGATCTACATTCCAGTACATCTTTTGGGAATCTCCAGTGCAAACAAACATGAAAATCAACGTGGTGGTACCGCCGCACAAAACTGCTCAGTTCGATGAGCTCCGAGCGCAACTCCGAATCGAAAGCCGCATGAAAACGGCCAACGTACAGCAGTAAGTGTGTGCTGTGTTTCGTGTGTCACAGTGTTGAATCTTCTCGCATAATGGGCTCACTTATCTACTAACCATTACGTGCTAGGCTCATCGACAATGAAAGCTCCGTTAAATCGAAACGCGAAACATTCGGATGGGAAGCATACTACACGCTGGAGGAAATGTACTCATGGATCGACGAACTGGTAGCACAGTATCCAAATATTCTCTCAGTGTCCACTATCGGCCAGTCGTACGAGGGTCGAGAGCTCAAGGCAGTCAAGCTGTCGTACAAGGCGGGAAATCCAGGAATTTTCATTGAATCCAACATTCACGCACGCGAGTGGATCACTTCGGCTACCGTCACGTGGATTCTGAACGAGTTTCTCACCTCAACCCAACCCGATGTACGTGAGCTGGCAGAAAATTACGACTGGTACATCCTGCCTGTTGTTAATCCGGACGGTCTCCACTACACCAAAACGACCAACCGGATGTGGCGCAAAAATAGATACCCACATAGCGTGCTTTGTTACGGCGTTGATATGAACCGGAATTTCCCTGGCCATTGGATGGGTAGGTGCGCTTTATGTTCTGCTGGAGGAATCATAATTCATTAAAAAAAATATATTTTCAGAGGGTGGTTCATCGTCCGTGCCTTGCTCAGATACCTTTGCTGGTCCTGAAGAGGCTTCCGAGATTGAAACGAAGCACATCATGAACTACTTTGTATCGGTCAAGGACAACATTCATGCGTACCTGTCTTTCCATTCATATGGTCAGTACATCTTGTTCCCATATGGTCACAGCGGGGCCGAGTATTCCGAGAATTACTACGACATGATGCAGATGGGAGAAGCTGGCGCAAAAGCCATCTATCAACGATATAATACCGCTTACGAAATTGGAACGACGGCCGATGTTTTATGTAAGAACCGGGTCAACTTTATCAATGCTACTTACACAACCACCACTAACAATGTATTACTTATAGATATTGCTTCCGGTTCATCTCCCGACTGGGCACACGGTACGCAGGGCACTCCGATCGCTGCAACGTTTGAGTTCCGTGACAATGGCTACTACGGATTCATTCTGCCTCCCGAGCAAATTCTTCCCAATGCAATGGAAGTCCTGGATGGATTGGTGGCGTTCGTTAAAGAAGGAAAGAAAATTGGCTATTTTACGACTGCCGTTTAATCAATGCAATCATCCCACCCAACACGATTTCTAACAGCTACGATAACACATCGGAGCAATCAGCCGGAGAAAGAAAAATGGGATGCATAATCATAAATATAACTGATTGATTGCAAGAATCACAGTGTTACGAGTGTCACGTTCACAGCTACCAGCTCGAACGGATTGATAACGACTTTATTGCGTAAGGAAGTAATCAACCTTCTCACGGCTGATGGCATCACATAGCTATATTGTAGTTAATCATCGCGAGATAACCTTGCACGACCCATTCTCGTGGTCACATGAAATTGACCTACTCGGACAGTAAACCAATGACGCCTATCGTTATCGCTGGACGCACTATCGCTGAACAGCTGTGGGAAATGTTTACTCTGATATTTGATTCGGCAAAAAGTCCACCGATCCTCTTTTGGTATAAAACAAGACAGTTGCTTGTGTACTGTCACCTATTTGCTATCCAATCTGGTGCACCATGGGTATTCTGTTGCTTTTAACTCTGTTTGCCGTGGCAGCGAGCGGTGAACTAGTACGGTACGATAACTATCGTCTCTACCGTATTGAAATAGCTACACCGTCGCAGCTTAAATCATTGCAGCAACTAGACCTCTTTCCGGATGGGGTAAGTTCCGAATACTCTTTCGTATGTGCTGCTTATTAATTGCGGTTTCGATTAAACCGCTTACAAATAGTTCATCTTCTTGGATCCGCCTATGCATGTGCGTCGGAATGTAAGCCTTCTTGTGCCACCAAACAAGCTAGCGGATTACGAACAGCTGGTGCAGGCACTAGAGCTGCGTTCGGAATCGGTATCGGATAACTTTCAAGCCATTCTTGATGCAGAAAATCCTCCAAGAAAACATCGAAGCCAAGCGGCGGATGGATTTGGCTGGGATGAGTATCAAACACTCGAGGATATCTATCTATGGCTCGACAGTCTAGTCGCTCAATATCCCTCAATACTATCCATACAAAGTATCGGCAGGACTTATGAGGGACGTGATATGCAGCTCGTTAAGCTGTCGCACCAGCCCGGTAATCCTGGGATTTTTATCGAGGCAAACATTCATGCACGCGAATGGATCACTTCAGCTACCGCCACGTGGTTGTTGAATGAACTGCTCACATCGCAGGATCCGGTTGTACAGGATCTGGCGAGCAATTACGACTGGTACATCCTGCCGATCGCCAATCCCGATGGTTTCCACTACACCAAAACAACCAACCGATTGTGGCGCAAAAACCGTAAGCCACAAAATCTGCTCTGTGCGGGAGCGGATCTGAATCGGAATTTCCCGTACCACTGGATGGAGGGTGGAGCGTCACAGGTACCGTGCAACGATATCTACGCTGGTCCGCAACCTGCCTCAGAGATTGAGACCCAAAACACCATCGCATTCTACGAGACGATCGTTGACAAAATCGAGCTGCACCTGCAGTTCCATTCCTACGGCCAGTACATACTGCTCCCGTACGGTTACCAAGATGCCGACTATCCGGATAACTACAGCGACCAGATGGCTATTGCGAGAGCGGCCGCAACCGGATTTGCAGCTCGCTACAACACCCAATACACGTTCGGTACTATCGCGGACGTTCTGTGTAAGAGAATCACGTTCATCTGCAGCGTCTGCAGAAAGGTAGTATTGTTCGATCAATCTGCAAAATCATTCCCACTTTCAGATGTCGATTCCGGCTCTACAACCGATTGGACTCATGGTTATCACAAAACTCCGCTTTCAATGTGTTTCGAGTTCCGCGATAATGGCCCATACGGATTCGTACTGCCGGCTGATCAGATAATACCCAACTCGGAGGAAACACTGGACGCTCTGATAGCAATGGTGGCCGAAGCGAAAACAATGGGATACTTGCAACGCCAGCAGCAGTGAGCATCCCATGCCTAGGCCTCAATCAATCACCATATTATCATTGCTCGAACAAGCAAACAAGATAATGCCGGATGGACCATGCGTTTCTGAAGATCAAGCTTAAAAGCTTGAAAACAATTGAAACGTGATAAGGATCAATAAAACCTGCGAGAGACTTCGTTAAGATTCTCTCTACTCACAGGCGCACAGTGTTCAATGAACAAATTTAGCGGAAACATGGGAAGAGCAATTCTCGCGCTCTTTTCGCTAACCTGTCTGTTGGTAGTTTCAAATGTAGTAGCTGCTAATGGAAGGCAACGGTACGATAACTATGGAGTGTACAGAATCGATATAGAAACGCAGGAGCAGCTAGCCCTATTGCAACAGCTGGAATCTACGCGCAATAAGGTATGGCGCTGATTTACATTGAATTTGATAAAGCTGTGCCTAATTTGATACTTCAGTTGAGATTTCTAGATTATCCAGCTCAAGTTAACATGAGCGTTGAAGTTGCAGTGGCTCCCACTGATGCGAAAAGCATGAAGGACCTCTTTAAAACCCACAACATGCACACTACGCTGCTGACTAGTAACTTACAGAAGTACAATTGAAATGAGTTCTAGTGGATCTCTTGAATTGCAGCTAACAATAAGTAATCTGTTGCAGGATCATCGATGAAGAACGCCCGGCTCGTCGTAAAAAACTGGAAGGATTCGGTTGGGAGGATTACTATACACTGGATGAAATTTACGAGTGGATCGATACGATGGTTCAGCAGTACCCAACCGTACTCACGGTGAATTCGATCGGTCGCACATATGAAAACCGGGACATGAAAGTCATAAAGTTGTCATATAAACCAGGCAACCAAGCCATTTTCATCGAGGCCAACATTCACGCACGAGAGTGGATTACTTCGGCTACCGTTACTTGGATACTGAACGAGCTGCTCACTTCGGAAGAGCCTAGGGTGCGCTATTTGGCCGAGAACTACGATTGGCATATCGTGCCCGTTTCCAATCCGGACGGTTTTGAGTATAGCCACACTACGGTACGTATAAGATTAAAGTAGTGTACGGTTGCTACAGTGTTTAGTATGTGACAAACTTATCTACTGCTCACACAGGATCGTCTATGGCGTAAAACCCGAAACCAACACAATACTCTCTGCTTCGGAACAGACCCGAATCGGAACTTTAACTTCCAGTGGAACAGTAAGCATTAAGCTCGCAGGTAACGGTAAATTTGTTACCATGCTATGCTAAATCTCTTCACAACAGATGGTGGAACCTCTATGACACCCTGCTCGGATACATACTCGGGACCGGAACCCGAATCCGAGGTAGAAGTGAGCAACATTTCGAACTACGTCAAGTCAGTAGCAGCCGGCGTGAAACTGTTCCTTTCGATTCACTCACGCGGACAGCTGATTCTGTGTCCGTTTGGCTACCAAGATGCTCCAAGAGCATACAATTACCGGGATCTAATGCAAATCGGTCAACGTGCCTCGGTCGATATGTACAAAGTGCACAGCAAACCGTACCGCGTAGGAACCACATCGGATGTGCTGTGTAAGTTTTGAACAATCAGGTGATCAGTTAGAAAGTAATTGCCGTCAATTACTCTTGTTCTTCCACTTCGACTCACTTTCAGATGTTGCGTCGGGGATTGCCGTTGATTGGGCGTTCGCCGTGGGAGGTATCCCACTTGCGTACACGTTCGAGTTGCGCGATCAAGTCGAGTTCGGGTTCATTCTTCCGGCCGATCAAATTGTGCCTAACGCTCAAGAGCTTCTGGAGGGATTCATTGCGATCGTCGATGAGGCGAAGGTGCTGGGCTACATGTAACTCTTATCGGAACACAATAAACATAGCAAAAGCGATAAAACTGAACAGTTATCTAATCGCAAGGCTTTCGTAAACGTAATCGAGGAACACCATGATCGAAGGATGACAGTATTGTACCATCAAGAGCCATCCCAGTCTAGGGGAATGGTAGTAAAAGTAAAACGCCTCCCATAATAAAAGACCAGTAGGGATAAGGCCAGAGAGATAGCACTGTACCGGTCACTAAACAAAAACAATAACCTACAAAGACTTTATCCCGGAACGCGTATCTTATCGTCCCAAATGGTAAACTGGAATTCCCTGTACTACAATAGCTCTGATCACGTACAACCAATCTGCAATTCATCGTCCTAGCTGACGTCAAACAGCCATAGTTCCAAATTCGATTGACCCTCACCAAGATTACTGGAGAAGTTTTTTGTCTACCTTCCGAACAACCATCTTTTCTATTATCATTTCATAGCGTATAATCGATGCAGATAATAGGGCACCCTATAAAAGCTACCTGGACGCGATGCGGTCAGTATCGATTAGAACGATGTGGATTAAGCTTACTCTCCTGGTGCTGGCCTCCGTTGCCTGCGGAGTTTTCTCCGAGCAAGCCCGCTACGACAACTACCGTGTCTATGAGGTGTCCATCGAAACGCACCGCCAACTGCAAGCCCTCCAGCAGCTCGAGCTGAATCCCGATGGCTACCGGTTCTGGGAGTCACCGGTTCAAACGAACATGCGCCTCAGCATTGTCGTGCCACCGCACAAGTTTGCCCACTTTGAGGAAATTACCAGTGCCCTCGCCATGAAGACGCGCCTACAGATCGAGGACTTCCAAAAGTAAACCGGAGCGAAAGCGGATTGCAGGACGTTTCAAATTAACTTTGCCGTGTTCTTCTATCCACCCTCAGAGTAATCGACAACGAGCGTCCCATGCGTGATAGCCGTGCCACCTTCGGATGGACGGATTATTACACGGTGGAAGAGATCTACGCCTGGATGGATGAGATCACTGCCCAGAACCCTTCCATCCTTTCCGGCACAGTGTACGGCAAATCGTTCCAAGGGCGTGACTTGAAGGCCATCAAGCTATCGCACAAGGCAGGAAACCCCGGCATCTTTATTGAAGCCAACATCCACGCTCGCGAGTGGATTTCGTCGGCCACGGCTACGTGGTTGCTGAACGAGCTACTCACTTCCACGAACCCAGCTGTGCAGGATTTGGCTCAGAACTATGATTGGTACTTTATTATGGTAGCTAATCCTGATGGCTTAGCCTACACCAAAACGACGGTAAGCGAGTTTAGAGCTACAAGAAACGATCGTAATTGATTAGTAATTGATGATTTTCTCGCAACAGGATCGCCAATGGCGTAAGACTCGTCAACCGGTTAATGCCCTGTGTGTCGGAACTGACCCGAACCGGAACTTTGACTACTTCTGGATGAGTAAGTTGTGATGTGTGAGAAGAGAAAAGGGATCCTGGGTTGAGCCGTGTATTTGTTTCTTCTCAGATGGTGGAGCATCGTCCGTACCCTGTTCGGATACCTTCGCTGGATTAACGGCGTTTTCGGAACCGGAAACGAAGGCCATGGCCGACTACTACGCGACTATTGCCAGCAACATCAACATTCAGTTCTCGTTCCACTCCTATGGTCAGTACCTGTTGACGCCCTTCGGCTACAGTGGTGCTCCCCGTCCTTCCAATGATGCTGATCTCCAACGAATTGCTGCTGTGACTGCATCGGCAATCCAGGCTACCTTCGGCACTCGCTACACCTATGGCAACAGTGCTACGACACTTTGTAAGTATGCGCGATGGGCTATTCATTCAGAAAGCATAGAAATAACCAAATCTAATGAACAATATCATTCCTTACCAGACGTTACCTCCGGAAGCACTGTTGACTACTTCGTAGGAGTGCACGGCACGAAGCTCGGATACACCTTCGAGTTCCGTGATACCGGTGCTACCGGTTTCGTACTGCCAGCTAACCAGATCATTCCCAACGCTCAAGAAACGCTGAACGGCATTATTGCCTTCGTCGCTGAAGCTAAAGTTCTTGGTTACGTATAAATGTACCGTTTATTCGGAATCCAATAAATCCAATCGCACATCAAACTACACAATGCCCACCGAACAATGCTTCAATTGCGCTGTTGCGCCTGTGCCTTAAAGTGCCTTATATAGGAAGCCAACAGCTCATCCATTTTATAGCCCTGCTTCGTCTCTAGCAGCAGCTTGTTCGCGCCCATCATATTGCCAAACTTGATGTGGAAAAAGGTGTTACCGGAACTCCAAAAGTTTAGTTCATGGTAGCTGTAGCTGCACAGTAACTCCTTTGTGTGCGGTTCAATCAGATGAAAGCCCTGGCGATTGATCGCTATCAGCAGTGTTGTCGGTAGATTCTGGTCCGTTGCTTGCTTGGCCACGAAGAACGTCGAACCAAACATCGGAAACTTTTGGACACACTTCAGGAACTCCAGTTTAGCCGCCATCACTGAAATACCCTTCATGGAATCAATCTTCGCGATGATGTCTTTCTTCCAATGGTCAAGTTTCTGAAGCCGCTCCACATCCTTCGGCACTAGCATGTAGAACATATCGTGAAACGATTTGTGTAGCAGCTTCACATCCTCGACCTCAAACTGCGCCCAAAAGATGAGGGCCGCCAGTTCGACTGCCTGCTCCTTTGTCAGCTGATAGTAGCCCTGTAGCAACTTCGGCACCTCCTGATGGAAGTGGAAGATCTCATCCGCATTACGATCACGCCCTGGTACGATGTTCAGCCAGAGTTTCTTCATGAAAAACATCTGGTATTCACACTGTATGCGGTTATCGTTCGATCGCGACGGGTGCGTTTCGCGCATCCACTCCATTAGCTCGTACACGAAATCGAACACAAAGTACTCTTCCGGTATTGATAGCACCTTGTCCATGACCTTGATAAACAAGCTGAATCCTTCGGCTGACTTTAGTTCCAAACGACGGGTGATGGTTTGGATTAGATCCTTCGTTTGGGTGCAGGACTCGATCTGGAACGCTTCGTCCGTATCATCCGGGAAGTAGACTTTGTGATAGATTTCCACCGTCCGGTAGCGAATGGCTTCCACCTCTATCACATACGGTGGATACTTGCGAGGACCAACTTTCATAGTCTTTTGCAGTCGCTGCAGACATTCCGTTGCTATTGGGTGCTTGCGAGTGCGCAGAAAGCTAAACAACTCCTTTTGCAGTCCCGTACTCGGCAGCATCACCCCGGTGGCAAGCCACAGCAGATCCCATCCGCGTTCCTCACTGATTTGTATCCTGTTTTCCGTCAACTGGCGCATTAGCTGGCAGTACACTTCATCACGCAACCCATCGTCGGTTAGTGCCGGTGCAAATATCTTCGTGACATCGATCTGTTCCCGTCCTTTCGGCAGGTCTCCCATGTACTATGAAGAGAGAAAAAAGTTGGCATCATTTTTGCAACGATTTGCTTACAGCATTCAGAATACCTTTAGAATTAAAGTGAACAACGCAACAGCAGTGTCACATTTCCGGCGATCGTTCTGTAGACGCTTGAGCAGTGGTGCCTTGATGGGATCACGGGTGTGCTTCCACAGCTCTTCAACCATTGATTTACGCACACTAGCAATACTAGTGGACGAGGCCACAGTGCTGTGAAAAGTGTAAAGAAACAGGGATAAAGGAAACTACTGGTGAACTCTTCTTCGATACTACTTACGCTATTGGAGAACGGAAATGTTCCGATGCATAGCGCTGCAGGTTATGCATCTTCCTGCGCTGAATAGTGTTGTACATAGGCCCAGCATGCTTCTTCGATTTCACGGCATTCTCCTTCTGCGTAAAACAAAATCCGATTAATTTTTATTTGATAAGGAAATTTCGATTTCCACCCTACCTTATAGAAGCTTAACACATCGCCCGAAGGAGGCATGATGGTTGGGAGCACATAAATCGATTCCGTCGGAAAGTAACCGGCTCGACCATTGCACTCACCGTAGCCCCAGGTCGTATCTTCGGCCATTATCGATTCACCCGTAAACCCCTGCCCCAATGTTATCAAATCACCCTTCACAAGGCTCAGCATAGTTTCGTCCGAGGTTTCCGATTTAAATGGCTGCACGGCGACCGCAAAGATGGTCCGCTTCTTCAGTTCATCCACTACATAGTTCACCAGTTGCGACAACACCCGAGCGTCGAACGATTTGAAGCTAAACTCTTCGCCCTGAATCGTGCCGAGGTATAGGGTAGCAACATCCGTATCTTCGTCCTCTTCAGAACTCACATGGATGACCTCGGGATAGGACAGTTCCACCAGTACCTGCTCTTGTTCATCGACAAAAAATACTCCGGCCCAGTTCACGGCAATAATGACGTTGGTCGAGGGTAGCGTTGGCCCACCCGATTGTACTGCCTCGAAAAATCGGGAAAACATCATACCCCAGGTGATTTTTGCAAACAGTACGATGTCCTCTTTCGCTACGATCCGTTGCAGATGCTCCTTCACGCAACGGCTCTTCTTGAAGGCAGTCTCCACCATCTGTGTCCAACGGGTGGCCGTCTCCGGTCGGAGCACACTTTTCGGTAAAAAGTCCTTCAACCGCTCCTGTAGCGTTTTAGCATTCAACTCACTGCCATACTCCGCATAGTACTGTAACGCAGCCAGCATGGCTAGATCCTTGTCCGAGTTGCTAACCAGCTCACCCAAATTAAGGCCACGCGTGATCTGAGCATAAATAAGATCCGTCGCTATCGCATCGACCGCAGGATCGTGCCACGGGGCAAACATTTCCTTGCGGAAAAACATTTTCCACTGTGCGGTTCGTTCGCTGGAACCCTGCTCCTTAGCATACTGTTCGCAGTTCGATATGGCATCCATCAAGAACTCCGCACCGTCCTGCAGTGACAGTATCTTATCCTGGAGCGTGACAAATATCGAAAACCCGAACCTATCCTTCAATCCCACCAGATCGCTGATCCGTTCGCACAGCTCACCGGCCGTGCTGGCTGAGTCAGCTTCTATCGATCGGTTTGTCCCATCCATCAATATCACGCTGACGACGATAGGTTTCTTCGTTTTCGTTGCCTGTAACTCCAACAGTGACGGTGGCTGACGCCGGGTACCATTCTTCAGGGTACGATCAAGCCGATGCTCACAGTACGGTGCGTACAACTCAGGTCCTTCGCGGATAAACGATCGTAAGTACTTCTCAAACCGTTCCGAAGGTGGAAAGCATCCGACACAGAGCGAAAGCAGTATCCAGCCCTTCGCGTGCGAAGTCGCCGTCGGATTGTTTGTGAGCTGTTTGCAGATTTGACAAAAGATCTCGTCCCGCAGCTGCCGGTTCAGAATACCGTGCCCGATGATGAAGTGCAGCTTGTCCAGGTTGCTAGTGCGGCTGTTTAGAAACTCCTGGTAGTCGGTGATCTCCTCGTTGTTCTCCATCAGCGACTTTAGCTCACTCGGGATCTTGGACTTTTTCTTCAGCGTCTTGTGTATCATCTTGCGATCGTGCTCGGATAACGTTTCCTGAAACGCCTGGAAGTCTTTCGTCTTGGCAAAGTTGCGCCCCATCGTAGCGGTTACCCGCTGCATTACCGGCAAATTGCGCGTCGCA
>NC_064877.1:81508146-81520646 GCF_943734665.1 Anopheles aquasalis
TACATCCGGTTTGTTTGTTTTACTTTGAAACATAAATTACGAATCGCCAATGCGATGTTCCCATTCATCATTAATCCTTATCAACGAGGATCGTTAATCTAATCGAATTCTTATAGAACCGGCTTGCATGTTCCAGACCCTGTGTCGCAGTTTATCTAACGATGACTTAGCTCCCACAACAGTTTCTGTAGCCGCTAAAACCAATCGGTCACCGTTAATTTCTTTTTTTATCACAATTCGTAAGCCGAAAGCTTAGCTTACGATGTTCACCGGAAGACTCAAACTTCGTCTCGCTTATCAAATCCTACATCAACCCTGGCTGAACCTGATAACACGTTTGATTTGCTTTAATTTTTTGAGCCGTCAGGTGAACTCCTTATCCGCCTAAAAAATCGGCGGGAAGACTGTTGCGTGTAAAGTGCTGCTTTATGTTAAGAAAAATCATAAAAATGCCGAAACAACAATGCTGTATCGCATTAGAGAGTGTAAAGCAGTTGGTCAACTTCCTGCAATCATTCTCAGAATAATCTTTCCACACTTTGGAGATCGCTGTATCATACTACAGTCGTACACTGTTCAAGAAAAGTTTATGGGGCACACAATCATCAAATTGCCACTTATCATAGCGCACCATCGACAACCGCGCTGGTCCACTATCTCTGGCCCCTGTTCCAGTCGCCGAGGTTCGATGTTCGAACTCGTCATCAGCGACGACTCCTACGCCACCCACCTCCATCATCATGGCGTTTTTGAAGAACGTGACACGTTTGAGGCTTGCCATTTCTCGCCGACGATAGCGCGCTTATCCGACTGTACCGTGCGCTTATCACACCACTCATGGCATCGGAATGCTACCTACCAATTCCTTATTAGTTTCCATGACGACAACGGTGTAAAATTAATCTCCACAAGTATTATCACGGAAGAACTGTGTGCGTCATCGAACCGATTCCAGTGGCAACGTCAGCAAGTTTCGTTGTACGCGAAACTTTCCTTGATTGAGGAAAACTTGGAAAAACGAGCACTTCCGCATTCACACTTCCGCGACGAGCACGTGCTTCACAGCAAGCACATCCTAAATCCACCCCGAACTCGCTGCGATTTGCTATATCCGTTGAGACAGGAGCGATACACCGACAATACTTCCTGTCCCACGCACGGTTCTGAATCTACTGGGTAGGATGTATTGATCGGTACTGGAGATCCCAGCACGAGGTGGGAATCATTTGATATCTGAGTGGCCCGCCGTTATCAGCCAATGCGCTTGCTGTTATCTACCGTGGCCGTGGAGATATAGCGACGAAAATGTGAAGTAAACTATCTACCTTCTTCTTGCGTTTTTCCAATTGGCGAGAAGATGTCTGACAAAATTAAATTCATTCTACACACCGATAGGTTCTGGCCAGAAATAGCGCCCACAAAATAACGGAAAGTTTTAAAAACATTAAATCGTTATCACAATCATTTCACAAAAATTTTTGATTTTCGGAAAAAGGAAATCACGGTTTGGCAACACTTCTAGGAAAACATCAACAAAAACGGAAAAATCAACAAATTATGGCCCGGCCAATTTCGTTCGTTACTGGAAATGCGAAAAAACTCGAGGAAGTCCGTGCCATTTTGGGGGCGCGTTTTCCTCGGGAAATCATAGCGGTTAAACTGGATCTACCGGAGCTGCAGGGTGAAATCGACGACATCTGCAAACGAAAGTGCCTGGAAGCTGCTCGCCAAGTGCAGGGGCCGGTGATGGTTGAAGACACGTGCTTGTGCTTCAACGCGCTCAAAGGACTCCCTGGTAAGTTTCTGTGGAGTGTGAAGCAAAGGAATCGTTATGATTATCGTATGCTTCGTTCCGTGTAGGTCCGTACATCAAATGGTTTCTCGATAAGCTGGGCCCCGAAGGATTGCATAAGCTGCTGGCCGGATGGGAAGACAAGACGGCCCAGGCAGTCTGTACGTTTGCGTACACCGATCGACCCGACGGTGAGGTGCTGCTGTTCCAGGGCCGCACCGAGGGCACTATCGTCGAGCCACGTGGCTCACGAGATTTCGGATGGGATCCGATCTTTCAGCCGACCGGCTACGATGCAACCTATGCAGAGTTGCCGAAGGAGAAAAAGAACGAAATTTCTCATCGATTCCGAGCGCTAGATAAACTACGCGATTACTTTAAGCAATAAAGACCCACTCCAACACGCGAATCTCGTTCATCTTCGTTCATTTCTTTTGCTACTGTGACTGTAAGCTGCTCGTGGCCAGCACTTACGAATTGACCATTGCTACCTCCTTACATGATGCTCTTGCTAACTTTGTCATTTGAAAAGTCTTTTACGTTGTGTTGTTTCGGGAATGAGTCATGCTCGTTTCGATCATTAGTTCACGCTCAGCCGCAATCCAATAATCTCGTAGCCGGAATCGACTGGATTCCGATATTAGCAGCAAATTGAATGAATAAATCGGCTACTTGACTAGTCGCACCTTTGATTAGTCGGTTTTCTTGCTCTTTGCCTTTGGTTTCTTGGCCGCGGTCGATGCCCCGGTCGAAGCTGCGCCTTTCTTGGACTTGTCCGAATTCCAGTAGTAGAGCACTTGCACAGCGATGACCAGATTGGCGAATGAAGAGGCACCGTAGGTGATGATCATCATCTGATCTCCCGTCTCCTGGATCGAGGTAAAGATGCGTGCCAACGAACCGGCCAGTAGCATAAAGCACGTCACTGCCGATAGCTGGCCGGTGCTTCCGTTGCGATAGTTAGCAAGGGCTTGCGACAGCTTACCGAGCAGCAGAATGGGAACGTTGAAGCCCTGAGCCAACAGTAGAAAGCTTAGCGGCGTGATGCCTCCCATCAGCACGTACACAAGCGCTCCGTAGCCGACGGTGAACGCTGCTGAAGCGACCGGAGATCCACCGAAGAACAACACCAAAATACCGATGATTGCCGTCTGCAGCGCGAGGAAGGACGTATCGCCCCAAGCGCTAAACGGGAACCCGTTCACGAAACTGTAGGCCATGTGAATCGTGATGGCAAACAGATCGAGACACACGCTGAACAGACTGATGCCGCGAGCGGATTTATTCGCCAGAATCTTCGTGATCTGCGGCACCTTCACCAGCACGGATCCGGCGATGATGCCGAAGCCGAGTCCTTTGCTCAACAGGGCACGAAAACAGTCGCCTACAAGAAGAAAATCGTCATCATTGCGTGCAAACGAAAGCAACCCAGCGCACGATACCTACCATCCAAAAGGTCAAACTCCAAAAAGTATTTATCGTAACACCTTTCGTCCATCAGATACAACATAAACTCCTTCCCGTAATCAACCATCGCGGGGCCGGCGAATAGAACAGAAACCGCAGAGCTCAAGGGCAAACGGGATGCGGATGTGTGTAGCACTAATTTTCACTAAATATACTTTACGTTTCTTTACTTTTACTTGTAATTTTCACTTTGTCCTGAAAACGTTGTACTGTTGACGTCGGAACCGGGTTGTCAAAAAATCCTACCGCCTCCCACCCCCTCCCCAACCGGTGCAACGGATGCCCAAGCCGGAGCACCCTGTAAACTTTTGAATTTGCAGTTTTTTTTTTTGATAAATCTTTTTATTTTATGATCTTTTGTTATTCGTTCATTTATCGGGAGTCCGTAACCGAACTGCGGCATGTAAAACAACGCCATGCAAGCTGAAAAATCACTACAAAAGATCTCATTGAAATTGTGGAGCTGTTGGCTGTTGGCGCAGAAGGCAGGCACGTTGCTCGGTTTTTCCATCATGTACCAGAGTTAATGGACGTGTTTAATCGTATACAAAAACACGCAAATTAACTCCTCAACATGACAGAAAAAGAAGGTTCCTCTCATGACGATCACTTCCTGTAAATTTACTCTCTTGCAAAAAGAACCAAACTGTGCATAAAACGACGAGAGAACAAAACGCGTTGCGCTCGTATCCAAGATCGGTATTTTTAATGGTATTCTCCTAGGCTGCATTACAATGATGTGAAGTGGATGAAATGCACGAGTGAAACAATAAATAGTAGCAAATCAATATAGGAAAGGCAATGCCTGTAGGCCGATGGCGATGGCTCATCAGCCGCTGTGATGATTCACACTGAGCCATTTTTCACCATGCCGCCGTTGGCTGTACCGGCTCTCCAATATTGCACAGACCAGGATAATTCGTGCTGCAACCAGTGACGCACAGCTCGCAAGGATTGCCCTTGATGTAAACCGGGTGACCGCGGGCGATTGAGTTGGAATAGTTGCAAACATAATTCTGATGCACCCAATCGTGACCCTGTTCGTTCTGGGTGTACTGAATCATGGCGCATCCAACCGCCGTTGCCTTATCCATCACGATCTGCGTAAAGTGTCCGATATCCTTTCTATAGCGTGTAATGGAAGGTAAGAATAGAACATTAGTACAGCTATCGTTTAGTCGCGATTAGGTGTTCCGAAGATGCGTACGGTGGATCTTGTCCTAGCAGCGGATACGAATCGATGTAATCCTGATTAGCATTATCGCTTTCCCCGTACCAACTGGAAAGCAGTTCGGTCATCGTATCCAGCGGAGTCACTTCCATTCCGTAGAAAGAGTTCGCAGCAATGTTTTGGCCCACAAGTGGAAAATCTTTCGTGTTGCGACAGTAATCATGACCGTAGATGCACGTTTTAACATTGTACTCAGCTAGCTTCTGCAGCTCGTCATTCCAAACCTATCGTCGAAGAGGAATTGTATCATCATGCTATGCCTGCTAAAAAAAATAAGCGGGTCAATCGACTTACCAGCGTAGGCATCCGAGAAGCGGGAGCATAGTTCGTCACCTCGCCACGCGCCACATTAGCTCGGAACACGTTGTGCAGATCAAGGATGTAGGTTTTCACCTCTTCCGTCATCGGTACCAACTGCCTATCGACGGGGCAGTATGGACCATAGTTATCGGTCTTTCCGCATCCTACGTGAGCTAGTTTATTCTCTAGAATTGACGAAAATGGGCAGCGTTGGTCAGATCATGCTGTCCTTTGTCCAATGTTATGTTGTCCACTGCCTATACTAGCAAACACTTACTGCACAATGTTGGATCACAGTAATCCGATTGACCATTGATTTGATTTATGATTCCAGCCACTAGCACTACGCACATTATTCCTAAGAAGTATTTGAAAAAAAAGCATCACAATTATTCGTCATTTTAGGCCATCACAATGGTTTTATCACAGGCTCGTACTTAATGCTGACACAGGCTTCATGTTCACAGGAGATAAAACTGCACTGCTATCGGTCAAACGCTAAAGGATAAATCCACTCAATTCACATCAATACTGCTCGTCCCAAGTGCACTAACAAAACTTCAAGTTGCGTTTAACCGTATCCGGTTCGCAGGTTACTCTATTTATACTACGCACCTTCGGTCGGTGAGGAAAACTTGCATCTACACACTGCGAGATAAACGGTGGGAGTTTGCTATTGATCGGCTTTCCGGAATTGTAGCGAAACGATCGCAAGGTTGTGATAAGCAATACGCACCATCCAACCATTCCACAATGTAGTAGCATTAGCAGTAGTAGTATTAGTAGTACATACGCTATTCTTTCAAGTATGGAGCATTAGCCCGCACTTCATATGGTACAAATAATCCTAAGTCAAAATCCGACTAGAATGTGGGACTTAAAATTAGTTTCAAAAGGGATTTGCATCGTTTTTAGTTAAAACAAGTAACTGAACCTCGTGGTTTTCATAGTAGCAATAGTGGAAGGGCATGGCGGTGTAGTAGTGTTAGGGTGCAAAAAGGAAAACTCCACAGCCAGAACATGATACACTTCCGCGCGCTTTCCCATCGATAGAACAATGATGAGAACGAAGGTAGCCGAGATACGGTGGAGTGCGTGCGGCCGATTCACTGGATGCTGCATTTGATTGTTGGCATATCTTTAATTGCCGGCTAAACGTACTACTCGTCATGACTGGACCAATGCACCCTCGCTTCCAATACTAATTACCTCTTTCAGTAACCCTATTGAACGAACCGATAGATGCTTCCAACGATCGTTTGTGTAGAGCGCCAAATGGCTAGAATCTACGTCATTACTCGGATACGTTTTATGTAGAAAACAGTTAGCCGGATATCTCTCAAAAGGATGAGAATGACGAATAACGATTAGCAACGGTCCGCTAGATAATTGCTAGTTCCGGTCCGGGATGACGAGCGGAGATTCTTGGAGAATGATTCAAACCAGCCAATCATGATCAAAGGAGCGTTCACCGATAAGGATGTTTATGTCCTCAATTGTCGATCTCGAAACGATGGTGAGCAACGGTAGAAAACTGCAACTGCGACCTGTCCTTGAAATGTGGGAATGTTGTGGGCTGCGGCTGATGATGATCCGCTAGTAGAAAAATAGTCAGATATACTAACTATACCTCTCTGTTCGGCTGCGTGGTGGAGGCGATCGTTCGCCTTTTATTGCTAATTGGCGCTCCACGTGAACGGAAAACATGCTTTTTTGCACCTGCATTCTATGTAATCGGTTGATTAATTTTCCTTGTGACTCAATTTTGCAGCTTAGCGAGCGATACTAGGTGTGCATTAATTTGTTTTTGCCCGCAACGATTAAAACACTTTTTCTGCTCTTTTGAAGCGTTTTTTCAATAAATCTGAGAAACGCTTCGCAAGCAGCTTGACAACCTACATTGTTTACACGACGCTGCAAGGATAAAAACAAACCTCAACCAATCGAGTTTTGCGGCAGGATACCGGATTTTCGGTGGCAATTAGTGGCACAGGAAGTGAGAATTCTTTGCAGATTGTTCGGTTTGCAGTTCGGTAAATGCAAAGTTCTTTTCCATTTCAAGAATTCAGAACAATGACCGAGGATGATGGGGAACATCCTGATCGCAAGGAAGACGAAACCATCCACGAGTCCGAACTCTTTGCTCACATCACCAGCAATCCACAGGTTTTCTACAAAAACCAGCAAATCAACGAACCGGAAATTAGTAGCATAGAAAAAGAAAGTATACTGCGCGAGGTGATGAACAAGAGCCACTGCACATTCCTCTCCCGGTTCGGGCTGTTCATGGACGAAGACCATCTGCGCTACTTTGAGCAGGACGAACAGACGATGGCCTACAGTCCGGACGAGCGGTACGAAATAGATCATCACCTCGAGCGGATCCGTAGGCTCAAGAACGGTGGCCGGGCCATCGATGTGCGTAATCGGCGATATGCTGCACTACAGAAGCTGTGCAGCGAAGGGTCATACTTTAGCGAACATGAAATGATGCAGCGGGAACCCCTGCTGTACGATCAGCTGGTAGGCCAGTTCATGACGGAGAAAGAGAAGCGCGAACGCGATGCCCATCGTGTTTCCGACGAGCCCAGCATTGTCAGCATCATCTACAATCAAATGGACCAAGAGCAAGCAAAGGAAACTCTACAGAAACTGGAGCAAGAGGAAAACCGGCAGGAGCAAGATGATAGTCTGTCGGGAGTGGATGCTCGGCAGTTCGTCGATTCGGAGCGTCCCTCTCGGCCCAATTCTCCCGGGTTCCCTCGTGGCCAATGGGGTAACTTTGATGATGAGGAAGAATCTCGCTTGGAAACACGACTACAAGAACGTCAGAAACAACGTCGCCGACGGAAACTAGCGATTCCTCCGCCACATCTAGTGACCGCTGGTGAACGTAGCTTGCTGCGGGACGAATTCATTGGTATCATGTACGCTCGGTTTATTGCTGGCGAGGATAAGGAGTTTGATTACACGAAGGTGGACGATTCGCTCGAGTATGATGATCTCGACATAAGGGAGCAGGACGAACAAGAGCGATACTTTGACGAGGAAGAGGAACAGGAAGCTACCAATGGAGAGTCGCCCGTTCAGCCAAACGAATGCGAGGAAAGCGAGGATGATTTGGATGTGTACATGCGGCATCTGAATCATCATCTGGAGCAACAATCGAGGTACCATCACGCGGACAGCGAGCGCAGCTTTCGAGATCCAAACTGTGAGTACGACAGTGATGAGTAGTACAATGAGCAATAATACAAATAATGATTCATAAGAGCTATGAAAATATGCTATGATTTTATTTGTTCCATATTAAGGATTTTTATGTGGCTTAATTTTGTCGAAATTGCGAACAGAAAGAAATGGGAACGAATGAAAAATCTCCACTCCGACGAGCTGAACCTTCTACAGGCGAGATCTTCCTCGTAATCCTCGGGAAAAGCCTCGACCTCGTCCTCGCATTGCTTTACCGTTGGGCGGCGGACTCTTCGGTCGCAGTGCCTCAATCCGTTCAGTGCACCCGGTCGTAGGACACTCTTCGAAGGCGTTCGAGTAGTGTTCGCTGTTAAAGTTTGAGTTGGTCAGCTCGGGCCCAATCGTAACCCAACCGGGCCGAATTGTTGAATCGCGCCCAAAGATGTGCAACCGGCGGCGCCCGAGACAAAAGTGTTCAATGATGTGGAAGATTTCGATCGGTTTTTCCAGACTGCCAAACTCAGCCTCCTCCGAAATGATCAAATCGATGTCCACGTTCGCGTGGATGAAGTCACCGTCGGTTGAACGCCGCACCGTACCCTTGATACCCATCAGGCAGTGCTCCTTGGTGCGCTGAAAGACTGCCTTCGGCTCGAGAATCTTTGAATGACCGGGCGACTCGTTGTTTGTGCGTATCCAACAGATGTCTTCGCACCTTCGGAAGCCCCACTTACGCAGACAGTTACGACCCATGTCCAACCCTTCGGAGCTACCGCACCAAAGAAAGACAAAACTTCGATGTGCTGCCACTTCGCCGATATCTAGCGCGAGTATTTCATCCCACGACCAAAAGTTTCGTGGTGCACCAGCGGCCACTGCCGCCCCGCCTCGGGCGTACTCTTCCAACGGTGGTTCGATGAGTATCACGTCGAACTTGGTTCCCAGCGTTTTAAGATCGATTGTCTTGAGATCGGCTCGCAAATACATGGGCGGTGTAGCCGTTTCCGCAATCAGCTCATCCTTCAATCGGATTAGTTCCCGCAGCTTCGGATACTCCTCGAACCGGTCCGCCAGCCCGACATCCCGAATAAAGTTCTGCGGTCGCTGGCCTGTATCCACAAAGTGCTGGCAGTAATCGTTGTGTGGATTGGACGATTGTGTACCCTGTTGCGTGGAACGAGCGGATTGTTCTTAAATGCACTTCGAGCGATCCGGGCGTTCGAGTTTACCTTCAGAAACGTAGAGGAATCGCGGTATACCAAGCCCTCGGAGGGTGACTTTTTCGACGACCTTGCTTCTTCGTCCTCGTACCGCTGGGATTTGTTGATTGAAGATTCTTCCTTCGTCCCCAAGACATGCTTAAGATCTTCGACGCTAGATACACCGAACTGTGGAAAGAGAGGCGAAAGCAACAAATCATTACCTGTCCCCGCCAACGATCGGGTGCCACAATCAACTCACGGTTTGGGCCAGTAGCATTTTGCGTTTTTGTGACTTCTCACGGCGAGACTTTAACACGTTATCCATGGTTGCCTATTTGTAACGAGTACTAGCGAGAATCAAGTATTTTTACAATGAAAATATAGGCAATTTCCCACTTTTTACTGCGATTTCTCGGATCGGGTTTCCAACCTCAAACCGGAGACCAAAACAATGAAGAAGAACAACAAGCGATAAAGTTACCATAAAGTTAGCCATAAAATTACCGCCAGTCTAGACACAGCGCGTACGCTGGAACTGTTAAAATCGTGGTGTTTCGCGGGTTTATTCTAAAAAACAAGAGTTTCGGAGAATTCAATTCAATATTGTTTTGAGCCCATAAAAAAGGTGCTTGAGCATTAACTCAATTCGGATGTTAGCGAAACAACCATCAACAAGGTTCTAGGCAGGATTTGAGTTGATCAATCTGCCTGCGCATGTTCTGGAAGAGAGCATAACGCAGTAGGCTGTGGCAAAAAATCTTCACCTTTGGGCTCCCCATCAACCGGCAGCGATTTTTCGATTTCAAGATCAACTGCGACGAGACTCGGACGCGGCGGACGCGAAAAGACCAGCAGAAAAGTGAGCAATACAAGTGGCACTGCAATAAATTCCAGAGCAAAATGGAGAAATCTTTCTACTATCGTAAGTATCTTCTAATAATGTCCGTAAACTTTCCCAAGGTTCCAAGAGTAATCTTTCTCTCCGCTTCTCAACAGCCAGCATGACCGATTTTCCATCTCTCTCGATATCGCGCGACGCCGGAAACACAAACCGGAATCCGTTTCGCCAGCCCCCGCCATCGTGTCCTTCCGACGGCAGCGTAAAGCTTGAACCAACGCGACACAGCCAGCTATGTTCCGGGCATCCCGTGCCGGTGCTTTCTCCGGTTTACCCGACTTTGCCAGCGCCGATGATGCAAGCCAACAATCGCCAGGCCTACTGCTATACGAACGCGCTGGACAGCTCAGCCTCCCGGCAACCGATATGTTCAAGCCTTTTTCAGCCATTACGGTTTCCTGTTAATATACCGCCTCCACTATTCGAGCATCAGTGAGTATGAAAGCGAGGAGTTCCTTTTGGCTATCTTTTTCAATCTACTCCTTTTCGCAGCACCTACAACTATTCCGTTATGCAATCGTCCGTGTTTTACAAAGCACCAAATGTTCTTAACTGCAGCGTTCCTCCGCAACCAAAATGTACTCTCGATGGCAATGCGCCACATGTAAATCAGGGTGAATCTACGGTCGCGTTCGATATTCCAAAAAGCGTCGGAAGTTGCAGCAGGTGAGTAAAACCAATAGCGTATGAGGTGATCCTGTTCCAATACCCTTTTTTGGTTTTCGCAACAATTTCCAGCACCTCGCCGTCCTTGCCTACTGAGCTCGATGACCAAATTGAAGGGGATACACCGTACACCGATCAATTTGACGAGTTGATCGAGATTGCTTTGCAAGGATGCAAGCTGGCAGAATCGTTAGCAACCAATTACCAGAAACGTCCCTGTTTCAAGAAAATCGACAGTCTCTGTGCTCGTCTGAAACAGGATTTATTGAAACCGGATAATGTAGTGTCCAACATCAACTCGCAGGGGCTTGCATGGGCAGTGAAGGATTTCATCTTTGTGTTTACCAGAATTTTAAACGCCTGGATCATAATCAAAGGCTATGCGCGTAGTGAGCCGCGTGGATTGGCGTACGTTCAGCAGGAACTTTGCCCCAACTTTCTAAAGGAATTCGGACAGTGGCACAAGTCAACCCTACAGCTAACCCGATCGTTGGTCACATCGTTCACCAATTTGGATAAGCTGGCCAAATCACACCGTGGAAATGCGACTGGTTTTTCAATGACTCTTTCCCCAGGGGGCTATCGGTATGAAAGCGCCACTGTTGATGCCGACCCAGAGAGCGAAGGTGCTGTTAGCTTTCCCAATAACGATGGCGAGTACATACGCACTGGTGTGTACAAAACATTGCGCAAACCTCCTGGATTTGAAGATGTTACAAAGCTTAAGCAGAAGAGCAAGGTTCACGATCAAAACGATACCGATGAGCACCGTTCCCAACGATTACCAGTGACGCCCCTAAGCAACAAAGAACTATCATCACCACCAGCACCGCTTACTCCTGTGACGCCTTTGCCGGATGCGCCACCACCATCTCCAGCTGATCAGACTCCACAACATGGCATATCGAACGAAGAATGGAATGAACTGTTGAACCGTTACGAACTGCAGAAATGCCCCAACGATTTAGTGGAAGCTTGTTCTACCCTTATGCGTCGAGTGCTGGAGATTAAGGAGTCGGAATATTTCATAAATATTTGGATTACCAAAGCATATGTAAGTAGCGTTCAATTATGAGTTCAAATATGACGTAGAAGAATAATGGTGCAACTGCATCAACATTGGCCTGAGCAAAGGAAAACATGTTAATCGCTCTTCGCTAGTGAACCACAGTTCGTCTACTCTGGAACACCTGTAGGGGTGACGGAGATTCTCTGGAGCGTGCGTTTGCGCAGTTCTAGGAACAACTCAAACGCATGCTTGCTCAGAGAGTGTCCTTTACTGTGGTGCCAATTGTTTTAACTAATTCCCCTCTTTTTTATTTTTACCAGTTTCCCGATTTCTACCTGTGTGGACCGTCATTCAACGATCTGCGAACGATCTTTTCCAACACCGAGAATGGGATTTACCCAAACATTAAGGATCTCCGATCGGATCTGCATAAATTGCTCAAAGCTTGCATGACATACCTGGACGTAGTGCGATTTACAGACGAGTGTTGCGGGGAAAATGCGCAGGGAAAGAAGGAGGAAATGGAAAAATATGCCATAATGGAAGGGTTTGCTCAAAAATTGAAATTGCTAGTGAAAGATGCCGATGTATCTGATAGTTGTACGCTGATGGATTTGTTCTAAACAACATGTTGCAGATGCCTCGGTTGGCCGGAACCGGATCGGAACCAATTCGAGTTTAGTTGTTGAATTCATGAAATCAAAACCACTCAAACACTGCCAATGTACATACTCGACCGGTCA